>NW_023998415.1:3099209-3130740 GCF_014805625.2 Glossina fuscipes | reverse complement strand
AATTTAATTGTATGTTATTATAATTTACCCACAAACAACAGCAAATTGGCCACTGATGAGAATGTTGCCAATATTTGTAAATTACGTATACTGAAAATTAAAAATAATGGTAACAATATAAAACACATGTGCAGACGTACATCTAAAACCACGGAGTATTCATCGATAATTTGCTTTATACTCTCCGCTATGAAAACCACATAAACGCAGCACGTGCCAAAATGATAGAAAGCCAAAAAACCATCAACGAACGGTCTAATTATAAATATAAAATATAATTATTTACTTAAAAATTTCACAAAATATAAATTCAAAATTTATCACTATTCGGTTGAAGAAGAATTTTGCGTACCCCTAAAGCACCTAAAGCAAATGTATAAACATTGCAAAGGTTGTTCACTGAATCAACACTTTACAATATCGCAAAGTAGTAGAGTAAGCGCAGGACAGCATTCCAGAGACAGAGCTTCTCATCGAACATTTGTTCAGGCAAAATACTGAAAGTCAGCCATCTCTCGGTCTTCCGAGCCGACTTTGTCACACACTTTTGCTAGGATTTCGGCGACAATAGCCGAATTTGAATGGACAGAGCGTTCAGCATCATTAGGACGCCATACGACTGTGTTTCAAATTAACAAACCATTAATATATTTATTCTTTTGACAGACAAGACCATGCCGTCGCATCTTTTAAGCCAATGCTGATTGCGAGCGATATCTTTTCTAATCACACGACGACAGTTTAAAATCAACAAACGAAAGTCAAAGAATTCAATTGCTTTGAAAATTGCTAAACTAATGTCACTAAAAGAGCCGCAATTTGTAAGCTAATTATCACAATGTTATGAAATATTGACACTTATCGTTTTAAGGATGGATACTATCCAGAAAATATATAAAATATACCTGTCTGTCAGCAATGATGCAATGTATATGGTAGCCGCAAGACTTATTGAGTGATGTGTTATATATGTGCTGCATTTTACGATTACCTGATGTAAATGCTAGTTTGTGTGTTTTAAACTATAGAATGAATCTATGTATCTATGTTTGGTTGGTGGATGGATGGTTGGATGGATGGATGCAATTGAAACTCTTGAAACCACTTGAGACGAAAATGATGATTCGCTTACTTTGCTATGGGTAAAATGCATTTAAATATGGGTGGTCCCTCCTGGAAACCTACAGTCATGGCTTCGGAAAATGAAAGATATGGAACACGTTTACGTTTACATAACTCATACATGCAATCAATCTAAAGATTTTAATAAAAACAAAAACAAAAATGTACAACAAAATATTATCACAAAATTATCAATGCATTCCCTTACCAATATATGCAAACTATGTACTGCTACGATCCCAATTATTACTGTTAATAGGAAACCATTTATGTAACCTGCATTTGCGAAGGCAGCAGGCATGGCTAATACGCCGGTACCGATACTGGCCTTGAGAAAATGGGCAAACGTCTGCCAATTACTTATCGAAAAGATATTTTCATAAAATATTAAAAGTTTTTTTTTTTTTTTTCTTCTTCTTAAATTTCTGTTATACATACTTGGTGGGATGTTTAACTTGGCGATGTTCGTAAGGGTCGTAATCATCTGTTACAACGGATTGAGTCATTTTCTTACTCTTATCATTTTCTGTAGTCGACTGCTTAACGGCAGGCAAACTGCAAGAGATACTAAGAAAAATAATTTTCATCTCTTTATAAAACATATAAGAAACAAGAAATGAGAGATTTAGCTTAAATGGAAGCTTAGATGATCTCTTAGGTATTCAAGAACTATATATAAAAAGAACATTATGGGCATTGCAATATTTTAAATATTTCAAAAATTTGATTTTCCAATCATAGTTGTACAGCAGTACTACTGGTAGTTGAAGGTTTAAAGGGGTCCTTCTCGAAACAAAATTTTGCTTTAAATAACATTAAATTGATTTAAATGTTATTTATAAACAAATGATTGCCTCTTTTCGGTGGAACATTGATTAAGTATAATTCCGAATCATATAAAAATCAATATTTTGAAAAAACCCTCACATATATCTACCCACTTATTGACACGAAGATTAAGTGATATTTTCCCTTCCTTTTTTAATCATGTTTAAAAAAGTTACGCTTTATGCAATAGAGTCGATTAAATTAAAAGTCCCCCATGAGAATGACTTTAGATTTGCTATTTTTTAGTTTTTTTTCGAAATTCGTTTCTTTTTTCAAAGCTCAAATACATGGGTATTGACCTCCAAGAGTATTATTATTATTCGATCGCTTTTTCTTCAATTAGAAGAAAAAAAAGTCAAAAATAAACATTTTCTTAACCCATTAGGACAACACCCCCCCCCGGCGCCCCGCTCGGCCGAACCCCCCCAACACAACAGCATTGTAGAAGGATTCCAGCCTGATTTAAATGATTCTAAAAATAGGTTTATATAACGTTAGAGATAAGTAACAATTTGATAGAAAGTCTATTTTTGTGAATCAGACAATCAGACAGAGATCAATGAAAAATATATAATGTAATATATGCTTGTATGTATTTTGATCAGCGATATCTATTGGTGAGAGCGATAAAGTAGTGCAAAGTATCAAGAAACACAATCGTTAAATTCGATAGTTTTAATATTTCTCATCATAAAATAATAGATTTGCATTTAGTATTAATAAGTTATTCAGCATATACAGACACTAATCCTGCAACACTCAAAGTTGCACTTCCGACATTCATTACATTTGTTGTTTGATTTGAAGAAATCTGCTGCCGAAACCCATCACACACTTTTAGAAGCTTATGATGACGCTGCTCCATCATATCGAAATTGTCGATTTTGGCTTCAATAGTGATGATTGGGGAATTTGATGTCGTTATCGAGCAACGGCCTGGGGTACCAAAAAAGCTCGAAGACAACGAATTCACAGTTCAGACTCTCAAATAACCTTCGAACAGCTTAGCTTAGTTGATGAATCAACTGTCTCTAGACATTTACATGCGATGGGAAAGCTCCACAAAAGAGGGAAAATGGCTTCCATACGAATTAAGTGAAAATGTCATTTCGAACTGTTTCAACATCGCCGTTTTATCGTTTGCCAAGCAAAAGCGAAAAATTTTTGTGCTGCATTATGACTGGCGATCAAAAATGGCTCTATTACGGCAATCTCAAGGGCAAAAATTCATGGGTTAATTCAGGAGAGTTATCCACGTCCACACCAAAGCGAAATATTCATGGCCATAAAGTTTTTCTCTGCATACGAAGGGATCAGAAAGATGTAGTGCATTACGAGCTGCCAAAACCGAATCAAACTGCTACTGCAGATGAACAAATTGAATGTTGTTGGAAAAAAGACTAGCAATAGCGGTTAAGAGACGCAAAGTCATCTGCTTGCATGAGAACGCCCGGTTACACGTGGCAAGAGTTGGCAGCAGACAGTACGGCTGCAGGCTTGCTTTCTATTTCTATTTATTACTCGTTATATTCAAATATGCAGACTGACTTTTCTTTCATCATAGAATTTCTCGATTTCTGAAATTCTGAAAAACTGAGTCAAGAAATATTTATAGACCTTGTTTGCTCCATTAGAGGAGCCAAGAGGTGAACAGATAATGAAACAATTGCTAGACGGACGGAGCAAAGTCCGCGTGGTATGAAATGAATACCACAAAATTTGCTGATGCGTTTATGTGTATATGATCCGGCCTTGTCATGATGAAAAGAATCGTTCGCACAGATTCTGAACGGTTATAAAGTACGATCCTCTTTCCTCAATCAATATATATATATATATATATATATATATATATATATATATATATATGTATGTGTGTGCGATAGTGCATCCAACTTAGCACAAGTGACTTAATTCGTTAATAAGGTCTTATCTTATATGTATAACCTCATTATTTCTATATATCGACCTTTTCGATTTAATGTTAGCCGAACAAAAACATGATCTGAAAATCAAAATTTTCACCTATAATATAAACTGTTGCATTTGATAACTACAAACACCATCAAATATCGTTATATTCGCACAAATATAACCTGTGACACGATTGGCGAGCTACAAGACCATCTGCATGAAAAAATTTTGAAATAAAATGTCACCTTTTAAATGCGCGTTAATATAACGCAGTTGGATTAGTATTGGCCGGTGCTTGAGATCAAACACCAAGTAGTATTAAATATCTCCTTATATTTTTATACTCTATACCACTTGTGGTAAAAGGATTTATTAAGCTTGTGCAGATATATGCAAGGACCAGAAGGAGTTGAAATAGACTTAGAGAAAATGATTCTGAATCAATCTAAGCGTGTCTGTCAATCTACGAGTCGTAATTTTTGAAATATTTTGATGACGTTTGGTACACTGATGTGCCTTAACTCAAGCGTGCCGAACATTATTGAAAATGGTTCGGATCGGACCATTTTTTCCATCACTTCCCATATGTTAGCTTTGTCATCATAATATATAATGTCGAAAAAAAAGACCGTAGAATTTAATATATACTGTACTGTGTAACATAAAGCGTTAGATATCAAACACTAAACGCGAAGTCTACCTTATATTACACATGGCACAAAATAAAAGGCCAAGGAACAGAAAGAGGAAGAGGTATTAATAGCAAACTGCAAATTACTTAATACAAAGTCAACACACCTGACATAAAATACAATATAAAATGCAGAAAATACCCAAAACAAAGCGCAACATGTCAAGGACAAAATACCTGAAAGGATACCAAATACAAAGTGTATATAATGCGAAAACACTAATACTAATGGGAAGACAGTAAAGGAAACATAAAACATACAATTCAAAGTACCAAACTCAAAGCATACAAAATACAAAGTATAAAGTATAGAAGATTGTGGATAATATACCAAATATGATATATGTACACGATATAAAGTGCAAACTACAATGTGTTGAATGTAAGGCATAAGGTATGTTAAATGAAAAGTACAATACACAAGGCATAAAGTACACATAACAAAGTGCAAAATACAAACTTTTAAACAAAACTTAGAAAGTCGAAATATTAAATACAGTAGAAAGAAATTAGAAAAGTTATATCCGACTGGGACGATATCTTATATACCATTGCCTCCACTCATTTTACCATACTAATACCAATTTGATCGCTTTATCAGTATAAAAGTTATAAACAATCAAAAAACAATTATATGATCATTTTTAAATTTTCGGGGGTTTGACCATATTTTCAGTCTTTTTTTTTCATTTGTAGAGTGACAATCTCTCTTCATGGGAAAAGTATACTCAATAATTTTCAACACTCTGTGTTGTTTGCCTTATAAGTAATAGATAGAAAATCTCAAAAAAATGAAAAAAAAAAATTAAGATTGCATCACTGATATAAGGTTGTTTCATAAAGCCAATTTGAAAAATTTCAACCTTCTATCTCTCATAACTTATTAATGACGCGCGGAAACGTACAAATTTTTGCTTAGAGAAACACAGATGCTTTCAGTTTCCGCATGCTTCAGTGTCCTTTGAGTCACTTGATCCATATTCAATAATAAAATGCTTGCATGAACTTCTAATGCGTTTCCAAAATTTGCACAATGCACATCCATACAGAAACACAGATGCACAGACAGGCAGACATGGGTAGATCGAGCCAGAACTTAACATCAAACAAGAATATGTATAGTTTATAGAGTATACCGTCCCCCGACGGCCCCTTTCCTTCATTCGTCGGTATCAAAATGTTGAGATCGTAAAATGTGAAAAAAAACAAGTAAGAATAGTATAGTCGGACAAGGCCGGTCATTAAATAGCCTACACCGCAGTGTCTATAGCAATTCTTATTTTTGTATGAAATCGCTATTAAGGGTCAATTTTCATCACGACATATTAAGACTTGGATTTTTCTGCTCTACAAAGGATCGATTTGCATGAAAATCCTTATTATGGAAGTCTCCAAAATATAAGTCGAGTTGGTCCAAATTTGGTACATTTTATTTATTTTTCGTTTAATTACGGTTATGATATAAATTTCATCGTGAAGCATTGAAAATTATACCTTTTTGTCGTATGAACTTCAGTTTTCGTTGTATTAGGGGATTCAAAAATTGCCCCAGCTGTCCCAACGTTTTCATATCAAATACTGCTACTTAATCATTTTTGCTGAGAAATTTTGAAAATTTATATTTTTTTCCCATATAAGGACTTTTCAGAATAGGGCACTATTTGTGAAAACATTCGAACCATTTTCCATAGCGTTCGTCCTTGGGTCAAAACACGTCACTGTATCAAAAATTTCATCGAAATATCTCAAAAATTGCGACCTGTAGCTTGAACACAAATTTATACGAACAGATCTCAGACGGACAGACAGGCTTCCATGGGGCCATCTTAAGTCCTTCAGCGTGTTACATACGACCGCACTAACTTAATATACCCTGTACTACAAATGGTGTAGGGCATAACAAGGAACAAAAAATTTTCATTGAATGTAAAGTTTAGACTGTAAAAGACGTACAAAGACTACAATAAGAACAAAGCAAATTCAATCGTTACTTTATGGCAATTTTCTATGATTTTGTCTAACTTTTTCGCACCACTTTTAATGCATCCAAGAAAAGTGAGAAATCAAGCAATCATAAAGTTTTATAGCTCCTACGACGAAAGCAAGCAATTGCTTCTTCATCCTTGTGGCCATAAAGTCTGAACGGCAAACATCAACCAGAAAGAGAACATAACAGAACGGTTAACGATTAACTTATCAGAAACTCAAATTTTATTTTCTTTTCCGTATCTTATATGACTACTGAAAAAATCCTCTATAGGCGCAACCGACACATAATCGGATCGACTGCAGCCTGGGAGGTATATGTTGGCCGCTGAATGACTATTCCTTTACTAATCAAACTTAATTCAAATGAATACTCTCTCAAACGATATAAAAAGTTAGTTGTGTGAGACATGGCACGATTTTAAGAGGTTTCAAAATTTCATTTTCCCAATATACTTATGCAGCTTTATTATAGGTATTTAAAACTTTAACTGCGTTTTCTCCAAAAAGGCAAATATTCGTAAATTGCAGACAAATGAAATACTTTTCAAACTCCTCTCGTGTTTCCCTAAGTATAGGTACGTAGATAAGTGACTTTCATTTTAATTCAAAGGAAACGTTGAAGATGCTTCGCGAAAATGACAGCAATGGAGTCACTTTTTAATATTTTTCAAAGTGAGGTTACTTTTTTATCATTATATTTTATGCTTAATAACTTCGTATTCTATGACCTCTCTTTCCATCCAGAAAAAAGAAAAAACTGCCAAAGAAACCCTTGTTTTCCCCCTTGAAGTTATAATACATGGATGAAAAATGAATAGCTCTATATATGCATACATACATAAGCACATATGTATTTATATGTATATAACTAAGTGGAAGTTTATATGTATATAACAAAGTGGAAATTGTAAACTGCTAGTAAAAGGGGATGCATCTCAATGGATTCCTTAGCAGTCCCGATGTCTCATCGGTCTATGCGAACTTGTAACATTCTGTCAAGAAAACATCGTTTCTATAGAATGTTTCACCACGTAAAGGATGTAAGCACTTTTTCCAATTTGGAGGTAAATCTTGAGTATCGGTCATATTACATCTTATATTCAAGTTAAGCAATAAAGCGCTCACGCTTACATGATGTGCTACGCAATAAATGTATTCTTAGGCACCATTATTTGATCACTAAATTTTGTTGAGAAACCTATTAGAACTTTTGTAAGCTTTGTACTGCGCGCGTATGTGAGTATTAATTAATTTATAAGTTACTCGAGTAATAGTTAATATAACAATAGAGTCTATTATAAATTTATAACTTTGCTTAAACCATGTATATCTCTATATAAAGGCTTTCTTTTCATCATAAACCCTATATATTTTAAGTTTCAAATAATAGACCTATATGATCCAAATTCTCTACGTTAGTTTAGTGTATGTGTGTGTGTGTGTTTTTTTTATTGTTTTTTGTATTCAACAGATACTGCTGGGTCTTAATTGCAGCATGCACGATTCGCCATCCCTGGCGCATACGTACTAAAAACTACCCCCCACACACACTTCGTCTACCGCCCTCCCCCGCGGGACCACCGTTAGGTATTACTTCGCGGGGGCTGGTTGTCGGTAGCACGCTTCTGATGGTGGGACCTCAGTGGAATGCACTATCGGCTTCCACTCCCTCTGCTCTCCACCCGTTGTCTCTCCAATCGCCGTAACTTCACGAGAGTAGTGTTAGCGAAAGCGTCTATGGCGTTCCAGGCTGCTGTACTGCCGATCATTTCTTTCGTGATCTCGTTCGGCTGCATTTGAGGCCTCCCATTCTCAACAGCAGTGGAACATTACGTGCTCCGCATCTCCCTCCGTATCTGCGCATATCGGACAGTTAGGCGAGCTGTCGTGCCCGAATCTGTGCAGATGCTTCCGAAAACAGCCATGGCCACTCAGAATCTGGGTTAGGTAATAGCTTACTTCGCCGTGGCGTCTTTTAACCCATCGTCTTATGCTCGAGATAAGAACGAACGTCCATTTTCCTTTGGTCGTTCTTTCCCACTTCGACTGCCAAATCCTTAACGAGGCCATCCGCTCCTCGCTTCTTATAACATGCGAGGAGAGCTCGTTGCCGCGACGCCGTTTGTAGATGCGGCTCCTCTCATCGGCCAGAATGTCGACTGTCAGAGTGCCAGCTAGCACTAGCGCTGCCTCTTCCTACACGGTACGGAATGCGCAAATCTGCCTCAGGGCGCTAAGGCGATATATTGCCGCCACCTTTCGGTACACTGCCTTCACCTTGAGTGCACTGGCCCAAACTGGGCTTCCGTATATTATGACTGAGGTTATCACCTTGGCTATTACCCTTCGGCTGGTGAATTTCGTGCCTCCAATATTTGGCGTGATCCTTGCTAGTGACGCCTGGATGCCTGCAGCTTTCTCAGCCGCGTACTCAACATGGAACTTAAAATTGAGTCGATGGTCAAGCATAACTCCAAGGTATTTCAGGGCAGGAGTTGACCGCACTGTGTGCTGACCGACTCGTATGCAGCATGTTTCCACGCTCTTCCTGCTGCTTATTAGGACCGCTTCCGTTTTGTGCTCTGCTAGCTGCAGCCCCATCTCTTCTAGCCACAACTTCACTTTCACGATAGCCTCATTAGCTCTCGCCTTTACCTGCGCGACGTGTTTTGCAACCACTACGATTGCTATATCATCGGCAAAGCCGACGATCTTTGCCCCGGTAGGAAGTTCAAACACGCCGTTGTACATTATATTCCACAGGAGAGGACCAAGGACTGACCCCTGTGGAACACCCGCTGTTATTTTATGCGATTGTTTTCCATCATCGCTATCGTACACTAACGTGCGGTTCGAAAGGTAGCTTGTTACTATCTCAAGTATATACCTTGGAACCCGTATCCTTATGAGGGTTTTGCAGATAATCCCCCAGTTCGCCGAGTTGAAAGCGTTTTTTATGTCTAGCTTAACGACGGCGCAGTACTTTTTATCACCGCCCCTCTATCGGTCTCCGGCTATGGCGTCTGAGGCAAGCGCCACGACATGGCTTATGGCATCTATTGTAGACCGCGCTCTACGGAATCCATACTGGTTATCCGAGAGAGCGCGTCTTTCTTCAACCACAGCTAGCAGGCTGTGTGTGTGTGCGTGTGTGTGCTACTACGGACCAGTTTTTATCATAATATATTAAAAATTAATCCTTTTTGTGAAGGGCTTACTATTCATGAGAAATTTTATATGGAGAAGAAGAATTATTCCGGTGTGGTTCAAATTTGATCCACCTAATTTTTATGTGAAGTTACTATCATAAAAAATTTTTACCATAAATCATTAAAAATTAGAATAATTAACATATGAGCGTTTATATTTCCTGAGAATCCTTACGTGCTGTGGTATCTCCAAAATAGACCTACATGGTCCAAATTCGATTAGGTAGAGATTTAGTTTTCATAGGAACGGTTATAAGAGGGGGGGTTCAAAAACTTCTTCCAGTCGAAGCAAATTTTTCGCATCAGTTTAGAAATGAAATTCAAATTTTTTTTTTAATGTCACGACTTTTTCAAAGAAGGCGGAGTGGTCAAAAAAGTGGACCAATGCGTACCATTTTTAATAGCGCTCTTCCTTAACGTCAAAATACGTTAGCGCAACAAATTTTCTCGAAATATCTCAAAAAATGCGACCTGCAGACTGATCCCAAATTTACATGGACAGACATCAGATGTGATAGGCAAACTTATATCGGTATAGCAATCGATGGCTCTTCTGGGTGCTAAATACGTGCTCACAAACTGAATGCACTCTTTACCACAAGTGGTATAGGACATAATTGTATCGAGTCGACTCTTGACTAAACGTTAAGAGTAAACTTCATAAATTAAAAGTGAAGAAGCAGCGAAAACTTAAACACAAAAAAAGGAAAAACAAGAAAAAAGCATGCACATAGCGACGCGTTCACAACCAGTATAGATCCAAGCTAGGAGGGAACCATTAAGCCGATGCAAACACGCAAAAGCTTGGCATTCGATATTAGTGAAGCTTAGTTTACGGATCATCCATCCAAAGGTCAACATATTAAATATTAATTTAGGTAGACGTAACGTAAGCAGTACGCGCATGTGGACGTGAGTTGATTTGATAATATTATTAAAAGAATCCGATAGTGAGATAATTCATTTATTGATAATATCACTTAAAGTTTTGCAGAGAAGCCGGAATGGATTGAAAAGCTGGTAATTATATCTACACTGACTAAGGCGCTCAGAAAAGTTCTATAAGAGCGATTAGGAACATTGAAATCAATCTCCGCTAATAAAAACGGGGAGTCCAGAGTATCTTATATTAGCTTAACTAGGAATGAAACATCTACCACCAAAAGCCTACCTTTCTGAAGATAAGTCTAGAGGTATCAGTGCATTTTCTTAAAATAGCAAAGAGACAAGCGGATGGCATGCCAAATAGTTAACGACGAAAACCAAAACATTGCTTCTAAAGTGTTTCTATTGAATCAATGTAACATAATGATCACACGATCGAGGCATATTCAAATGTTGGTCTCGCCACACTCATCTATAACCTTTTTATTACATATAACTCACCAAACCCTCTGGAAACCTAGCGCTAAATAAAGCTACGCGCTGACCTAGCTTCATTTACGGGGCCCTCATTGTGCAGATTAAAATGTGGTCTTTGATGAAATACAATCCCCAAAATCAATGAGCGAACGTACATTTTCCAAGTTTTTGCAATTTCGAGTTGGGAAGTGATAATACGAGCGAAAGCGGATAATTCAAAAGAATAAATGAACAGCTTTTGGTCAGGTGTAGCTAGGACTTAAAGCCAATGGATCGGAGGGAGGGTAATATTATATTGTGACTAATGGGTGTAAAAGCTACATTTTAATAAAAATTTTGGAACAATAATGTACGAATATGTGTAATTTCGAACACAAGTTTAGCGTCAATGACCGTTAATGCAAGTTGATTTCAATCGGTTAGCTGACATATCCACCATAAAAAGAAGAAAAAGGCTGACTATTTTTTCATCTTAGTCTGAGATAATGGTGAGGTAAGCAAGATTTGCCTCATCACACTAACACCTATTTTTCATGATTGTTTACTTTCGTTTTCATTTAATTTTCTTACTTGAATTACCATTACAATGTAAGTAATGGGTATATATATATAGGCATGTATATACTTGCACTTACTCCATAGTCACTATTTACACGAAGACAATTTTTTTAAACACTTTTCATATTTTCTTTTCTATTAATTTTTGTTTACTTCAATTCTTTTTATTTATACAAGTGGTTTTTTGTTAATTTTTCAAATTTTTTTATATATATATTTTTTTCTAAATTTTATTATGCGAGCAATTACAACAGTGCAGCTGGCTTCCCTCATTCATACTAACGTAACACAGATTTCGTTGTATGTGAACTTCTTATATTTAACTTAGTTAACTACAATAAGTTAGTTTCAGTTTCGATTCATACGTTTTTATAATTTTTTCTTTTTTGTTTTTTTTTTTTGTGTTTCTTTTTCTTTTTCTTGTTTTTTTTTTTTTAATATAAACGCGTAGTATATATTTAGTATGTATTTAGTATTATTTTTGTTGCTATTTTACTTTTCACTTAATCAGTAGTTAATCTTGGTTAAAAATTTTTCGTCAAGCATTTATAACAACAATTAAGACAAATTATCTTAATAAAATTATATATCTTTTCATACATAAGAACATCTATACATGCTTTTCGAACACATACGCATTCTATTATAAATTTTGTTCGAAAATATTTTTTAAAGTATTATCTATCGCCACTGATATCAGAAAAATCAAAAAAAAATGTTTTACTTTTAATCCTAAACAATATTTATATTTATATATATTTATATTTATATATATATATATATATATACAGTAAAAGCTCCTTATTCGCGGAAGATACGTTCGAGAAAAACGCCGCGAATACAGAAACCGTGAGTCCGGAATGGGCCTATAGAGGATACGTTCCTAGGTGACAAAATAAAAAAAAATCAATTATATAAAAAATCAATTTAATTGAAGTTTTTGAACATTTTGATTAATTATCTTAAGGCTTAGACAATGGTTTGAAAAATTTTGTAAGCTTCTCTTGCTTGGCAGTTTTTAAAAGCTCCTTCAATTCAGACTGACACGCAGCAGTCGCACTAGCAGTTTGCCTTTTAAAAATAAGACTTCGCTCCGTAGACGGATCTATGTTCATAAAGAAATCGCCAAGCTCATTTACCAGTGCTTGAAGAAGCCTCTTCTTAAATGGGCTGCAAATTTAACATTTCCTCCAAGTCGCTTTCAGTCAAATCTTCATCTTGCGATTCAAGCAATTCCTGAATGTCATTTGATTCTATCTGTTCGAACCCATCTTGTCGTATTCCATTCGCGATTTCGGCTGTGTTTGCAGTCAAAGTTTGAACTTGCACAGATACTTTGTCATTTTCCCCAGTCAGAGCAGGCCAGAGTTTTTTCCATGACTTCATGATTTCAATATGTGTGGCTTCAGCTCTTCCAATAATTCTTTTATGTTTACGATGCATTTTGCTATGTCAAATTTCTTCCTGTGATAGAGCGTAAAGGCGTGGATTATTCCTTGGCCCATAGGTTGAAGCAAAGCCGTCGTGTTGGGAGGTAAAATTGTCACTTTTATATTTGGATGCATAGTTTCAAGTTCGCGAGGATGACCTGGTGGATTGTCTCAAACTAGAAGTGCTTTAAAGTCTAAATTCATTGTTTTGCAATAAGTTTCAACTTCAGAAACAGTATAATTCCGGGACAAGTCACAAAAAATCCGCGAATAAAGAAATTTATAGCCGCGAGTACTAGAATTGGGTCGCATTTTTTTCATTCGCGTATAGTGAAACCGTGAATAAAGGTAGCGCGAATAAGGAGCTTTTACTGTATATATACTGTATATATAAATGAAGGTTAAGATTTACGGAGGTCGTTGCACACTGGAAAGGGAAATAATTAAATATTAAAAAAAAAAAAATTTTTTTTTAATTTTGTTTTTAAGTTCCCTCTCTATCTCTTTCTGTCTATCTCTTTCTCTTTCTCTCTCTCGAGTTGAACAAATCTATTCAAAAAATATTTGCGATGCAAGTCCATAAGTCCATGAAACTTTATTAATGCTTCTATGTATAATAATATAATTATTTTTGTAGAAATTGGCGCAGGTGTAGTAACCACTGTTTACGTACCGCCTCCACTATCTTTTACAATTTATGCTCAATTCTTTCAATTCGAGTAAGTTATTATATAAATTAAACCTAATTGCATATGTGATGTGTTACATACGCAGCCATATCTTAACTGTTCAGTATAAGTAAGACACAGCGATTATCATTTGAAAGATAAGCATTAAAGATGTCGCCATTATACGAAGGTTACCAATCCGAACTCGCTCCGAGCATCATCTATCACGAATTGTGAAAACACCTCAATCGAACACACGTCAAGGATTCCGATTGAAACCAAATTATGTCTAGCGAATCGATACAAGAATCGCTTTAGAGCTACGAGCGATCATTTATGTCAAAAACAACTACAAGCATAGCATCAAGTAGTATTCAAAAAAACCCAAAAAGTGGTAGTTCATTTACTTCTCACTCTCTCTCTCTCTCTCTCTCTCTCTCTCTCTCTCTCTCTAGTAGTTTCGCGAACAAAAAGAGATCACAACAATCAAAAGAACAATAAATAAATAAACATAATGCACGAAAAGTCTCCCATAAGGACCACAACTTTTATATACACAACTGCAAATGCAATTGACTCGGAAAAAGTTCAATTGTTTCCATCACTGTGCAAACGCTTAATGCGAAAAACTTAACCAATTCGATTGAAGAAGCGGTGTACTTACTCGGCGATACGACTTTATTTGAGTTTTTCTTCCCGGGCAGTCTACAACGACCGTTTCGGAGGAAGCCTTTTAAAAAAATATTCACTGGATTTGTAGAACGCAATCTGCGAAAACTGTATGAAAGACTGGCCTAATCGATTCCAGCTTAATTGCACAGCACCAGTGAGCCCTGTAATGAACGGATCAGGTAAATTTTTGTTTGTTTGTTTGTTTTGTTATTTCAGGCACTTTTTACACAACTTGTATATGACCAAGAATTTGTAATTATATTATCATTTCTGTCGTATATATCATGCTGCAAGTACGCAAAACGCTTCTTCTAAAGTTCGCTATCTTTGCTAAAGTTTCCTAATATCTAAATCTAATAAAAAAATACTATAATCAGCTCTGGCCCAGTATTAAGTGCCCTACACTACTTTGCCTAACACACTTGTTCATACAACGGCTTGCAAAGCAAGGCGGCATATGAAAAGCAAAGCACTTTTATTAGCGATCGTCCTTCGCCCAAAACCCGTTAGTGCACCCAAATTTCATCAAAATATCTCAAAAATTACGGCTAAAGCACCGGCTAAATTAAAGCAATTCACCAAAAAGTATGTCTGTCTTAAGTCATTTCCCAAGTATTGTGATAGATCTGCATACGTGTTTATATACCCCTAAACCGACAGTAGCGCAAAGTATAAATAGAAAGCAAAAAGTTCTTCAATTTCTATACCCAGTGTGGAGCAAAATTTCCTTTTTCAAGAATTTTCATTAGTCAGGTGCCTAATGCAAAGCATGTATTTCGTTGCCCAATCGTTGCCGATTGACGTTCATAGTTGAAGCTTGTCATTTGTATCTTTATTTGAATTGATGCATAAATCAAAAGAAAAAATAAAAACAAATCCGGCCCGATCGCAATCACATTCATCATGCATAGCCCAAAAAATGTAACTTGTAATCTAGAGTAGATAATATACTAAAGCTTGAAAACTATTTATAAGCATCATTTTTTTAGCTTCCTTGCGACGGGTATGGTCCTCCTATTAACATTCCTATAGCACTCATTACTTTTCAGCCTGTAGAAGATGTATATATACATATATATATGTGATTATCTACAAAGATGGACCAGATGGCCACCAAGTCAGCCACCAACATCTATCCATTGAAGACGGCCGGAGCAATGATTTACCGTGAGGCAAATAGAAGTTTGCTCATTGCTTCCAATCGAAATTTCTCGCACAATTCGTGCGCCAGATTTTAATGCGAAATCCCATTTGCTGGGAGAACAAGAAACGACGAACAAGAAATCGCTACAGACTGCCGGGCTAATCCAAAACAAACGTTCTAAAGTATCTCCAGGGCATATATTTTGGTTCAACGAGTACGTGTGCAATGGCGCCTGAACAGATAATAAACTTTTAATAGTCGAGAATGTACCAGCGTATGCTCTAGAAACTCTCGTATTAACTCGTGTAATAATTAATGAATTTTTTGCAAAATTCATTTTAATAACTTTAAAAACGCCATCTATTAGTATATTTATTTCTTTTATTTCAAAGAATGAAAATAAAGCTTTGAATGAAACTTTAGAGGTGGATGTACATGGAAAAGACATTAGATAGTATTATGGAACTTTTACTTTAAAAATGCTAAAGAATTGTATTCTATAATCAAAGCAACGCGTATAGGAGTTGTGCTTTTTGTATGAGTCACATCATGTGATAAGGTCTACATGAAGACAGCATAAAAAAACGGTCATAGATATTTACCAAACACCCTTTCACATATTTACTAGTAACCTATACAAACGTTTAGATGGCTCTGACTTTTATTTTTCTCACTACCTACTACCTACGTAAACGTCGCAGTGAATGAAATGAAAATTTCCCATAAGTATTCTTAACAGTTTGAGAATGGATAGGCGTCCTTAATAGGCGTAAAAGTGTAACTTATAACACATAACAGATATTAATCTAAAATTTGCTATGAATATTTCGCAAGATCATCTAAAAGAGATCTAATCGACTAGGTCACACGTGCGCAATTAATAATTGGTATCCTAAGAGGCCTTCACTTGAAAGTGGGTCAAGCTCATTTTTTGTCATTGCAAGACTTTTAAAGGCTTGCATAAATTTAACAAGCAAAAAACTTTTACGAAACCATTGAGCTCTCGATAAGCAAAGCTAGGTCCGCGCTTGGTTTTATAAAAAGGTAGTCCAAAGAGCTTGATGATCCCTATATTACTAAAAGCGCGGTACATGTGTTTGGTTAGACCCATACTCGAGTATGGCTCTCTTGTGTGGTCTCCTTCATATAGGTGCTATGTAGATTCAATTGAATCTGTTCAAAAGCAATTCTTGCTGTTTGCCTTTAGAAATTTGGGTCGGGATCCGATTGCCTCTCTTCCTCCCTATGAAAATAGATTGCTTCTGCTGTCCGTACCGTCTCTTGAGAAACGTAGGTTTGTTCTTGGCGTTTCCTTTCTAATTAAAGTAATAAATGATGCTATTGACTTGCCTTCGTTACTTGGTGAGATAAGCTTTAATGGCCCTAACCGCTTCTCTAGGCACTTTATCTTGGTTAAGCTTAGTCAGTGTAAATATAATTACGAGCTGTTTAATCCGCTCAGAGTAGTTTGCAAGAACCTAAACGACGTCTATCACTTATTCTCGTTATCGGACTCTTTAAAGTCCATTAAAACAACATTGCTTAATACGCGCGATTTACCTATGTCTTACCTAAACTAGCTTTTATCCTTAAAAGTCGTTATGATTGGAAAATGAATTGTTGTTAAGTATTATCGGTTGGCAGCCTTATGGATGTGTGCGATGGCTTAGGGGTTCATTTGCAATTTGGTCCTGTACCGGTTGTAAGTGTGGCTCTATGCTGGTTGTGTACATGCTTTTTTTCTTTTTTCTTTTTTTTTCCTTCTTATTTGTTTTATTGTACTTATACTCAGTTTTATTATTAATTTAATATAAGTTTTGCTTTAAGTGCCAATCGAACTCGGCTGTTATTTGTTTAGTTGAGTTTCATGTATAAGTAGAATTAAAATAAATAAATAAATAAATAAATGACGCACCAATAAATTTCCTATAGCACTTCGCTTAATAAAGTTTTTCATAGAGTGACTTTTCAAAATAATGCGTTATATGGAACGCGGTCGAAAAATTGCTATGAATGGAGCAGTAGCGGAATAGCCTTCGTGCTTACGTCAAATCATGTCGGTCTACCAAATTTCATCGAAGTATGTTAAAATTTGCTAGACGTAGGTTAAGAAAACAAGAATATCAAATGAACAGACGGATAGACACAAGCTTACCTCAAATCAGAAAGTGATTTTGAATCGGTCGTTGCACCCCATCTATGAAGAATATAAAATCATTCAAAAGCAATGACAGATGTATTTTTTGAATTTTATGAATTCTTCGAAAGCGTTTACAGCGCTGTCTAAAACAACTAAAGGTTTTATTGCATTTGACTTACCTCTAAAATGAATCATTTATTCTAATCGTTAATTAAAGGGATGACTTTTCAGTTGTATCAGCCTTTTTCCAAAATAAAAACAAAAAGTTTGATCCAACATAGATTTGACCAATTCGCAGTTTCTCTAACGGTATTTTCTTCGGTTTTAAAACCGCTTACCACAACGGCTGAATTCACTTTATAGTAATCCTGGCGCTTATACAGGGAATTGGTTTTCAAAATGGCCATTTCTAGCAATAGTTTGATAAGAAGGAGAATATCTTGACAAGAAAAATTTGTGATCATAACATGACATTTATTTTATTGCCATTGTATCCAAAGTAGGGATAAATTTATATTTCTATTGTGAACAATGCATATAATGCACAACAAGGTATAATGTGCTTTTGGATTCTCATTGCAAGTTCTGGAAAGCACTTCAAGCGACACGGTGCTCTATCTTGTGATCCTTGATATACTAAGGATTCCTCCAATCCGATTATACATATTGATCATTATGAATATAGCGGAAGCCTTAAGTCAATACATGCATGCTCCCTTTATAATATTCATTTGGCACTGTTCTTTGCAGCATAAGATGAGCTTGTCTCACTCTCAACATAAGTATATTTACAATGCCGTTAAAAGCTAAAACTGCGATCTTCCAAATAAATACTAAGAAATCTTAAGTTTTTTGATTATAAATTCATATATATTTTTTTTCAGATATATATCGTTTGTTGTTACGCCATCCGCCTGAGTGGCCGAGTAAGCAAAGAGTCTCGACTAGCAACTCAATGGTCGTGGGTTCGAATCTCAAATGCGGTAGAATTTTTAATAAAGCCGAAAGCCTTAGATGCTAGTACTTTAAAAGTTTAGTCTTACAATTTGCTCTCTGCCTAAATTAATAATAATCATAATATTGTTACATATATATTTAGGTTGTGACAACTATATATCGGTTCCCAAGTTGGATAACAACCTTTGTTGTGGTATGAGAATATACTTGATATCTTATTACGTTTATAATATCAAGCAATGCTATCTGCATATATAGCGCATGCAAATATGTACAGCGTAAGATTACCAATAAGATTCAATCGTGTCCGTCCAATTGGCAATTAATCTCTTGCCTGACATTGAAAGCTCAGTAAATGATTGTATGTCGAAGCAATTGGGTTACAAGCGCGCGCGCTTTCCACAGAAGATATTAAAATAAAAAACACGCCCTCAGTTAGCGAGTTACATTTCAATACTAATGCGTTGATCTTTGCTCGACGGTATTAATGTTTCGCATCTAAACGAATGTAGTTTTTGTTACTTACCACCTAAGACCCTTAATTTCAATTTGTTTCAAATTCTGGAAGGTGGTGTTCAACTATCGTATCGTATGAGTAACATTTATAAATAAAAATGTTCAACACAATTTTGTACGTCTTTTGGCTCTTCCATTCGCTCTTAAATTAAGAAAACGTTATAGTTGTTCTTCTCCCACCAAGCTAGTAGGCCATATATCCATGTATTATCAAACGATTTGATAATGGCATTTTCTTTTTAGGTAGTGTTAACTACGACCGTCATATGAATTCCGCGAACTTAGAAAAGTTTCAAGTCAGCTTTTGAATTAAAAAAAAAATGTCTTATATTAACGATAAGTAGAGATATGTGAATCGAGCAGGGAAGAGTTTCACGTTGATTTAATACGTAGCCGTTTTTGCCTAAATGACGAAAGCGATTAAACGAATCGCTTAAAAGAGAATTGAAAAATTTTGTAAATATTTATCCAAAGTGTTGAATTAACACTCTTTAGACCGATGCAGATGCAAAAACTCTCTATGCAATCGATACCTAAGTAATATTTTTCCGAGCGCAAAGGTAAATTGGGTAAAGTACATTTGCTTGCTTAGCTCTAGTTATATTTATACGTATATACGAGTAAGTATCTAGCCATATATATATATATATATATAAATAAATATAAACGTTTCTAATTTTCTCTTCTTTTCTATACTCTCTCTCTCTCTCTCTCTCTCTCTCTCTTTTTCTCTCTCTCTCTCCCTTTATGCTTCTCTGTCAATCTGTGAATAAACAAACAGACAGTTCCCTTTAAAACACCAGAACGTAGATTATATTTAAAGAAAATAAAATGCTTTTAGTATTTATTTAAAACTAGATACCTGTAGTAACTTAGGGAAACAGATTTCGAATGAAATAGAAAAAGTTAGACAGAAATGCTTACCTGGGGATACACTTTACAGTAATATTGCAATATTTTGCATAAAGAACTCTTTAAGATAAAAATTGACATAGAAATATGCATGCGTATGTATAAAGAAATGACTAAATATGAAATTTAATTTATTTAGTTTTAGGAGAAAAACTTTTATATAATTTATGCATAAAAAACGGGTAGAAAACTATATTGTACAATGAATTAATTCGTTTTTAATTTGTGCTTGTGTTTTCATATTAATTCTTTTATTTTCCTTTTTTTTTTTTCATTCTCCAATTAAGAAATAATAACATAGACAAACAGCAATTTCCGTGTGTTTCGTTAAATTAAGCAAAAAAAAAAAAAAAAAAAATACAAAAAAAATACAAAAAAAATACAAAAAAAATTATTAATAATCACTCCATTGTGTGCATCCGAAGTCAATAACAATTTACGGCCAGTAAATGGGATTTTCAGTGCAGGTAATTGCAGGAAAATATTATGTGAAATCGATTACATAATATTATAAACAATCTACTATAATTATATTTTGATATGTAAATAATATATGAAAACATATATGTAAAGGTTTTCGAAACACTTACAGTAGTGCATTAAGCCTATCAAGTGCGCAAGTAAATGCGTGGCCAGCTATTAATTATGCATACAATTCGCTTTTTAATAATTATATCGACCATTGCATGTGGTCGAGCTATGTCAAATTGTGTAGTGATAGCGAGTCGTAAGCGTTAAAGACATCAGCAATGCAAGTCGATTAAAGAAACACAGTTTCCTGACGATCCTCTATTTATCCGCTTCGTTTCTTTACGAGTCATTTGCGCAGTCTTTTTCTACGCAAATAGCGGTCAAACATAACCTCAACATGTGCGATAATAAGAAAACTCCTCACGGTTTCCCTTAATAATAATAAAATCGATGAATTCATTGATTACATTTAGCACTTCCTACAAAGTAATGCAAAAAAACTTCATCACTAATTAGAATTTCACAGTCATATAATAATTTTTTTTTCTTTTTTATATGTGCTGCTCATACTCTTGAAATTGAATTGAACGCTTAACCCACTGCTGGCCACCGAAAAGATTGCAAAGCAACAATTTGGCTTCGCGTCTTTTTAAGAAATAAGACAAGGCATAAAGGCCTTGTAACTGCTTAGGCTGTTTCTGATCAAAAATTCACCAAACCTTGTTGCCATACGCTTTACATTTAAAGCAACCGAGAAAATATTTTGAAAAATTCTGTTCAAAATCTTCTATCAAACTATTTAAAGTGCGTAAGGCGGCAAGACTTGCTAAAGTTTGTCACTAACTTTGGTCGTCTCAAGGTCTGTTGATCCACATCTACAACTATAAATCGATTAAACAGCTTATGCACAATAAGAAGCGATATAACGACACCGCGAAGAATCTATGTTGCAAGGTTTTCAAAAATGCTGCATTAGTTTTTAAAAAAACGTTATTCATAAAGCAATTATATGCATATAGAAAATAATTCTGAATCGGTCGGGTGTTGCATACATCCGCGCAAAGTTAATATACCCTTGTACTATAAGTGGTGTGAGCTACAAAAAAAAAAATAAATAAATAAATAAATTTACACTTAGTAAGTTCTGGAACAAAAAAACGAGATACGTATTTCCATATTATTTTTTTTTTTTCATATCCACCAGCGCAGCATGAAGGTTGTATTCACTCTGTCATTTATTTGCAACATCCAGAAGAGAGCATACCAAATTCTGAATGGGTTTAAATAAGTCCGTCTGTCCATCTGTGCCTAATGCCTGTGCTAGACATCGAGAACGATACTATTAGCTACAAATTTGGCAAAACCACGAAGTTCTTGCACGAAGGTTGCTATTGAAAATGGGTCAAATGGACCAAAGCCCACGCCTAACATAAACTGGGTTTTTCACCCACCCCCCTCGGACGTTTTTTTTTTTTTGATAAATATTGTTCTCATAGACGACCCAGCCACAGCCGAACATAATTTTCTTACATGTTGTTCAGTTCAAATGATCGATATTTTACAAAATTTGGAAATTATTCTCTTGAATGCTTTAGCATTATAACCAACGATTCATATTTGCTTTGTTTTGTTTTTTTCCATTTTAATTGAAAATCAATTACGTGACTAAGTGGCTACAACTAAAGCCTGATTCCTTTATTTAAAGTTCTAACGTCTCGTTGTTTGTGCTGTTGTACTTTTTTTAATTATTTAGTTATTCCAAACATATTTTTTGCATGAAAACTATTCATAATTTTATTAAGAAACACGATTCATATCATTAACGTCACCGCTTACTCTCTTCGCATAAATTATTTAATTGCAAATAAAAAGAAAATTGCATTGAAGAATCTTGGAGCCCCATCACCCCAAACCAATGGCCCGAAAAGGTATACATTTAAACGATATTTCAGATCAATCATTGCTATAAGTTATAAATTATAATTTTTTACTTATGCTGGGCATTGTTATACCTTATTTCAAACTAACATCCCCGAAGCCCTTAAGACAAGAATTGACAGAGAGGTTAGGTTTCCGATCATTTTCAAAAGAGCCCTCGCAACTATACTATGCTCTAAGGTATTGGACATGCCATTATCGGCGTTAGACTACGGTAAAAGTCGACTCATTAAAGTACAAGTAACTTATTTATTTTTATTTTTATTTTGAGCTTTAAATAGATTGACTTATGCGAGAAAAAAAACAACATGCGGGCGCTACTTAATCGTGATAGGTGAAGAGAAAGGAATGCGATGCGATATTCGGAATGTAAAGAAACCATAGTTGAGGCCTATAGCAAACTTTATTAAGAACATGCTCGCTCTAGTGAAAATTTCAGAGTGTTACACACAGACTGAGGAACCTAGCATACCGAAATTCTTCGTTGATGGGTAGGAGAACAAATCAAAGATTTCTATTTGTTTCTAATGCATTAATTACTTATCTAAATATGAGATATTAACAGCAATTAATGGCAAACAACGCTCTTACAAGGTTTCATTATATATGAAAATACATATCATTTAAAATAATATATAAATCAACTCACAATTAAATTCGAATACAAAATGATACATTTTTACTCAATCCTCTACTAAAATCAGCTGAATACAACTGTGTTCAAAAAGTAAGACCAATCTCCATTTATTTGAACTCGAAACAGTTGCTTGCATTTCTTTCATCGAGTCGAAACGTTGTCCGCGCAGTAGCCTCTTGAGTTTAGGAAACAGCCAGAAGGCACATGGGTCTAATGAATATGATAATTATGGAACGCTATAGTTTGAATTTTTAACGAAAGCGTCTCAACGAACCATTGCAGAAATTGATTGTTTGTGGCACCAATCAATATTTGATGCGTCTCATGCGGAAGATATCTTTCAAAATGTTGTTAAATGATTCGTTTGAAATACCCGGGCAGCACCAGGGAGATCTTTCGGGTTGTTGAGCATCGAGTCTTTAATATGTTTGACGTAACTTTCATCGGCGGAGGTTTATAATCGTTCCGGACTGCTCTTTACCATCAATCTGTTCCCCGTCCTCTTATTCTACTCGTAAAAATCGGAAAATATATTTCTGTGGCGTACGAAACGTAGCGCAGCTGAAGCACTAAGGGCGCGCAATTTCACTTGACTGCTGAATATTGAACCTACCGCTTGAAGATAGCATTCTATTTAAAACGCAATCACATAAATATTTTCATTAGAAAATATTACAAAAGGTTCGTAAGGATTCGTTTCGTAAATATTTCGGGATCGCTTAGTCTCCTTTCTTTCCTCTTAAAAATCGCATACACATAAGTTGATTAACAAAAATGAAAAACCTTACACGACCTAGAAAATTTCATGTGGGATTTTCCGACCAACCACTTCAAGTTTGGAGAATAATAAAAATTACACTGTTTCTCCAATTTCATTTAAAAGTGAACACTCTGACGGATCGCGCTCGAAACAGTCAATACATTTTATGGATCATTGGCTTGACAAGACAATCTTGATAATCAAAATCATCAGTTGACGCAATATAATTCCCAGTCCATGTAAATCTCATCCAATTTCAATTTTTGAGTCAACGCTCACGTTTTATGCTCTCGTCCTTACGCCGTAAATTGATCGTAAAATGTTCTAGATTTGAGGAAGGCGTGTAACGGATTAAAATTGATCTGAACGTACTATCAATTTATTCGCGTATTCTTATCTAAGAAACATAAGTATATTACATATGCTTTTGCTGGATGCTGCGTAGCAAAGAAATAAACTTAAGCATAAAATGTGACTGATATGTCACTCATTGTATAATTTAAGTCTATTCTAGGTGCTTGCTTGTATTTTGATCATTTTTTCACTTGAAGAAAGCATTTATTAAGAAAAATTAGTACAATATAAATTAATCGAAATATTTTCTACAACTTTTTGCCATCTTTCTGCAAACATGGCGAAAGGTGTAGAAGGACTTCAGTGCGTCCTTGACCGCTCTTGCAATGTCTGACAACTGCAGTGGCGGTTTCATTCGGTTTTAGCAGCTCGTAACTCACACTACACTGAGATCGGTAAGGTCTCACCATATGCACAGAAAAACGGTATGACCGTGAATACTCCACTTCGGTCTCCAAGTAAATGGTTTGTACGGGCTAACTCATAATTTTTTGTCCTTGGAATTGATGTAGAAGGATCACCCTTGCTCACCTGCCACAATACGCCACAGAAAGCTTTTTTTTCTTCTTCTTCGAAATATCATTTTCAGTCCATTTGTACAGAAACCATTTTCCGTCGCTTGTAAACTTCTAGAAACAGTTGAGTCATCAACTGCTACGCTGTTCGAAAGTTCTTTGAGACCTTGAGCTCGGTCTTCATCCCACAAGTCCTGCAGTTCATTGTATTCGAGTTTTTTTTGGTCTTCCAAGCCGTTCCTTGCTATTCACAACAAAAAAATCGTTAAAATTAAAGCCGACAATTAGACGATGATAAGGCAGTGGCACCGTCAGCTGCCGAAAGTCTTTGGTGGGCATCGTCGGCAAAGTTATTTAAATTAAACAACAAAAGTAATGAACGTCGGAAGTGCAACTTTGAGCGTCCCATGGTTAGCGTCTGTATGTACTGAATAAAGCAATAACACTTTTTATGTAGAGAAAGGTCAAAATCATCGAATTTGTCCGTCGTGTACATTGATGCTTTGCAATATTTTATGATTTCCACCAATAGATATCGCTGATCAGAATACATGCAAGCATCTATTATCGACGTTGTTCACGAATAACTTTCTCATGTCTAGTATTAGTAGCGAGAAGAGAAATCCTAATGCGTCCCAAAGAAAAGAAAAAGGTAAAAGTAAAATAAAAAATTCAAATGTACTTAAATTGAATATTTTGAAACCTACAAGACGGGTTTTGGTTTGAATCGTCTTCGAACAAGCAAGGAAGGCTAAGAATAAAAGAACATATTGTTACGAATTCCGTAAAGCGCGTAAAGCGTAAAGTTATCAATGTCCGTCCATCTGGACTTGCAATAGTCGCTTCCAAAGCCGTAACAAATTCTAAGTATATCTGAATATATTAAGAAAAGGAAAAAAATCGTAAAAATTGAAAAATTTCAAAACATTGTTGCTAATAATTTTCATTGCATAAAAGTTAGCAATCTAAAGTTGGTTATATACGTTTATTACAATTAACTGAAAA
Source organism: Glossina fuscipes (assembly GCF_014805625.2). Taxonomy (NCBI): domain Eukaryota; kingdom Metazoa; phylum Arthropoda; class Insecta; order Diptera; family Glossinidae; genus Glossina; species Glossina fuscipes. Next base: position 3,104,948 of record NW_023998415.1, on the reverse strand, counting down.
CGCCCATCATTTTTGCCATAAATATGTATTTACTTATCTCTGACATAGATGAGAAGAAGCTAATTAAGACTTAATTTAATATCGTTCTTGATGTAAGCGCTACTTATCGATTTACGCTAATTAAAAATGTCTACAGCTTTCGAATAGATGTTCATTATAGTTGCAAACATTTAACAAAACTATATATATGTATATAGAGGCTTAGAGTGAGGAATATAAGAGCATAACAGCTGCAGTATGAACTTTGAACGTAAGTGGAGAAAACGAATATGATGAACTAGATATAAAGGTCCATGAAAACACTGTTAAAAAAAGTGAAAATTATATAATCAGACAACGTCGGCAAATAAATACCGTACCGTTATTTAGTTAATTAATCATAACATGCATCTTAATTGCATTACTTATATAGTAAAAAGTCTTACGCTCTGCTACCTGCGAGGGAATGCGAAACGTAAGGAGTAGTGGCCTTTATCTAGCAAAAACTCATCTTATTTTTTTTCTCAAAGAATTTATTATTCATCTCTGGCTTACGAGGTACACATTGCTTCATATAAAGCTTTTCATGAGACTTCTTGAATTGAGAGAGACTCGAAAACGGGACTTTGTGGCCGACTTGGTGCAATATGTCATCATCATTATATTGGGGAGATTCAAAAAATACTCTCACGCCAAATCAAACTGATATAACCAAATATCTTCAAAATCGTTTAGTTTACGAGAAGTCTCCGTCAAATAGTCCGATTATGTCCATTTTCAATAGCATACATCTTTGAGCCAAAACATGTCAATCTACCAAATTTCATCAATATATCTCATAAATTGTAGCCTATAGATTGAACATGTGAATCGGGCAAACAGACGAACAAGCGGCAGGTATAATAAATCGTGACTCCTCCATCTCAAGTAAAAAATTTAACATGGAAACTCAATCCCAAATCGTGTAATATATAGAAAATAAGCAGAACAGTAACTAGATGAATCCATGATACCTATCATCTTAAATGAATACATACGCCGACTGTTTAGGGGCGATATTTGAACTAATCCCTGATTAATCATATATTTAGATAAAGTTTTCTTGAAAGCTGCAGAATACAGCCTTTTCTTCTTTGTGGGCATATGGTACACGCAACGCAATCACTTTTACCTTTCAAATAATTATGCTTGATGAACTGATCAGAGGGAATAGAACCCAAAGCAGATGGGCAGTATTAAGTCGATTCAGACTTTTAGTCTAATAAAGCATATATACGGATTTCTACTTATTAAAATCGGTATAACGTCGTTTTTTGCTGTAGAGATACCTCTTTTGCCCAACGCCTAATAATTTATATGCCTTACAACTTATAGGCCATAGGTGTATTACCTAGTTGCATATATACATTTAATGGGGGGGTATACAAGTCAGCTAGATGGCATTAGCTATAGCTGCTCTTGCTCAATAGACTCCGCAATCATCAATTCCTACCAACAACAAAGTATACACTATAAGTCTAGCAGTTAAACGTAAAGAAATAATCATCGAAAGGTTTCACATTCAGTTGAGATGTGTTCAGCCGACGAGTTAGAGAAACGAGGTATTAATATGAAAGGATTTTTTATTCGATCTAGGAAAGTGCAGTCATTCAATTAGAAGGCTCTCGAGGGGATCGAGTGTGAATGATTTTGCAGAGGTAAATAATCATTCACGCAGTTTGAAGGAATCGAGAAAGGAGAGGAGGAAGCATGAAGCATGAGGAGTTATGGTCTCCAAATTTGACGCTATAAACAAAACGTGTTATACGGTTAACAATACTTGGAAGCCTATATAAGTTATACTTTGGGCACCCAGACAAAACTTCAGTACACAAGTTAAGGAAATGCACAATGGTATACTTAACCTTTAGCGACAGATATCGTTTTAGATTGCACTATTTTCAGAACGTAGGGCAGACTTCAGCAAAGGCATTGTCAATATTATATATATGTTTATATTTATATTTTTAAATATTTATAAATATTTATATAAATATTTTATCAAATATGCGTTACCTTGATGTACACAATACGTAAAAGTGACTTACACGTGTTTATGTTAGTTTGTTTTACATTTTATCTTTATAATGTTTAAGAAACTATCATTTTTGCAAATTTCGAAGTCGCACCAAAGACATTCGCAAACAAAATCACTTTCGTTTTTTTTCGTTTTTTTTAAACGAGTATTCTAAGATGATCTAATGTTATTAATGGCCTAAATGATAAGATATATTATCTTTCTTATATAAAAAAAAGAAAAAAGAAAAAAAAAAAAAATATATATATATATATATATCTATTTTATACTCTTAATGCTTGATAGTGTTGTTATATTTCATTTATTATATCGTATATTATATATTAATAATTTATGTTTAGAATTCAGAAACCGGTGAAGTGGTTTACATACAATCAGATACGATGACTGTACAAACTCAGCCATATGATGCCGAAACGGGTGAACCGATGTTGGATAAAGTTCGAGTGCGTTACATAAAACAGCAGCATTTTCAAATACCTAAGAAACTGATACGCGGCACAATTGGCGAGGAATTTGAGAAGAAATTGCAAGGTAAACACCATGAGTGCTATCAAGAGCCCGGCATAGTCAAAATAATCAAGGAGACGAAACTAAATCGAGACTACCGCAGAAAGTCATTTAAAGCTAAACGCAATTCTAAAAAACTGAAATATAAACGAGACGACTACATGAATATGGAGGGCGTATCAAATGTAAGTTTTTCTATTTCTTTTTATGTTTGTTTGTTGATCGTTTTCCTTTCTCTCCAGGATATTATTTTGGCCTATAATAAATCGAATTATCGTATTCTTTTGATACCCACACTATTCTGTTTCAATATATATGCGGCTCTGGTAGTCATGCTGATCGAACTCTTTTTTCATATATGGGCGCATTTTAAGAATGGTCTAAACATGGACAAGAATATTTATTATCGTAGTCCATTGCATGTGGTTACTTCGCAATTTTGCGGTAAATGTCGCTCGGAATCCGATTTATCCATATTTCAGGCCTTAAACAAGCAAATGCGTAACGCAGCTCGCAAATCGGCCACCTTGAAGGATGTTAGCAAAGCAATCAGTTGAAAAACTCAATGCCTTTATATTCAGCTAAGGCCTAATATTTTGATTTATGCTATTTTCACTCAAATTTTTCAAACATTCGTTATTCTTATGTATTTAGTATACCGACAAAAGAAATGTACAATGAATTTCTTCCAATAAAAAGTGAAATTTTAATTTTTCTATCCATCCGAACACATTTGTGTAACTTTTAGCAGATCTAGTACGGAATCTTTTCATTGGGATTTATTCTCTGCTTTCATCTAATTTCTTATACTACGCGTTTATCGATTAATATTTTTTTTGTACGCTACGCGTGACGGCGAAAGCCAGAAAAAGGCAAAGTTGAGAAAGAGAATGATGTAGGGAGGTCTGTGTGCCCTTAACACTCGCTATACGTATAACCGAGAAAGAAAAAAAAAGCTCTACCACGATGAGATTTGAACCGGCAAACACTTGCTTGTTAGTCGCGCGTGGTGGAACAAGAGTTTTGAAAAGTTTAAAGAGGATTTCTGAAAATACATCACGGGGCATTTTTGTGAATAGTTTTAGTACCGTTTTAAGACAAAGTAGGACACATGTGTGCTTTTAGCATAAGCGGCAAAAATAAATCTATTTATTCGGATCAAGTGTGATGAGTGTAGCCTTCAATGAAAAGCTCTATATTTGTGCATATGTCTCCGTACATGCATCAACTATCGTAACTTTGCACCTTTAAACAATTTTATATGATAGCCGCTATAAGTTGCGACTTATTAATGAAAATTTATTTATATCTTCAATTTTCCTTACCTTTTTTAAAATCCCTTTACCTTTTGCACAGTAAGATCATATTAATTTTCAATCCATCGCGAGTCTTACAATTTGAAGAGTTCCGTCCGACTGACCGACTAATTTTCTGCTTAAAAAGTCACAAATATTACTTAAGAAAATGTGGTGGACTAGAGCGGAGAAATAGTAAAACAATAACATTTAAGAAAATTATATTCGATCATGACCGCATCTTTTATATCCATGGCTGTTGTACTAAAAAAGGCTAGAAAAAAACTAAATTTGGATTAGCGCGAATAATTTTTTATATTTTCAGAATAAAAGTGGCAACTTATACGGAAAACAAAGATGTTCACAAGTTCTACTACTTAGGCATGTGGACGTTCTAGGCTTGTCGTCTGACCGGTTCGGGTCACTTTAAAAGCCTTTTTCAAATTTGTAGGCGATCTCTGGTTTTGCGAACGGGGCATTGTTCATCACGCTCTCTTCCAGACCTTCGCAGACGGATAGATGGACAGACGAACAGACGGCCATGTCGAATTTGAAACTGGCCAAGAATTTATATACTTAACGGGCTTTTTGAAGCTTGCTTCTGCGATTTACAAAGGTGTTGAGGAAAAATCGAAATTTGATACACCATAATATTAGCTACGCGTGGTCACTTTTCTTATGATTTTTTTCCGAGTACTACAGCATCGCTCACAGCATAAAAGTTTAAATTTTTTCAAATTTATTTGGCATAGTTTATGAGAAATCAGCGAAAAACGATTTGTTTATTCGAAGCCATTTTGTCGATAGCTTCACTTTTGCGGTCAGGGGAATGTTTACAACACACATTACACCGACGGACAAACGGACATGCTTAAATCTATTCAGAATTTGATGATGATCAAGAGGACGTATACTCTGTGGGGCCTCTGAGGCCTCTTTCTGCACGTAAAAGGTAAAAAAATTGTTTAAAATTTTTCAAATTCTTAGAATTATATGAGAAACTGCTTTAACTTCAAAAACCATTATAGAATTTTTTTTTTTAAAGAATTTTTGCATTATTTCGCAACAAAAAGAAAAAATTTATTTATAATTTTCTTTACACAACTCAAAAAATAAATGCAATTTTATGTTCAAATTTTTCCTATCACATCACTTTTGGAACCTAATCTACTATTTCGAACCAATTGTGTTTTTTTTTTTCCTTATGGTCTAAAACTGAGATTGATGGTGTGTTTCGTACATGAATTCATGAAACTTTCTAAAAAATTTTTGCTAAAAACTAAAATAAACAAAAATCGCTTTTTGAGAAAATTTAGGTACAAATTAACCATCAACTTGGGACATTTTCTTAAGATCAGCGGAAACGTCGAATTTAGCACTTGTGCAAGTTTTTATGTCATCGACCGTGAAACCATCAGCAATTTCGGTAAGAGTCATGCCAACGCCCTTGTCAACTTTAAAAACAGCCTAGAGTTGAAAAAGAAATGTGTAAATACAACAAGACAAGGAATTAACAACAAAAACATTAGACATTAAAGCGGACCTTTTCGGTTATTATCAAATCCACCACACTTTTGCCCGTTAACGGCAATGAGCAGCTTTCCAAGATTTTTGATGAGCCATCGCGAGCATTATGTTCCATAGAAACTACGACTTTTGTACCAGGAGCTGCCACCAAATCCATAGCGCCACCCATACCTTTCACCAATTTACCCTAAATATAAATACCGAACGTGGATGCAAAGACAACTTTACCAGGTAAATTTAATCGAATCGATTCAGGATATTCGCATGTTCCTTACCGGTATCATCCAATTCGCCAAATCTCCTGTAGCTGATACTTGCATAGCACCCAAAATGGTCAAGTCCATATGCCCG
>NW_023998415.1:3018561-3099109 GCF_014805625.2 Glossina fuscipes | reverse complement strand
ATTAATTAAGTCAGGATCAACTTTATCTTTGGTAGGAAAGGGTCCCATACCCAAAATTCCATTTTCCGATTGTAACATAACATTCATTCCTTTCGGTATATAATTAGATGATAGAACTGGTATACCAATGCCTAAGTTAGCATACATGCCGTCGCGGAACTCCATTGCTACACGTTTAGCTATTAGTTCGCGTTTAAGTTGCGCTTCGCTAGGCGGCTTAGTCTTTTTATGAGCGTCATTATCAGTTATGGTCACTTTCTCTATTCGTTTTTCGTAATTGGAGCCGAGGAATAGACGTTTCACATAGATACCGGGTATGTGCACGTCATCGGGATTAATACTGCCGACGGGAACAATTTCTTCAACTTCCGCTATAGTAATTTTAGCGGCACGACACATCGGAGCATTGAAATTACGGGCAGCCTTATTAAACACTAATACAAACATATATAGACGAAGGAGATAATTAAAAAGTTGCCAAGCAATTTGTTCTAGAGTAACTCACCCAAATTGCCATACTCATCGGCTTTCTTAGCCTTAACGATAGCAAAATCTGCTTTAATAGCCTCTTCCATAACATATTTTATACCATTAAATTCCTGGACGGGTTTGGGTTTACTTGCAATTTCTACTTTGCCGTCCTTAGTATACTTAACGGGAGCTCCACCCTCTTGCACTAGAGTACCATAACCGGTGGGTGTATAAAAAGCGGGTACGCCTGCGGCTGCTGCTCGAACCTTTTCAGCTAAAGTGCCCTGAGGTGTAAACTCGACAGCCAACTCACCCCCTAAGTACTGTTTAGCCAAATCGGCATTTTCACCTACGTAGGAGCAAATCATTTTACCCAGTTGTCGGGACTTCAATAAAATACCCAAACCACAATTTTCTATGCCGCCATTATTTGAAATTGCCGTCAAATTTTTGATACCTCTCTGATGTATAGCTTCAATCATCTTCTCGGGTATACCGCACAAGCCGAAACCACCGAACAGAATCCGAGCACCATCGGGTATATCGGCTACTGCATCGGCAGCTCGTTGATAGATTTTACCTTTGCCGCCGGACTTACCACTTGTAGAATAACAAGCAATTATCTAAAAACGACATGAAACAATTAATGAAAATTGGAGACAAAGAATTTTCGATTGCATTATATGCCCTCGCATCAAAATTTTCATACCTCCTCCTTTCCTTATTAATGATAGATTTAAATCTTTAAGCCTTTTTAATTAATATAGTTTCTCTAGATAAAAATTTGGATGTGCAGGGAACAAGGAAAAACTTGAAAATAAACTTAAAAATTTGAACATATTTTTTTGCTTTTCAGTCAAACGGTCACCTTTGCAATGTAATACATTAAACTGCTTTTAAAAAATAAATAAACCGGATTTTGTTTATCATGTGCGCATATAAATATCAATCGGTATACAATATGCAAATATGGATAATATTCGAATCGAAAAGAAAAAAAAGAAAGAAAGGAGAACGAACAAAAGAATGTCTGCACATTTTAACATGATCGGTTGACTACTTCTTGTCCGTCCATTGTAACATGATAATGACATCATATATATTATGAATATGCTCTTGAGGCAATTCGGAAATTCGGGTCGGTTCATTTACAATTTGGTATTAGCGTAGCACGATTCCACCCAGAATTTACTGCAAATCTTTGTTCAGCATTACCTTTCCAGTAATACCACCAATCGATAAGAGATATAAACATGCGTTGTTACTTGCATGCCCATTTTGACATTGTCATCTTTCCACGATCATAAAATCGCTAAACCGTATGCCAATATCAATTTTGGCCTAGAACAAGTCTGTCAGTTTATGAAAATCGTAAACGAAAAGAAAGCGGCTCTACAAACTGGACCAAATTGAAGGCAAATTGATAATAATAAGTGCTTGCATGTGCTTTGATCAGCGACGAATAAATGATAAACGGATCATTCAACAACATTTTGGGCTTAAAACGTCAAATCTTGGCTGGATTTCTGCAATGGATCTTCGAGACCCTCTCTCCACAGCCACCATATTCACCTGACTTATCCACATGTGGCTTCTGGGTATTTCCTACACTCAAGAAACTACTCCGTGGACAATGCTTTGACTTGATTGAAGAGTTACAAGCTGAATCGCAGAAAGCTTTCTGGAGATCGACTATGCCAATTCTTTCAAGAATCGGAAAAACCGTTGCCCTAAGTGCATAATATTTGAGGGGGACTACTTTGAGGACGACAAAATAGATTTAAAAAAGAATAAAACGGAATTGTTCTTACTTTTTGAACGCATTAGTATATGTTCGATCAAACCATCATCTATTCGCCCTTTTTAACTAACGCACAAAACGAATGCCAATAAGGAAATTGCATACACGTCCTACACAGCATCTATTAATAGAAGAACATTATTGTCTGCGAGAGGCGCGGCTCTCTTCTGTCGCATTCAATGCAAAAAGAGGGAGAATTCCAATGTCACGAATACAGTGAGTATTATAACGTTGTAACGCAAATATCATTTTCATTATTTTCATTCTAGATATCTTTAATTTAGTGCTTGTAACTTCAGCAGGTGATGGGTATGTTAGATTTACATAATGTTTGTAACGCATAGAAATGTGCTTTGAAATCGTATAACATACACCCTTACTTGGTCAGCGGGAGTAATGACATCAATTTATTTTGTAATGTCATCGCTATCTTTGTCCCCCCGCATGATATACGATACGATTTGCGACATATGACGAGAGGATAGATTTTTGCTGCAGCTTACAAGCAACCTACAATGGTAGGTTCAAATCAATTCAATCGAAGTCAGCGTCTTCCTTGCTTCGCCAAACGAAAGAGAGCAACAACGAATGTCTCGCCATACAATCAGAAACGCACTCTATATAGAATTCGAACCACATATGCATTTCTGTATAGCTGTGTAAATGATCCCAAACCATGCCAATCCAACATATGTTTAATTGCATGTTTTTGTGGAAGTGAATCCAAGTAAAAATGAATCAATGACCAAAAACCCCTATTACAATTAAAGATGAAACCAGATGAAAAAGCTATATATCACCCTACAATAAATCTCGGATATCCGTCAAACAATAATATAATGAAACAGTACCCTTTCAGTTTCTTGCTATTCGAAGAGCTATCAATTGAATCGATGCATACTCAGTCGTCCAATTAATGCCTGCTATAGACAGTAGATGAAAAGAAAAAAAATCATTTTGATAAACTAAATACTTCCTACCCTTAACTACGTTACTAAGGCAACAACGTATACGCCATCTACGAGCCTCATGGATTCCAAGAAGACAGAGGAGAAAATCGTTTATTGGTGCGAGAAAGATTAATTGCGAATACAGGAGTATATCCATCTCCACCTTTATCGAAGGCGCATCATAAAATAAATGGATCGATTGAAATTATAATGAATTCGTTTGCGTATGTAACACATTTTAGCCTTCCTTTCGTTCTTACTCTTGTTGTGTATACAAACATTAAAAGAAAACCTAATATTTGAAATTTGCTAGTTTTCTTTTTTTAACTTGTGTTGAACTAAAGTTATTTGACTGTACAACGTAGGGGAGAGTAGCAAAAAAAACATTAATGAATTTTAAGTTCATTACACAATCCTCACTTACATAGTGCATACAGTGAGCGGTGAAACAATTTCAATATTTTTCTGAATTAAATTTTCATGTCCTCCTCGTGTCATGTTTTGTCGAATTCTCCGAACGTGATAATATCAAAATACGTTCTTAGCGTTTCTCAAAAGCAAAGATTATATTTTACAAAGGTGGACATAACACAATATTGTTGAAAGTTGATCTTATCTCTATATATCTTTGAACCACTTACTGCTTAAGCGTAAATAATGGCTAATTATCATTATATAGTAAGAAGGCATTTTGTGTCACTAAACCGATTTTTCTGCGGTGCGATTTTGTAGAACAAAGTAATCGATTTTTCAATCAAGGAGCGAAGGGTCTGGAAGTAGGTATCCTCACAAAGAAGATTTTTCCGTTTCCGTAAAAGCATTAAAGTGCTTTTCGACTCAAATATTATACAGTTTAAGAACCTTTCCAAAAACGCTGATAATATTCTTCCAGAAGAACCGTGTAATAGAAGCGAGTATAAGAAAAATTGTAATGTATAGTAAACATGCAAATGTTTTTCACGCAAATGTAATTATATGCATTCACATAATATTAACTCTATGATGAGCACGTTTAGTATTGCGTACTAAACTTTTATTTTTCTGTTGTCATGGTTGCAGAGTTTATTTTTTGTTTATTTTTTTTAAATATATTACGTAGAAACACTGCACAGATACCCGCCTGCATTATAGATAAGCAATATTTGACAATAATAATAATAATAACAACAACAACAAAAACACTAGCATTAAAATATTTTTATGCCCACATAAAAGTAAGATTTTAATGCTTACCTTAATTGTATGCTTCCCATTATAAACACAATTATTAATAACTACACTTCTAACTTGTTGCATTAACATGATTTTTCTTATTTATTAAGGCACTATATTATGTATGTACAAAAGCAATAATTTTATATGAATGAACGACAAATTTATTTATATTAGAAGTACGGAGAATACGGCAATTTCTTTCGAACCTCGAACCCTCGAACGAATGATTTGTTGGTAGAAAAAACATAAATATATTTTAACAAATTATAGATATTGACATGTTAAATCTGGTCACCTTAATTACGTTGCTACATTGCGTCTGCATAAGCAGCCAAAGCAACTGTTTGTATAAGCAATACCTTTTATTATTAAATCTTTTATATTAATAATTTCTTCTTTAGTAATTTATAATAGAGAAGAATCGTTTTATTATGGCAATTCAATAATATTATTAATTATTAGTCCTAATTTCATTAGAATTTTTTTAGGATGCGAAGGTTTAGATATAGTAGTTAGTGATATATTTTGAAAATGTTCATAATGTGAGATATCTGAGATATTAACTGCTTTATCTCTCTAGAGATGTTGGAAGTTTGGTTATATTAGCAGCAATAGCTGCAACGATTAATAGAATTCGTGCTGCAAGAGAGTATTTATCAATTCAATTTAATTTAGTTTTATTTAATCGTTTAATAGAAAGAAAATATATTATTATAATAAGAAAATAATTTGTTTACAAAATTATTATTATTATTATTATAAATTTAACCAGAGAATAAATCCTAAGACTAAAGTCTTAAAGCACTAGCATCTAAGGCTTTCGGCTTTACAAAAAACTCTACCACTAGTCGAGACTCTTGCCTACTCGGACCCTCAGGCGAATGTTAACAAAATTTTTCTCAAAGAAACTAAGAAAAACAAAACAACCAAAAAAATGTATGAAAAGAGAAATTTTACTTTTACTCTTAGAAAAGTCAAAAACACCTTTCATAAGAATATACAGCAAAGTAAATTTTACTTAATGTAGTCAGTGAGATAGTATATATGAAGCTACTGAGAGACTAACGACGGCAGCATTTTGAACTGATGAAGAGAAGCAGAAACACAAATTTTTACACTGTTTAAAAAGAGTAACTGAAAGAGAAAGCATCTCTTGACCATTGTTTCTAAAACAGCTAATATTTTAATTTCTAGTTAATAGGAAAAATACAAAACATAGGTTAAGAGAATTTCCTTGTGCTTCAGTTTTTCTGCATAATAATATCAACAAGTTTTTATCACCTTTAAGAGGAATGGTGATGCCAGTGCTTCAAAGTATAATTGTCAAACAAAAAATGTTGAAATCTTTATAAAAATTTCAATAAATTATGTACTTATTTGAGTTTACCCAATTGTTTTTTTAATTTTTATTCACTTCGTTTTAAAAATTTTGCAACTTAATATATTATGACATGTATTGCTCATTACGCTTAACAACACTGTTAATACTGTTTATTATGGATGAGAACCATTCAATTTCTAGCCATACAGCTGCTTGTTTAAACTGCACATTCATTCAAATGAAATGAGCAGCTGTTCTTTGTTTTGTTATTGCTTTGGTTTTATTTTGATTTTGCAATCGGTGCTGTCATATCCTTATAAGAAGAAAAGCGTAAATTTTAATAATTACAAATGTTCTTCACTTAAGTCCAGTGTGTTTATTTCTGATAAGTAAAATTAAAAAAAACTTTTTTGGAGTATTACAATTTTTGAGATTTTAACAAATCCACACATTTAAAAATGTTTTATTATAACGTATAAATCAACTAATTTTAAAAGGCTAAGTAGTTCTAAAAAATATATAGATTTGACATTACTGTTTGATACAAAAAAAAAAACAAAAAAAAAAACACTATAAATAAAAACTAGCAAAGCTACTACTTTATCATAAACACATAAATAATGTAAAAATATAATTTGCTTTACTATCAAGTATATTAAATAAACGTAAGACTTTTGTTAATTCAGATCATAAAGAGATCGAAAAATAAAACTTTACTGATGCATAAGTAAATTGTATAAAATTTGTGAGTTCTCTCTGATTTTTTGTATATGTTAACTAAAGTACAACGCGTACAACGCAATTAATTATCAATATTTAAGTTGTGATTTTGTTGTTTTTTTTTTTTTTTTTCTTTTTTAAATGTGAAAAAAAGGAATCTCTTACGTTTATTTGGCTTCAAGATAAGCCAAGCAATACAAGTTCAGCACTTCAGAAAACTGTTCTTAATAGCAGTCACCCACCAATACAACCATACAATTGGCTGGCTTCAAAGTCAAGTGTAAAGTGAACATAGCGTCCGAGACTTAGCAAGGCATTAAATGCGAGTGCTTTATATAGATAGATAATAATGAGCTTAACTCGTTGAACAGTAAGCGCTTATCAATGCCACAGTTTATTATAATTTATATATTATAATTAGAAACATTACCACCGTTATGGTCAGTGGCGACCAAGTCTATCATTGAATTTATAAATGATATAAAATACTTGACGCGAATCTTTATCTCTGTTCGATTCTCTGTGACGAGGATTTATTTTGCAATTTTTATATTCGAATTGCAAATGTTGCGGAGGGTCAGGTATTAAAAAATCAATTTCACAATTTAAATACAATTTTTTGTATAAATAAACAAAGGCGAACAATTATTTAACTTGTTGGGAACTTGCACGAATGCCTTCTGTGAAACCCCTTCGTAAGTATATGTATGCGAGAGCAAATCTAAACATTTTTCATGTATATATATATATGAATATATATATCCGGACGCTGAAACTTTCCTATAAATTAAGAACGATACTCAGCATCTACATACGTATCTAATAACCAAGAGCATGTTCATTTTGCTACGCGATTTAAATTTATATAGGATTATATGTTCACCTTAAGAAGGGTCTAATGTTTAATTTCGAACAATGTTCTATGCATATATTACTAAAGTATTCTTACTCTACGGTAGTAAATACATACATACATCAAGTAAAAATATAAATTTTCCAACAACTTGTGAAGATTCATCAACAGTCATATTTGGCCAGATAAATTTCATAGGTTTCTCTATTCTATATTGGCATGCAAAGGCGATAGTGTTTTGCAATAGCCTAAACCAAAACAAGTTCACTTAAGCAATCATAGGGAGCAGTTGGAAAAACAGAAAAAAAAAATAATAATAAATAAATTGTTAGATGTTAAAGAGAAGGCACAAACTGATTAACAATAATTTCTTTGTAATAATGTATTTCCCCTAACCCGAGTGTAAGTCATCGATTAAGGCTTTTAAAAGAGATTGAATCTGTAAATGGCTTAGCTTTCATTTATAATAACATAGTTATAGAGTCGATGAAATTATCTCAACAGAAAAGTATTATTATCACGCATCGTTGCCCGTTGATGAAAATAAAAATTGCAATTGAATAACAATAAAAACAACAAATGAGAAAGAAGTAGTTTATTAGATGGAAAATTTTTCATTCTGTTTCTTTATATTACAAATTTTCAAGTCATATCAAAGCGTTATACAGCTTTTCCCTATGTCATATTTAATCCTTTACTTTTCATGATCCTCTCTGAATACACTCTCTCGAGATTTTGTCATTTTTGGTTTTAATTTTTTGCATTTTATCTGCCTTTATATAATAATAGTGATAAAAAAAAAAAAAGAAACAAATGAATTCTGTGTATGCTTCGTTTAATCCTTTTCGTGGATTTTTTTTTCCTCCTATCCTCTTTAAACATACTTTCTCTCTTTTTTTTCTCTCTTCTTGAATTCTTGAAATTTTATCTGTTTTTATATATAATAATAACAATAATAAATAAAGAAAAATAAGAACAATTTTTTTAATTGCATATACAGATCCAACTCTTTTTCTTCGCTTCGGCTTTCAGTAATAAAGTAACTCTTCTACTCTGCAGATCTACATGAAATAGAAATCAAAAGTGAAGCTAAAGTTTCACGCATATTAGTAAGAAGCACAACACCATAATAATAAAGATTACATATAATAAGAAGAAAAAAAAAAAAAAAACGTGTACATATATATATATTATAAGTACATACATATGAAATAACTGTTGATCTGTTTCAAAAAACGATATGTTTAGTGAGCGCTTGTTATTAAATATTGAATTATCAATTATTGCTGCTAGTTGCCATGGAAGATCCCAATAAGACATACAACAATGACGAATATCAATCACTATTGCATACCTTGAAAATAATTTGGCAAAATTATACTCATGTTCTTAACGATGCCGAAACAAAGGTAAGATCACATTAATTGTTCAAATCTAATCGAAAGGTATAAAAAATCTTGCTTTTCTTCTCTTTTATTTTTTTATTTACAGCAACACTGGCTGCAATTGTTTTTATATAATTTTCAATTCGTTTGTTCCGAGTTAGAGGAAAATGATGACTTTAAAAGGTAGTTTGCTATCATTACGTTCACTATTCAAATATGAAGTTTTACTAGATTTGCAATCGTCAGGACTGAGTCTTAAAAGTCCCTAAAAGTACATATCTATGCACATATTCTTGATCAATAGAGGCCGATGCGTCGATTTAACGATGGCCCAAATATGTGTCGCCTATTGGTCATAGATTAGGTTGCAAATGCCCATTGTATGCTTATCTAAAGCGCATTAAATTGGCAGCCTTTGCGAGATATATATCCAAAGCAGAGATCCGGATCAATCAACTGATATGCCTGGCAAAGTATTTTACGATTTTATTTTTTAGGCTTAACATATTAGATAGCAAGGATTGACCCTAATTGTACAGAGGATCGTCATTGCTTTTGTCTATTTTTATATTATATATATATATATTTGTCTATATATATATATAGACAATATAATTTGTTCAAATCGATTTCAATCTGTCTGTCTGTCCGCTTGAGACAATTTTTGAAATTTCGAAAAGTAAAAGAAACAAACTTCGAGCTGACACATATGAAATGATAAATGAAAAGTTACGAAGAGTTACATAGAACATAAATGATCACAAACGATCTTAGTTTTCAATATTGTACCGCTTAACGTATTTCGTCAATTATTCTCGAAAGTATTTATTTGATTTTTCATGAGATTTTTTCAAAGCACCTGAAGTACGGGCCAGTTCCAAGTTTCCAAAGATGTTTTGATTCAATTGACAATGAATTAAATTTTTCATTGAACAATGCCCATTGTAAGAACACGTCTGACAAACTTGATTCCTTGAGAACCATTAAGGTTAATACTCGTTTAGTTTGCTTATTATTCCACTGCCTCTATTGGATCCAAAGCTTCTTCTTTTTTTTTTAGATGGACTTAAAACTTTCGCGTGAAAGATAAAAATTCAAAAGTACGATTGCATAGATTCCTGTTGCCTACGAGCTTTTCCATTTGTTTAATCATTTTTGCATCACACGGGTGCAATTCGAGAATTTTCGTATCCAGTAATAAAACCATTTTTCGAAAAAAAAAAATTCTAAAATAATTTTAACGCAAATTTGAAACGAATACTTATCGGATTTGCTGAGAAGTTGCGGTTAAACAGCTCCGATATGCTCACGATGGGTAAACAACTGTTTAAAATTAAGAGCAAGCCAGATTGCTTCAAAATGTAAACATAGACTTTTTTCGTATTCGATTACCTAACACGTAGTAAGAAAGATAAGATGTAGTTAGGTAGCAAATATTAGAGCTTAGGTATATGAAAACTGAATACATTTTAGGTTAGCCGTGCCAATAGCCAATAGCATTGCCATTTGTAACACCCAAAAACACACATCGTTTACCCCATTAAGAATATATGCTGTTCGGTTCCGATATAGATCGATGGGTTCGTTGAAAGTTTAAAATTGAAAAACGAAATTTGTAATATATGTGTGGGTACATGTGGAAAATAGGCGTGATCAACTAGCAACAAGCATAAGAAGAACAATAACCAAAATGAATGAAACGATTAATGCAAATATTTCGAGGCATTAAAACGACTATAATTTTCATTTTCTTTTTTTTTTGGGGGTTTTTGAATATCATTATTTTAATTTAATTTTTTATAATTTCTAAATGTTATTTTTAATCTTAGCTTTTTTAAGCCTATACCGGAAGAAATCTGTTCTTATCTGTTGGAACAAATTTATGAAATTATCAGCACATCAGAATTATACACACCTGCCTTATTGGATGCTGGAGAGTTGGAAAAAGCTGCCCAGCCTCACAAGACAACTTCAGAGAAAAATACGACTTTCTTGCAGTTAATTAAGAAAAATCATAACTTTGCTCAGGTTAGTATATTACTAATTTATTCTATTAATAAGTCCGTCCATCTAGGCTCGTGTTGCTATAGCTTTACCATATATATATATATATATATATATGTCAAAGTCAAAAATGTATAATGCGTCATTAGTCGATATTAAATATTCGACCGACTCCTTTATGCCCATAGATGAAGAATCATGAACACTTACTTACTCTAAATAGTTTTTGTTCAAACAAATAAGAAAATTATATCCAACTATCGCCGAATCTTTTATAACCACGAACGCTTGTTTAAAAAAGAAAAAAAAAAAAGAAAAAAAATAAAACTTTATTGCTCTTCTTTAGTATCAGATAGGCATGGATTTTTTGTACAGTTGCCGCAGAATCATCCATCAAATGTACAATACGTGCAAATCTTTGCTATAATAGTGGTAATAATGTGGAAATCTTCTAATTTTTTTTTGCTTCTGAAAACAGAGGTATTCTCGAGTTATAACCCGTACTTTACTGTCTCCTTTGATCGGATTGGGCCATTTTCAATACTAAGCTGCGTATAAGAATAGCCGATATCGGAACCTTTGCGACCGACAGTAAGTCTACCACCGGCAGACCTACTGACAGGCATATTTCGATCGATTCCGAATTTGATTTTGAAATAGAATATATACATTTCATAGTGTCCCTGCATATAGCTCCGTCTTTCGGTTTTTTTTTTTAACTAAGAAATATTGAACATTTGTCCCTAATCCAATGTTTTACTTGTTCTGTTTTTCCAAACCTAGTTAATCTTAAGACAGCCCAGTGACTGCAGTAAAATTTTAGCTTTACGTAATTTTCTAACGCATCAACTGGGTCATCATATATTGAAATTTCTCTTAAGAATTGATGTAAAGGTAAGCAAAACTGTAAACGACAATTGTTTTTGATGCGATCATAAATATTTACATATATATATATATATATATATATATATATTTTCTTTCCAGTTGGTTGTTTCTCAGAAAAGTCTTTGCAATCTATGCATTAACTTATTTCCGAATTGCTCCTGGAGTCAGGAATGCAAAAATTTGAGTTTCTCGGAAAATATCTACGCTTATGTTGGAAATCTGAATTTCTATCAAAAAACTAAAACTAAACCATCTACACCTAGGACCAGTAGATCATTTGAATCTGAAAATATAAGTTACGACACTGTTAAGACCAACCATCATAACTATGCCTGGGATTTGAAAGGCAATGAGCCAA
The DNA here is from genome assembly GCF_014805625.2 of Glossina fuscipes. Taxonomy (NCBI): domain Eukaryota; kingdom Metazoa; phylum Arthropoda; class Insecta; order Diptera; family Glossinidae; genus Glossina; species Glossina fuscipes. The sequence continues at coordinate 3,087,143 of NW_023998415.1, read as the reverse complement.
CCCATGATTTCGATGAATTTTTGCGTATGCAAAAGACAAGTGACGAGATCGCCATACTATTAATACAAGTAGTAAAAAAGTGTACATCCCTAGAATATGGAGTCAATGCGATTTTAAATAGTGAGCATTCCGTTAGCATGATGGCTTTAAATTTCAGTTTGGATTGTCTGAGGATGGAAAGTGATGCATTTTCATCTTATTCGAATGCAGAACATATCAAATGTCAATTATTACAATTAAATGAACAGTGCTTTAATAATATATTTTTCATCAGTCAACAGCGAGTCCCCGATCTGCAATTCCAATGTGTTTTTGCTAAATTGGTGGCTGCTTTGGAGATTAACATGGAACATTCTAAATTACTCTACGCATTGCTGTTCATCATATTCGGTTGCCTGCATAATGTTGTTACGATCTTCGGTTACGTTTACAGCAAACAAAATTTATATCATTTAAAATTCGTTGATGAGAATATGGTGGACAGATGTATGAACGCCATAGATCATTTGCTTAAGAACTATCCCCCTTTACAGGAAGATGTCAAATCTTTATTTACCACTATATTTCGGACGCTTTTGCGCATTATTGATTATTTAAGCAAATACGATCAATTATTAATCAGTAATGCAGGGGCGGTATTATCTAGTGCAGCACATATTAAACCACCACGCCATCGTAAGTTGAAGGGACGTCAAGTACATTGTCATCAACACATGTCGCCCAGGCTAAGTTGCTACTTTCAAGGTATGCTAATGGGCTTATTAACCTCGTTGCCTCTGGACTTGCAAGAGCATTCAATGCTTTATTTGGCCAAATGTGGTACGTGCTGCTGTCATTATACCTTGGCCCACTATTATGACGTATTTAAAGTAATATTGGTTTTGAGTCCATATCATCAAAAGTGTGCCTATAAGTTTCTTGCGTATAAAATTCTCAATACCGTGCTTGGGCGTTCGTCCGTTAATGACTATATGACAAACTCCTCATCGTCCCGCAAATCAAATTTAAGCAATTGTGCTAAGTGTGGAGTAAAATTAAAATCGTTGGAATTCCATGACGGCCTTTTGGAATTGTATTTGAAATTTTATAAACAAATAAGAGAACCGGAAAATAATTGGCATTTACTTCTGTTTCTCAAACATTTGAAGCACATATCCTATCTATTAACTAATGATATAGCATCTGGAATATTAGCCTCGATTGTTTTGCCTGTTTTTCGAGAAAATAAGCAACGCTTAAACGATAATAAAACTCCACAATCGGGAAAAATGTTTTGGCCAAGATCTCAACCTACAACGCCGGTCGCAGACACTGCTAAATCTTTACTTAAACTTAATACGAAATTGACAGAAGATCCAATTAAATTGCTGACAGAGTGTCTCAACATATTCGCCATGTATTTGCGCGATATACGTTTGATAAAGGCCTTTTATAATGAGGAGAATATACAACATTTGGAGGATTTGCTGGAAGAGCCCCCGCTAATACGGGGTGTATGCGATCTCATTAAAATCGGTATTGATAATATAACATTTTTGGGTGATAACAGTCAAGAGCAGCCAGTATTAAGTCGTCGTCTTATTACTTTGCAGCTAAACAGTTCAAATCGTGCAAATCATTTATTTACCGCATTAATCGCCCAAATAGTTAAGACGAACAAAAGGCAAAGTTCATATTTTTGGCTAGAAGCAACTTTAAACCATAATTCAAAATATTCCAAATATAACGCCGTTAACCCCTTAAGCGCTTTGGATATTTTGCATATTGTCGCTTTGCAATGGTGCCTAAACTTTGAACTTTTGAAGACTAGTCAATACTTTTACAACGAATTTGCGAAAATCTATTCCATTGTCATGGACGATGACGACGACAATAATGATGGTGATGGTGATGGTCGTCATGATGATGATGATGATGATGATGACGATGATGAGTATGGCAATGTTCATAAAGCTTGTGCGGGAATAAGAAGCAAACATGAATATACGAATGCCGGTACATCGCTCAAACGAGGCGATAAGACAATTATCGATATTTTACGTCTAAATTACAATGCATTGTCGGCATTTCTAATGGTGCCAACGACGAAATTAAAAAAATCGCAACCAGTCAATAGCAAAACCACAAACAATGCTGACAGTTGTCTAACGAACTCGGTGGAAAATCTACTTTTTACGCTAACGACGGCGCCACCAGCAGCAGCAACACTAACGGAACCATTGTTTAGTACGAGTTCTACTACCGATACACGAACACACGCTTCAAACTATTATCATAGTTTGTTTGACAATTCTATAAGTAATTCAATATCACAAAGTCAACCGTCGTTTCTGCACAAATTGCTTAAAGCAAAGCAAAAGGATTGTATTCTTTTAGGAAACGAATCAAAAGAAAATATTATTCTAGTATTCGACATAAAGAACCAATCGGAATTTTTTCTGAACGCCTTTCCCGACGAGAGAGCGCTAAGAGCGGTTGAGAAATCTGTGAATCATCTGCATACAACGTATGATTGCTCCAATAGGAGTACATATGAGAATGCTAATCCCGACAAAGTGTACAGGAACACCAATAGTGGCCAAGAAAGTGTTTTCATTAAAATTTTTCAAATATTTGGCTCTTTGTTCGGTACAAGTCGTACAAACTCTTTAAATGATCTATCGAAACCATATCAAAGTGCTACAATAGAAGGGAAACAGCCAAGTGAAATTGATAACGAGCTTTTATGTCTATACGAGAGTCATACTGATTGTAAGAGACTCCTATTGAAGCTATTCGAAACGACTATGGCTATATGCATTAAAGGATATCAAAATGAAGAAGGTAAGCGAAAGATAATCCATTTTATAAGAAATTTAATTCAAAATTTCCACTCGAGTGTCTTCAATCAGGCCTCTAACGTGTATATATATATACATATATATATATATATATAAAATGTGAATTCCATTCACTATATCCGTCTAAAAATTTAAAAAAAAAGTTTTTCTTTCTATAAAAAAAAAAAAAAAAAAAAAAATTATTTATTTATGTTTTTAATTTGTGTATGAGTCTCTCAAGAATACTATTGAAAAGACAGAAGAGAAGCCATACAAGTAATTATTACATGTTTATTTTAAAAGTACTGCAACGAATAAGAAGGAAAACTGTATTCACCTTGCGTACCCACCACCTAAGGTAGACATATAGGAATAGAACTTTTTTCTTCTCATTCTCTCTTGTAAACACGCTAGTGAGCCCGGTATGACCAAAATTATTATCATAGCCTTGCTAATTTTCATGTACCTATTTACTAGAAGTCGAAAGATGTTAAGAAAAGTGTATTGAGTCTTTCGAGCATCGTAAAGAACGAATCTCTTCAAATCCCCAACGGTATAAAGTATATTCCTGATTAGCTTGAATAGTGTTTCGTCCCTCTGTTCGACTGTCCCGACTGTGAAAATTGTTATGGAAATTTTTGGACTCTCTACCTGTATGAACACACTCACTCGATCCAGAGTTCAGAGTTTTTCAGTAACTTTCGTTTAAAGCTAAATGACTGCACGAGATCAAGTAGCGAACAATTGTTACGATAAACATCATACGTGACAAAAACCCGACAAAGTATGGTTTATGAAATTTTCTTCAGTCGCTTTTAATCTTCAAGGCACCTCTCGCTCAGATGACAGAATTAATTGTCCCTTTACATTCATTGAAGTTAGCCACGGTGACCAGAATTTTATTTTACCCCTAAATTAAAAATTGCACACATAATTGTTGATTATACTATTAATAGTAATTGAAAAATAGTTTATGAATCAACTATCTCGCTATTGGCCTATCCCAACCGGCGAATTTTTTATTTTCAATATGTTGTTCATTTTTAATAAAAATAAGTAAACACAATACAGATGGGCACGACCCATCGTTAAATATCCTACAATATCCCGCAATTATTCATAAGCTCTGACCTTTCAAAATGAGATGTTATATAGGGACTGGGCGAAAAAGTCGACCAATCCGAATCATTCTCCTTAGCGTTCGTTCTTTAGTCAAAACGCGCCAGTGTGCCAAACTTTATTAAAATATCCCAAAAATTGCGAACTGATTGAACGCAACAATACTTGGACAGACATCAGCCGAAAATGCAAGCTTCGGTCGAAGCAAAAAATTGATGCTGAAATGATCGGTGTAATAAAAAAAGTGGGTCTATCTTAGGGCCTTCTAAGTGTTACATGCGTCCGCACAAACCTAACCTAACATACCCTGTGTCGCAAGTGGTGTAGGATATACAAAACTTTTTTACTCCAGCAGCCAATTCTCTTAAATAAGATAATTGAACACAGCGCGTGCAGCTTGTTCGTCAAAAAATTTGTATTGCTAGGACCGTATTGGACACCACATGTGCAATGCAAAGTGAAATAAAAGTACAACAGTGAAATTGATAAACGTTTCCAGTCTTGAATTATCGCTCGAAAGCAGCGGTAAGCAATCAACTTCAAGATCACACCAGTTAAAAAAAAGAAATCGTTTAATATATGATAAGACAATAAATATCACGTTCGATTCTTATTCCCATAGAACAATCTCCCTAAAATGATTACTTTTTTCGCCTTTAAATCTTGACTTTTCCTTAAGTTCATTTAAACTTTGCTTCTGGTTTTAATATGGAAGTGTCGCATAAATTTTTTTCCCGCCACGCTATGTATGACCTCGAGCTGGCTATGTCTGCAAACATGCAGACTTATCTATTGCTCGTTTATGGGCTCGATTTCAGTCGTCGCACAGCCCTTTCAAAGTACGTCACGTTGATGATAAAGTCTCTTTTCAAATCTGTTTCTACGCTGTTCAATATGGATAGCCAAAAGACGCATTTGCGGTATGTTATGCTTCATTGCTTTGAAAAAGGTAGTGGTCCAAGGTACACCGCAGACGAGCCCTATTACGACTTACGGCTGGCAAGTTTGACTTGACGGCCGCTCAGCAACAACAGATACGGACCTCGTCAAGAGTATGCTCACTACAAATCCGCGAGATAGTGGATGTTATTAATACGGCCAGCACAACGGTACATAATCATTTAAACGAGATGACATATGTCATCTATTAATTTCGCGTCAAAAGAAAAGGAAGAAACTTCTGGCACTTCTTCTTAATATTTCCAAAGCTTAGAATATCCACTGATGAATGCACAACTTTGAGTGAAGTTTAGAATGCTTCCAAATGATCGAACAGTTGAGACAAATTTATTTCTCAATTGCATTCAATCGCATCGAGCTAAAGTGTGAAATTTGAAACCGTTTTATTTGGGCACACATATAACACAGAAAAGTTGATTGTATTGATATACTTGCTGACATGCAATGTTTTTCATTGTAAAGTAATAGAGACAAGAGACAATCTGTTCTATTGTTGCAGACAGCCTGCGATACTGCGATACACTTAAATTTGAGTTAATTACAAATGCATAAATAACTACGCGAACACTTACTTACTGAAATAGTGCTTGCTTTAGCGTTGGGGGGAAAACGATTATTTATCCTCCTCTCTCATCCCTCGCGTTAGCTACGTTTATCTTCTGAAATGTTTACTACGTTAACGAGGTTAATCTGTGGTTGCACACGTTACAAGAACTAAGTTATGTGTCTGTATAAGCGTACGCAAGCAATATCCACATGTGCCTTCACGTTTAGCCAGCCAGCAGCCGTAGACTCTTTACTTTGTAACTTAACGGTTACATTAACTAACATTTTATTTAGTTAATATGTTATAAGTGTGTATGTTTGTTTTTTTTTTGTTTTTTTTTTGTTTTTTTTACTAAATTAAAGAAAGATAAAAAGAAGTAAACGAATAAATAAAAACTAAACTCTTTTCTTTACTTTACGGTGCGTCGACAACGCTAGTTAGTTGCGTAAATCTCTTGACACTTGAAAAAATTTGTAAATATTTTTTTACTTTATTTTCTTGTAATTTTTCCTTTTTCCGTTTTTCCTCTCTTTTTCGTTTTTGTATTCGTTTTAGTGGATAAAATGCATAAACACTTGCGCAAATTGAAGACATTAATATTGAATCGCGCCAATAACAATTGGGAACAATATGGCGAAGAGCATTCACGTGAAAATCTCGTTCTGCAAGCGTTACAAACTCTCTTAAGAATTGCCGAGCTCTCGAATACAGAAAACGAACCGGCTGCGGTAATTAACCCCAGCATTGTAACCACGGTTACAGATGAAGTCAACAATTTGAGGGATGTGCCAACGCCGTCGTGCAGTAGATCGATAAAATGCCCCCGTTTAAAAGAACCAAATGCTGTATCATATAATTATCATCAATTGCCTATAGGATTGCCGAGTAAAAATTCCTGCCTTACCCCCTCAACTCCCCCACAGAGACCCTTGTCAGGGAAAAGTGATGATAACGATTACTTTTCGACCCGCGCATCCCTAATCTGCGCTGACAGCGAACTTGAATTGAGCGAGAATGAACCGGACGATTTCTATTTAACAGCCGACGAGGGTTACGATGCTGATGCCGAAATACCCGAAGTCTCAGAAACAGAAGGTGGCGTTTCAGATGGCGGCGCCGGGGGTGGAGGTGGTGCTGGTGGAGGTGGAGGTGGAGGAGGGACAGGAGGAGGCACAACCGACCTCTGGCATCCCTTTCAACCATCCTCTCGTTATCGTACTCACATGTTACACGAAGGCATTTGCTGTCTGGTCATAGATATCCTAATAGAGCTGAGTGAAAAATGTTGCCTTAACCCTACCGGCTGGTGTGAAAATCTGGCTCAATTGATGAACCGTTTATTTGTCATACGCGATTATTTGGGCGGTCCGCTAGTAATGCTAAAAGGTTTCGGCCCTATACTTCAATGTAATGATGCGCGCTTACGTGAATTGCAACAAAGCATACTGGAATTAGTAGTGGATCTGAATACTCCGGATGTTTTGCAAATATTTTTCAGCATCTTAGCTTCCAAAAATCCGCCTATTGACATATTGATTAACTATATGAACTATATATGTGCGAATACGTTAAAGAGAGCGCATCCCAGCGTCGAATTAGAATTTCCCGTTAATATCGGTAAGTATAATAAAATGGATTGGAAAAAGTTCTTCTAGTGCATCTATCTCTAAACGGTACAGTGTTCACTGTATTAGTGATGCCGCTTTCGATGAGCAAGAATATGGACAAAGCCCAAACACGAATATAACATTTTGCGATCATAAATAAACGAAACATCATTTCATTACATCTTAATGGCAAAGATGTGAAAAATTCTGGTAAAATTGTCGCACAAAAAATTTGCTTTTTATGACTATTAGTTATTAATAATTAGATCTAAAGAATGACCTCTCGACGAATGAGACTCGCATCTACGGGAATACAATGCACTCTAATAGGTTAATTTCCAACCTGAATATCGTGGTGCAATTGAAAGTCCTAATGAAGGGGTATAGTAAGCCTTCATGCGCCTCGAATAACGATTATAAGGTTTGCTTGCAGAGAAGATACGGACTTAATCTCCATTTAATTGCTAAATAAAAATTATGCGCAATAGCTCTATATGCGAACAGATAGGCATAAGAAAAAAATTAAACACAGAATACTATCGAAAACCCTCTCAACCCTTTACTTTCAATTATGTTATAAAAATTCAATATCATCTATACGACATTTTTAGTACATTTTTCTTTTGAACGCACCGTCCTTTCGATTTTACCTATAGGAACCGGTGAGCTTAGAAGAAATCACCTTTCTAATCTTAAAATCTTAATATTCTCACTATAAAGTGTAAACATACATTGGATGTGTGTATGTATATATTTGATGGTAAGGTAGAAAGAAGACCGATTAGCTTCAATGTACGGGAGACTATATGGGACAATATTTACTCTTACCTTTGTAACGCTTAAAAAGCACGCATGAACGAACGATCCCAAAAGTCATAAATATTTTTGATTGAGCGTCAAACTCCAAGCGGATTTAGTCGCATTTGTGTTGTCCGATCGTGATCGGCAATGATCAAGTTTGACAATGTGAACAAAGTGAAAATTCTGTAGCCAAAGTGCGATTTTCGAAAGATGGACAAATAGGTAGACGGGATGAAATCGACTTCGCTATTTAACAATGTGTACAATCTGTGGCGCGTCAAGTGCTTCTTTCTTTTCGTTTATGAAAAACCCACGTAGTAGTGGATATAAAAAAAATCATTTGTAAAATCATCTTATCTTCTTATCCTCATCTCTTATTTGATTGTTATTATTATTTGCTTTTCATCTGTTTTATGTATTATGTAACGAAACTACACCTGCACTCGTCATTTTACTTCTGCAAATTCTATATATTAAAATTTAATAGAAATAGCTAAATACACGTCGACCGGTGATTTGGGTCGAGTCGAGCAAATCGAACGTCTACGTCGATATCATTTACAATGCCAAGCGAACACGCCCTTTACTCGATCGCCGTACATTATACCGATAACGCATGCGCGCTTATGGAATCCCGAAGGGTTTACCATATCGCTCTGGCTAAATGTGAAAGGAAGCCAAAATGCGAAGAGCTCGTGTCAAACAGTGGACGATGACACGCGTAGTTCAAGTGATGTTTACATGGTGATGTCAATGAACTTATTTTATTATAATAATCGAAATGAAAATATAATTTAATGCTTTTACAATTATAGAGGACTCACATTTTATCAATGGGAACTAATCAGGTGATGTTAAGTATTTATCTAAATAATAGCATGCATTTGGTATTTGAAACGAGTAAACCGAATGCCGAATTGATAATGGCAAATAAAACGCAAACGGAAGAATCTCCCCAAGAATCCAATTATCAAAAAGTGAGCTCGGGCACACTGAACGGTGGTGATAACAGCGCCAGCTCTATAAAAAGCATTAATAAAAATCAAACGGCGAATGTCAATACGTTCATTATTGCTTCGCCAACTTCCAGTTCCCCTTTAACTAAGGCCTTCAAGCAAACTAAATTGGTTCTCCTAAACAGCTTTAGCAATATGCATTTGTTCAATGGCCACTCCGAGAGTGAAACCTTTTTCGAAAGTAGTCATTTCGATCTAAAACATTATCGCGTTAGCAAAAATAAATGGATTCATTTGACAGTTGCCGTGCAAATGCATAACGACTCTTTGGACTTGATTGTTTACGTTGACGGCCTGGAGCATCATTTAATTACTTTACCCTTCCGCAATTTACGTTTACTCACGCGAAATCATACCTTTCAAATTGTATCTTTGGGTGATGGCTGCGTGAATAAAACTAACAACAACACCGCCAACTCAAGCGAATCCCACTCTACATTGGAGTTGAACAATCCCATGCGCTTCAGTATATCGAACCTAATGTTGTTTAAACGTTGCATTTCCACCAAGGAAGCCATAATAAACTTAACAGCAATGGGTCCTGACTTTACAGAGCTGACGCAATGTCATGTCGCCAACTTGAAACCGAACTATGGTTATTTAAATTTAAGTAAAATGCAAAAGCCTAACTATGGCAATTTTATGGAGGCAATGAAAATTCTAAGAGAGAATCGCATTTTGCATTATACGGCACAGCAACCGGACATTATAATGGGTTACGACAGCAATATGGAACTGGATAATACAACGTACGGTAAGTGTTTACATTCCATTTCCAGGCATTTCCATTTAAAATTAACTTGTAAATTCTTTGGCACACAGGTCGTCCTTACGGCTTATTACTGTATGGAGAAATCTTACAAAATCATTTACCTTCATTACAAACAGCTGTAATTTTATGTGGAGGTTTATCTAATCTCCTGTATATGTTTGCTCGTGTAGGGATTTGATCTTTAAAATCTTATATCTTATAATGATTTTCTCTTCATTATTTCAGGTGGTTGAGAAAGCCTCGAATTCTTCGACACAAGCAATGGCCTTAGATCTATTGCTCAATGTCGCCTTCTCGGAATCTCAACTTTACACGGAATTTCAACGCAATGACTACATCAGTCTTATTGGATATGTTATTAAAACAGAACGTTGCTCTAAAGATTGCCAGCTATTGAAGGGTATCATCAATAATGCCTGTTCTCAGCCATTAATCAGCAAAAAGGGCGATCATCTTATTGTTAATGAGACAACTATAGCGACGGTAGTCTACCCACGACTTTTGGTTGCTCAATTGCATCGCTATTCTGATTGGCATCGCTCGGGTTCAGAAAATTCAGACGTTCTGGACATGCTATTAATAGCAATATTGGCTTTGACACGTGAAAAGCATCCACAACGTGATTTTAATATCGAACAATTTCAGATCGCTGGCTTAATGAAGGAATTATTGAATCTTTGCAAGGTGTACGTTATAGAGTCACCGAATCCTGTGTTTATATCGAAAAGAGCGGCCGACTCATTTGTCAGCATTATATCAGTATTTGCCGGCTCGCCACCACCTCCCTCTTTACTCGATGAAATAATGAAGCTGTTATTGTTGTTGCACAAACCGAGTGAATGTTACATAACGCATGATCGCTCCAAATTTTATTTTCTGCTGACGGGAGAAGTGCCCACCAAAGAGAAATCTTCCTTAGTTCAAGCGACGCATTTCGGTAGAGTAGCGGCTCCTTTTAAACGCGGCGTAGTTAAACGATCACATCCGGGTGTAGCAAAGTTGAGCGTTGATACCACGACTACAACTCATGTTACTCATGCTTCCAATACACCACCTATGGATAAGGCGCGAAGAGCTCGCCTAGAGCGTTTGCGTAAATTACATAAAAGCAACTCTTCTTATAAGAAAGCTTTGCATGATTTCGAAGAGAATTTGGAGAATGTGGCTGACTGTTCAAAGCTCAATAAAAACGCTTTGCAATTACTCAGTCCCGAAGAGGTGGCGAAATGGCGGGAGAAATTTAAACGTTGTACTAGTATGACTCTGATCGCAAGTCCTATGAAGGAAAGGGGTGGAAGAGGATCTAAAACTTTTCGCATGTCATCATCGTCTACGTCATTTTTAAAGCATTCGCCGCTATCGCAAAGGATACAACGCAAACGCTTACGCCTAAGCTCGGGAAGTTCCGCTCGCTCTTTAATTTCGGCAGGAAAAGAAAAGTATTTTCGAACAAATTCTCGTAAATCAGAAAGCAGCTTATACTCATTGACAACCACCACAAACACCTCGAATTTAGACTATAGTGAGAATATAATGACAGCTTATAGCGACGGCAGTTCATGCTCCAAAACTAGTTCGCAGCCACGTCGAGTGCGACTTCTAACAAAAACTGATTCTTATAATTCGACGGGTATAGCGGCGTTGCAAAGTGGTCTGTTGCTGTTATTAAAAGATTTTCTCTGCTTACTGCCTGATAATTCTATAGATGATGTAAGTTTGGCCTATCTAATGAAAATTGACTGAAAATTTATTTCCAGTTTTTTAAAGGTCTTGCATCATTACATCAAAGTGGAATTCTTGCTCGTTTTGGCGAATCATAGCAGCACCTCTGTACGGAGTGCCATCTTAAAGCTGATGGGCGCTTTAGTTCAGCGTTTACCTTCACAAGATCTGCAATTATGTTTCAAAAATTTATATTGCCATCATTTAGCTAACCAATTAACCATATATCCTATCGATATGGGCAATTTTGAAACTTGTTTAGAATGGGTTACCGGTCAACTTTGCAATTTGCAATCGTTTCTAATCTGTGATACACGGCTGCATATAGAGCAGCGATTCGCCTTAAATGCGTTATTAGCCATAACTTCAAAAGCTACAATGGCGATTAACAGCTCTGCTGATTTTAATGACAAGTGCTTTATAATACTGCGAAATCTTTACGCAATGGTAAGTGATGGAAAGCAAAGGCAGTTATACTCGTACGTAGAAATTATAACAAGTGAACAAAGAGGTTTTTTTTGTTTTCAGAATGGGCGGGTCAATTCATTGATTAGAACCTTAGTGCACTAATCTTTCTTGGATAGCTCAAGTTTTAATTCAATATATTTCCTGGATCGTAAGTTGCGAACATGGCTACACGTCATGTAACATCACTTGTCAAACTTAATCGCTTCAACGACAAAGAAAATATGCGTCAAATTTCAATTTTCTAGTTTCACTTTAGATCCTCAAATATGTGCATAGACGTATATATGTGTATATGATACGTATTTCTGGTTATTGTAAATAAAAGTTGTCCCCATTCCTCAATCTAATTTGAAACGATATATATTAGAATTTGTAAAACTTTCTATCAGATTTGCTCAGTAAAGGTAAAAATGTAGAAATTTACGCAATGCCTCTCGAAATATGATAACTGGTTGGTTAAAAAAAAAAAAAAAAACCTATCATTTAAATTGATTATACTAAAAGAAATTGAAAGCCTCTGTTGACACAAACTCTCTCTCTCTCTCAACTCTTCCTTAAGAACGTTGAAGAACAAAGCAATATGGTTGAAGCTGGCCTAATACAGTGTGCTGTCAAGGCTCTACATTATTTGTATGCTAAGAATAATACAAATAATCAAAAGACTGAAGATTCAATAGCGAATTTATTAACAACTATTGGAGAATTCTCATTGAAGTCGGCGGGGCATATAAATGTAAGTAGAAATTCCTTTAAGAACTCATTAGTGCCCTTAATTTTATGACGCACTTCACGCGCAGATCTTATGGGATATTATAAATATGCTAGCATTCTATCAAGAAAAGCAAATCGTATCCGTAATGAATGGTTTCCGCGCAATCCAAGCCAAACTTCAACTCAATTGGATCCATATGTTCTTTGCTAAAACGGACGTATCTTGGAATTATAAAGGTTTGTTACAGTGCGTTCGAAAAATTTCATAATTCACTTTGCATACTTTTCTCTTCTCCTCCCTTCAGTTATTCAATTAACAAATTGCTCTCTGTCCACATCAGAGACGAAAACTCGTTTTGAGTTACTTATAAATCGGAGCGCTCAGTTCTTCACGGTATCAAATGAAAGATCTTCTCCCAGTCCCCATGAAATTGAACTATTTGAATTATTAGTATCGTACAGTATTGCCACCAATCAACGTTGCAATAATTTTATCGCGTGGGGTTTGCAACCGTCACAACCAAGAGATCTTCGTTGTTTCATAATCGACGCATTATGGATTTCTTGTCAAGATGACTTTTTACCGACCATAATATGTGACGGTAAAATGATCAAGGCTTTGCTATGGCTAAGCCTGTTAGAAGATTTAGAGACACCAATTCAGAATTTGGCACCACTGTGCCGGCGATTAGGCATCAATGAGAACGATTCAACATGGAATTTAGAAAACGAAATACAACGCTTGGAATTGCAAAACTGTGCGGACACAGCTAAGCAGAAAGCAGCTTTGGAAAAAACTGTCTTCAAATTTGAAAACTTGGCGCAAAATTGTATTGAATCTTCAATGCTTACCACCAGAAGGGTAGCGGAACTACAAGTTAGCATGGACTTATATTCATTCTTCTTTTAAATCTAATAACAAAAAAAAAAAAAAAATGCTTTCCTTAGAATTCCGAACGTAAACTCCTAATGAATTACATGAAAGACTATGATGACACTCATACATATACTAAATGGTTAGACATAGTGCGCAGAATGACACACGAGGGAGCACCCTGGTATAATTCCTACAGTGCGGAGAAGTGAGTTGCCCTCTAAATTAAATTCTCCGATTATGGCAGCGAGCTTTAAAAAGAGGAGAATAAAATGACACTGAGGTACTGTCAAAATCTTAATAATAATCTTGGTTATTTTCAGCTCTTGGGAATTGGATGACACTGAAGGTCCGTCCCGGGTTCACACGCGTTTACGGCGCTGCCATTTAGATTTGGATAAACGCTTCTTCATGAGCAGTTATCATGAGCCGAATAGTACGGACAGTTCAACGACACCTTCCCATTATACCCGACCTTTGGACTATCTCATAGCCAGTTACGATCAACAATTAAACATATCATTAAATTCTCAAATCCTATACAATTTTCCCGCCAAATATTTACCGGTCGATGGTGAAATTGATGGAGAGATTATCGTAACCGATCATAAGTTATACTTTTTGGCTACATATCGTTGTAAATATTTTTATGTAAACTGTGATATAGCCAATATAACGGAAATCTGGTTGAAACGCCATCAGCATCAGGAAAAGGCATTCGAAATTTTCTTAGACACCAATCAGTCCCTATTTTTCTCATTGCAAAATTGTGAAGATTGGAAAATAATGCGTGATGTTTTCTGTGATAAAATTGTCGTTCCGCCCGATCAAAGTAAACTATTGCTTATAACTCAGCAGTGGCGTGAAGGCCTCTTGACCAATTGGGAATATTTGATGTCTCTTAATCAAATCTCCGGACGTACTTACAATGATCTCATGCAATATCCGATATTTCCTTGGATACTCTCCAATTATACCGGTGATGTTTTAAATTTAAATGATGCCACGAATTTTCGTAAACTACCGAAACCCATCGCTGTGCAAAATGAGGAAAATGAACAACATTACATCAACAATTATACGGTAATCTATACTAAAAGTAATTATCCTTTTCATTTCTTACCCCCCCCTCCCCACCTAACATTATCTTCTTGCAGTATATTAAAAACACGATGACCAATATGGGCTCGATCATATTAAAGCCTTACCATTACAGTTCACATTACTCGAATTCTGGAACGGTATTACATTTTTTGGTACGTGTTCCACCGTTTACTAGTTACTTTCTACGTTACCAAGGTAGGTAATGGCCTATTGTCTATTTCTATCAAATTTTTAACAAATACTAGCACACAGATAACAATTTCGATATACCTGATCGCACTTTTCATGCGCTGAGCACCACGTGGTCTTTGGCTAGCCGGGATAGCCCTACTGATGTTAAAGAATTAATACCTGAGTTCTTTTGTTTACCCGAAATGTTTGAAAACTTTGAACGCTTCGATTTCGGCTGTCGTCAAAATGGTGAACGCGTTGAGAACGTCTCCCTACCACCTTGGAGCTTGAAGGACTCTCGTTTGTTTGTTTTAATTCATCGCCAAGCCTTAGAGTCGGAGTTGGTGCGCAACAATTTGCATCATTGGATCGATTTAATCTTCGGATATAAACAGACTGGAGAAGCTGCTATTGAAGCCATTAACGTTTTTCATCCGGCTGTAAGTTAAGTTGATTTCAAAGAATAAATATTTTAAAGAGTCACACTTAAGCATTCTCTAGCGAACTATGAGTGAACACAGTAAACTTGGAATCTATAATGTAACTATATTTAGATTTGCGTTCATGCAGAAAATCTCATAAAAAGAAAAAACTGCAACTTTCTTCCGGAACACAAAGCTGCTCCCTGTGCATTGTTTTATATGCAAACAAAAATGCGATCAAGACTTCCGCTTTGTCGTCCCCTTTTTATTTAAGTGCAGCACAAATATAACATATTGGCTTAAATTAAAAAAGCCCCCTGCCCAAAGATGAGGTGAAATGAAAAAAAGTGAAAATTGTCTCCAGCATCTCTAAGTATTATTATTTTTTAGAGATAAAAAGGCAAATAATAAATTGTGAGTGCCTTCGGGAATCGCATCTTCAGAGACGAAGACTCGCATTTATCGTTTTCTAACCCACGGCTAACGACTGTATTTACAAAAAACTTTTAAGCAAACGAATAATGTTTATATCCCCGCACTGAAGGATGCGGGTATATTCATTTTTTTTTTTTTTTTTTTTTTTTTCATAATGTATGTAGCGTCCAAAAGAAAGCTTCAGGATATATAGTCTCTTGATCAGCGTGAAATTCCGAATTGATTAAGCCATGCCTGTCCGTCTCTGTGTCTGTGTGATGTTTGTTATTGGCATTCTTGTCGTCGCAAAAATGAAAATGTCGACTTCAAATTTGATAGAGACATTGGAAGTTTTTGCACGTCAATTGTTGTTAAGAATGGGCCAAATTGTTCAGGACATAAGCTCGCAGTTTAGCACAAGCTATACGCAACGCCGCTTTTCTTAACAATCATTTGTAGGTTTTGTCTCGTTGCTCAAAATTTATAAGATTTAGAACGCTGAACTTTTCCACATTGACTTTGCGAAGCACTCAACTCTTTATGTGTAAAAATGCAAAAAAATCGGCTATGCCTACACAAAATTACAAGTGAATAAACAATTATTTTTTCACACCTTTTTGAGTGTTTATGCTTATTAATCATAAGGTAAACAAAACAGAATATTTAAAACTACTTTGTCCATTCCTAACGGAGGGTAGAGTGAAAACTCGCTTAAAAAAATTTTGAAATTTCTGCTAAAATAGATACTTTGTAACTATTCTTATTGCAGACATATGCTGTGTTCTTGGAATCTGAGATAAACGATCCCATAGAACGTGAAGCCGTAGAAACTATGGTGAAGACCTACGGCCAAATGCCGCGACAACTATTTAAAACATCTCACCCGCCTTCGAAATCTTTAACCTATCAATTTACCGTTGATAAGCCGATTCTATCAAGTGTCCGCGGCTTGCGTTGGGGAGTTTATGTGGGCTCACCTCAACTCTCGAAACCATTTCTTGGCAATATACATAAACTACCAGGCGCCGAGTACTTGTTATCATTTAATAATACTAACGTAGTATATGGCCTACCTTCGCGTTCTTGCGTTATGCAAGGTGCCGAAAGTGATACTTTCAACGTCATTTCTTGGGGTTATGATGATCGCATTGTTCGCATACAACCTTTGAATAAAATTTTTTCCAAACCTAAAAATCTCTTATATAATAGTGCTTTTGATGATATTACGGCTTGCGGTTGTGATTGTAACTCGAATCAATTATGGTTCGGCCATAAATCCGGACGTTTAAGTATCTACAAGTGCACCAGCGTTGAAGCCAATGCGAAATTGGGTAAAAGTCGTCAAAGTTATGTTCGTGGCCTGAGACTATCGTATAATTCAGCGTTTCGTAAAATAACGAGCAAATCCAACGAAATGGAGGGAAGCGAAATAAATAGTGCCAATATGATGATATCAGCGGCGACAATGTCACCTCATGATTCACCTTTGCAAAAGGATGGAGCTGACTTGCAATGGTCTGGGCCAACAGTATTAGTGCGGCACACTGACGAGATCACCTGCATAGCTCTTTCGGTCGAGTTTAAAATCGTAGTAACAGCGGGTAAAGACGGCATAGCAGTAATCTGGGATTTAAATAAGTGAGTATTAGGAAAGTAATTAAAATGATGCATTTATCTAACTTCTCCTTAATGTTTAGTTTGAGTTATGTACGAACTATAGAACGTCCTGCGGAGATTCATCACTCCCCCATAACACTGCTGTGCACAAGTCCTACCTTGGGTGATATAGTTACCGTTCATACCCTGACATCATTAAACTCGCCTACCATTCCAAAAAGCGCAACAATGGACAATTGTCCGGAACGCGTCAATTCGCCTTCATTAGCTGACGAATGTTTTGAAGTGACCGAAGAAAATCTTGATGATTTCGTTAATGTTTCAGTCAATCCGAATGGTAAATCGATTTTGCGTTTACACTCAGCCAATGCGCGGTACGTGCAGCATATTGTGCATGAGGATCTAATATTGGCCGCGTGTTATTCATTCGTCAAGGAAGGCGTTGGCGTGAATGTCATTGCCACTGCCATCGAGGGTGGCATCATACGCTTATGGTCTAGTTGGAATTTGAATTTTATTACCGAAATTATAACAGGCATGGCGAATATAAGTAGGTAAGTCATTAAGAATGAGAGTGAATGCCTGAAGCTAAAAAATCAAAAATCAATATTAATAGATCAAGTAGTATTTTTGCAAATAGCTCGGAATTAACAAAAAATCAGAAATATCAGGGATAAAACTAAAGGACTTTGGCTACTCAATGCCAAAAGACTTAAACCGACTTAAATATAGTCGCCGAGTTATTTTCAAATATAACGACCCGCGACACATATATACACACATGGCCATTCAATATGTGAAAACCTGAAATGCCCATTAAAACGGTTAATAAGCACGTATAAAGCTCTTGAGCGTACATTTTATACGCTGAAAAAAAATTTCCAAAAAATATTTTTAAAATTTTACACAAAAAAATTAGCAGATTTATATGAAAAGAGTTCACGCAAATATAGCCCATTCATGGGATAGTAAACGACTTGAAGAAATGAAATGCTTTAAGAAATTGAAGCAATAAACAAGCATCCGCGTCTATGGCGACCGCCAGATCATCTAGTGACTTAGTAGACCACAGAAATCACTAATTAACATCTATCGTCTACTCAATTTACTTTTACGGAACGAAAGATGTGGAGTTAGCTTTTGCGCGCATTCAAAATATTAATATTTCCTTTATTTAAGCAATTATTTATTTTACGCATATTTTTTTAGAAAGTGCTAATACTTTTAATAAAAGACACACAAGAAAATTTCATTCGACTGTGACCGAATATTTCATATCCACCAACTTTGTCCTAGAAAAAGTAAAAAAAAACTATGTTTCGATACTCTCTAGTACTAGATGTACGAAACACAGGAATCGCCCATAGAATACACATGCACAATCATATAAAATCTTATGGTTGTATCTATTCCAGTTTATGATTAGAAAAAATGAAGAAAGCAGTTATGTTACACGTTAGGAGTTTCCCACAACCGTTGAGTCCTATTTGTGATTCCAAACTGGCTGCAACAACTCGTAATATGTTTCCCAAATTTAAGCTGACGTATACATACGGGCGGACTTGCAGGCATATCTAGATTAATGCGGAATGTCTGATTCCGAACATATATATACTTAAGGGGATCTATGAAGCCTCCTTTTCGGCGTTGAAAACATTTTGATATAACGAAAAGTATAGAAAGGAGCGAAACAGGATATTTGGGAGAAGGATTTCGCTTGTTGGCTAACAAACATACACTATATGCAGGGTACACGATACGATATATGAGCAATAAGCAAAAATTTATGACCAAACTTAGAATTAATTAAAAATTATTAAAAAACAACTTTCGAGCTCACGTAGGAAAAAGAAAAATAATTGACTTTTAACTGACTCTAATTAGAAAAAAGTGAAGACCAATTTCTTATTTGTGACCATTTCTATATACTAGAAATATTTAACGAGTCCAACATATCCTACTGGCGTGCAATGTTTTTATTATTTACTTTAAACGCGTGTCCAATACCGAATACTAAGTTTAAATGTATTTCTAAACTGTCCTTTTTTACGCATTGCTCTGCGTCTTTTTTCTTACTTTCCTTTCTAGCATCATCTATTCAACACATCAACATCTGGTGGTCTTGACAAAAGAATCCCATATACAAGTTTGGGAAACGGATGGATTATGTGGGAATTCACCGAAATTTCCGCAAATTGCTTACAAATAAAAATGTTCATATACAACCTCGTCAACTATTCATTCACGCCCACAATAAATCCAGGAATTAATTATAAAACTTTCAGCTATTTGTACGTTTAAAAAAATGAATATTTTTTGATAATTATTGTATTATTTTATGTTATGAAAATTGAATGAAAGAAGAACAAAACACGTTCAAAAATATGTATAAAAAAGAAAATATTAAGCAATAAAAATCATTTATTTATAAACCTTATATATAAAAAAAAAAAAAAAATCGTATTTAAAACCTTATAAAACCATTACAGCTAATGAATTAAAAAACATTTCTTATCAAACTTAAACTTAAGGGCACTTTAAATACAAGACTTTAATTATTGTTATAATAAATATAATAATACTTCTCTTTCCCATTATGCTTTCCATGGCGGCTTGTTATGACAATGGCGTTTAGCATTCTTCTCCATTTTCTCTTTAGCTTGTTTGGCTTTTGTTGTTAAAGCCAGAATTTCGTCCAGTTTGTCAAAGTCACTCGGTGATTTGCTAAGAAGCTGCAATAAAAAAAAAGTATTTAAATCGTTATTGCGAAAAAAAAAAAAAATTGAATTTTAAAATTTCAACCAATTCAATATAAGCTTGCAATCTGTCCATGGGCGATAATGTGGGCGCTTTGTTATTTTGTACATTTAAATTATTCTCTTTTCTACTTGATTTCGGTGTACATTCATTGTAAGCATGATTCACTGGCCTATTTGTATCATTGCTCTCTGGAGAATCTGTATCCGATTCAGACATTTTCGACTGAGTTGGCGATGTTAATATTTCTAAAGCCTTTTGCCACTGCGTTTCCATAACGTTGTGCAGCTTCTCAGCAATGTCAGCTCTTTTTGATTTGTACAAATTCAATTTCATTTCGAGTTCGTCGATTTTTTTTGAAGCGTTAGCCAACTGTATACGATACAATTCAACTTCTTCATGATGTTTTTCTTGCAATAAATTCAACTCCTGTTCATTTTTTTCATTAATTAATTCCAATTGCTTAACTGCGCGCTCGGCTATTAAACGTTCACGTTCTTTGGCCTCGGCTTTTAAACTATCTTCGGTTTTATCTAATTGCTCTTGAAACTCTCTCAATTTCTGTGTCACAACAGTTTCTAATTGTTGTTGGTAATGTGACTTTAATGTTTTCTGCTGTAAATCCATTTTACGCTTAAGTGAAGCCTTAAATAAAAGCATTAATAAATCTTATGATCCGACAAACATGTATTTTTTTTTAAATTTTTTTACTTCCGCTTCAGTTAAACGATTAACTGCATCTTGTAATGATTTCTTTTGATTTTCGAACAGGTCAGCTCGTGACTTTTGTTTTTGTTGTACATCTTGCAATACTTCCTTCTGATGCCGTAACGTGGAGATTTCTCTTTCCAATTCATCATAACGCAGTTTTGTCTAAGAAAAGAGAAAACTATAATCGACCGACTGAATTGTCAAAAATTTGGTATAAACGTACTTTTTCATATAAATGTTCGGACTTGGCATACTTATCCTTTATTTTATGCAATTCGTTAATCGCTAGCTCTTCGGAACGTTGACAAGCATGGATTTTGATTTCCAACTCCTCAATTTGCTGTTTGAACTGGACATGAGATTCATTCGTTTTTCTGCCAATTACATTACATTACGTATATATATTTCAAGTAATCTTTCCTAACAACAACTTTCATACCTAGAACAATTCGTCAATTCATTTTCTAGTTTTTCAGTTTTTTCTTGAAATTTTGTGGCCAAACTCACTGCTTGTGCCAGCTCTTTCTGTAAACCGTCCATTTTCTCTTCGTGCTGCTTACGCTGTAGCTCCGCAATTTGCAAATTCTGTCGCATTTGTTGAAGATCTTGCGTTAAACTGAAGAGTAAAAAATTTAATGTTTTTCAATTTCAAGGAAATCAGTGCAAGCTCACTTTTGGTTTCCCCTTTGCGCGTCGTTTAAAGCGCTATCCTTGGCTCGATCAACTTCTACAGCTACTGACAACCGTTGTTGATATTCTAGTATACTTGCCTGTAATTGTCGAACCATCTTCTCTAAATGTTGTCGCCTTAACTGTTCTTCTTTTAGAGACTGTTGGGCAGGTATAGCTATTGCAGTGGCTTGACCATTTTTACCCCAAATTTCACTTAAACTAATTAAATTATCGTTCATTTTGGACATTTGAGAACAATTAAAGTTCTGTACCCTTTCGTGGATTACGGCAGAAGGCAAAGATTTTGATTGATTTAGTAGGTGGTCCGTTTGTAGTGATTGCCTAAGGTCGTCATTTTGAGGTTTTAGTCCATTATACGGATTCTCCACATCTGCTCTTTCGCCCGAAAGGAACTTATCAATATCCATTAGAACCTCTTCTGCTGGATAATCTTTGTATACATTCGCATTATTATTTTGACTTTTAAAATCTTCCACAACGGAGCTATTACATTTTGGCGTAGAATGTATTATACCTACACCAGAGTCACGGTTCGCTTTGCTATGGCCGAATTGTGTAAGAACAGTACACGTTGATATACTTGATATATCCGAAGGATTTTCCAAATTACCTCCTCTTTCGTGCTCCATGTTATGCAAATGGGTATTGATATTGTTAAGCTCGGCTTTCCGATTGGTCGATAAGAATTGATAAGCAGCTGTTGTTGGTGGAGGTGCAGGTGGTGGCATAGCCAGACTGTCGAGATCGGTATTAGCCAGATCCATGGCCTGAAAATCTCTGGATAAATTCCTACGAAATCTGCACCTAAATTGACGCTCTAAAGCGTTCAGCTCCTGTAAACTGGTGTATTGTTTCGCCTTAGCTTCTTGCAATTCCTGTTGTGCTATTCTTTCTTCAGCAGTAGTTAAATAATAATTAGGCGGTATTAGCAATAAAATATCAGTATCATCGGAATCACTCATCCCCTTAAACACTTTACTGCATATTACTAACAGAAGTGAATATGTCTTAATGATTTCATTATATATTTTGAGCGAATGTTTTTAATATTTATATGTTATATTTGAAATCTCCAACAAAGCTGCACAACAAGATTCACGTTAGACAGGGCTGCCTGCATTTAATAATATGCTGCAAGTTGACGTATTACGCCGATAAATTAAAATAAGCACATCTGAAATATATTTCCAGAAACATCTCGATCTAACTGCATCCTATCTTATCGGAGCATGCATTTCCCATGCACATAGGAGAATCATCATATGTAAATTCGTAAATTTAACCAAATTCTCAACGAAAAGTTTAAATGTTTCATGTAATATTTTTTTGTTCATTGAGTGTTTTGAATGTAAAGGCTTTACCATCTCTGTTTTAACAATCTGCATTCAATCAAATTGCTTACACATTTATCGTCCGATATTACAAGAGAAGAAAATAATAAAAAGAAGAAATACTTTTTATGACGTATGAGCTCCAGCTCAGTCGACCGGGTTTGACCGGTGTTTGTCGCAAGACAGGTATCTGATCTCCATCTTTTTGAACAGCTTGTTTACATTGCCTTCAGGATTGCAACACACACATTTGAATTTGCCGACGATTTTATGTTAATCTCAGTAGGAAAATCTTTTGACGAAGCAGTTAATATTTTTTGTGCTAAAGCTAACCTCTTTTATGCAGCTTGCCCTGATCTAAATATCCAAGAAGCTAGTCGATTATTCCCTCAAGGGAATATTAGTGAACCAAATATCATCGCTTAAAGTTATTAATGCAAGTCTAACCTCCCAAGGACGTTACTTGAAAATTATCAAAGATTGTCTTATCTTTGCAATATATGTTATTGATGGTCCCGCTGGCGAAGGATTGTCCAGCTTCTCGGTGGTCAACCACTAGCGGGAACATTTAGCTAGGTAATTTCAAAGTTTTGGAACAGCTCTGTTCTACCTTTACCTATCAGAGAGACAGTTTTTTGGCCAAGTCAGGCGTCATTAAAAAGTTCGTAGTCAAACTGGCAAGGTCATCAATCAAGAGTAAAGATCAATACAAAATTAATTGTCGTTAATCCGCCCCATTGATCAATGTTACCCGGATATCGGATCACTACGCTTTTTATTTAAATGAGACAGCTGAAATGCGTACGGCAGAGTCAGTTACATATTCCATTTTTGGGTGCAGAAAATCTAATATCTTTAGACATCCTTTCAATATATTCAGTGTATGTATATTACGAGCTTTACGGAATCTTTGATGTTGGCAATATCGTTCATCTTAAGCAGCTGACGTCCTCTTTCGAAAATTTTGATTTTTCATTGCAATTCAACATTGGCTTGAATAAAATATTACTAATTGATTATTTTCTGACTTTTGTTGTATCAATCTTTTGGAAATTACCCCGGAAAGGACAGTACATTAGTGACGACCATTCCAGTTCTGTCTCCTAGTAAGTCAGTTCTTTCGTATATCATCATTGCCATCATTTATAAAACACAAGGGATCAAGAAACAAAAACAACTGGATATATTGGTCTCATCGTCCACAGGTCTAATCCATTAATAAAAATTAAATAAAAAAAGAAGAGTTTCGTAATTATTTTTTCGCCCATTTCGGTTAGTTCAATAAAATGACTGAAATATATTTCACCAAGTTATTAAAAAATAATACAACAAGTGTGGATACGAAGAACTTTATTTATATCAAAAGTAAATGGGATTATCAGCAGACAGAAATTTTACTCCAAGACTCTGAAACAGGTAAATGTTATCGCGGCATCGTAAGCAAACAAACGCTAAATGAAACCGCAAATGATTTAGAATTACCGAGTCAGGTGTATCAGGAAGAATGCCGACGACTTTTAACTGCCCAAATGCCTATAGCTGGCTATTCATATGAACTTGATGACGAGAATAAACAATTAAAAGTAAAAAAGGACCCTTTAAGTTACTTATATCTGGACATTGCTTTAAAAGATATTAAAAATCATTACGAAATTTTTGATGACGTTATTGAATTAATACAACAAAAAGAAAATTATACGATAGAACGAGCCAACAAAACGAAGGATAATGATACATTGAAGGTAGAGATACAAGATGATTTTCGGAGATTACTAGACGAAAAAAATCGCTTGGAAAAAAATTTATTAAAAAAAGCTGCTTTATTATTAAATACTAAAAAGCAAAAAATTACTGAATTGGAACAGCGTTTGAAGCAATACGAAAGACAAGCCGAAGAAACGATCGCGGATATAACGCACATAGAAGAAAGTGAAGACGATCTGCCCGGAACAAGTCATAACCTGCAGACAACGAAACATCAACCGCGAATTATTGAAAGTGACGAGAGTAGTGAGGAAGAAGGAAATGAAAATGTACGCAAGAATAATGGCAGTGATGACGACGCTTTTATGGCCGACACAGAACCCATCATATTTCCAGATTGATTCAAATTGTTCGCTAAAGTTAGTCGAAAAAAAGTCTTTGAATTCAACAGAAGTAGTTTCGCATAATTTACGCTAATTGTATTTGTGCGTGTGTGTGCACATAAGTCTTCAAATAAAAATATAGTTCGCGGTTTAGACATTAAAACAACAAAAAAGGTAGTACGTCTGGCTTACACAGTATGTAAAATCGAATTTATTCACTCTGCGGCTCAATTGGCATAATGACGAATCTTGTTTTATAACATTCATTGATGATAATTTGCGTTTTCGATATCTTTTTTGGGAAAAAAATCCGATGCTTTCCATGCTTTTAGGAATTTTATTACAAAATTTCAAAAGCACTTTTATTAGCTTTTATAACATCTGGCGAATGTTGTTGTTGTACTGTCCATACGTTTCCAAATTGACTTTTTATGCCCTTTGTGATACATATATAGGAAATATTAAGTTTGGTCGGATGTATACAACAACCAGACGAGCTTGAGATAGCCTTCCTTCTATTATAGCTATCGATTCAGATTTACTTGTAAAACCAATCTAAGTTTGTCTGTTCACACGGCTCGCGACTGTCAACCTACTGATCGTAATTTTTGAGATATTTTTACTCAGATTGGTAGAATGACGGATTTTCCTCTTCAAAGTAGTTCGTATCGAATCACTTTTGTTTCTTTTCCATAGTAATGCCTGATTTTGAAACGTCGTTATGAGAACAAATGTAGTTTTTGGAATTTCGCGAAAGAAATGACATTTCGGCATTTTAAATTGGCGCGAAAAATTTGGATCGGGCGGGGCGATTTTTTAGACAGTCTCTCATAGAACCATTCCTGCAACTGCTAAATTTTCATATGGGGAAAAGCTTTAATTTGTAATATTTCATGGTGAAAATTGGCCCATAATAGTAATTTAGCATAGGAATTAAGCTTACCGACTCTTCTTTTTTGGATTATATTCAACGTGGAATCGCTGTATAATATATTTTATAGACCCCCTATATATAAGGGCTCTCATGGACGAGTCTTTTTATGGCAGCAAAGTCTAATTTGTAGTTTTTTATGACACAATAAACTGAGGAATAATAAAATCTTTTACAAGTCAATTAAGGTTTCTAATTATGGACCTTGTTAGCTGACGTTAGGAGTATGTGCCAATACGATAGCTTTCCTGGAATTTACCTTTACAATAAAATAATGTACAACTTGTTGGTGAATTATCGCGATAATGAATGAATGAAGGCGAAATAGGTGAAGTGGCATAGGGTATCTTATGGTCGACCTTGCCCGGGCTATCAAGTTCCTGCTTGTTTTTATTGAACTGTTTGCCTGTGATAACCACATCAGATTTATCAAAACATTACAAATTGTTTATGTGGATTGGAAGGACATTCCAAAAATGCAAGATGTGCTGGACACAATTCCGTTTTTTTTGGGTTTTATTTTGTTAGCTTGTTACTCATAAACTACAAAAGATACAACGATAAAATTTTCCACGTATTTTGTTTGTATAATCCTAAAGTATTTGTACAAACATGGAAAAAGGCGGCCCCGCCTACTCAATATTGCAGATTAGCGAATTTTCTTTTTCATTTCGAGTTCTTTTGTGAAGATGAAGGTAGCAAGTATAAACGAAGTCGGTCACAGCCGAAAGCAGTTCTCTTCCTTTTTATCTATTTTGCCTTCGTATGTGTGTAATATATACAGGCAAACCTGTTTTTGTGCGGTAGATAGGGACCGCAGAAAAAAAATCGCACAAAAAAAAATATTCAAAAACTTCATAAATAGCTATAAGAAATAATTTTTCACAGCATATTAAAGAAAATTTTTTTTATGCGGTAGAGAGGGACCGCATAAAAAAAGTCTCACTTAGAAAATATGTCAAAGCTTTACGAAATAGCAAGAAAGTGCTTTCCAAACAAAATAAATAATTAAATTACACATTGACCCATTTAAAAAAATTTTAATTTCTAATTTTAAACAAGGAGAAATTTTCAAAATGTACATAATTCAATATGTATTACTCGTCGTAGTTCAAAACGCGCATATTTTTGCGATGAACTGGTTCGTAATCGCTTTCGTCACTTGAAGATACTACAGTTGATTTATTTTTTGTTAACATGTAGTCGGTGATAAGTTTTTGCGACGACGGTCGTTTGGTCAGCTGTTTGTAAACGTCGCGATAGCCAGATATACACAATCGAAGCTCTTTTTGGAATTTCAAACTTCTTTGAGAATTGTTATCTATTTTAAGAAAATGCTTTTCCGATTTGCTGCAAAGCTGGATCCCTGCATATATTTTATCCGCTGTAATAGATTCCGCTTCTTCTTGTCCGTCTTCATGATGCAATATATGCATAAGAACATTGAGCATGCCTAATGAAATAGGTTGATGCAATAGGTATGAAAATGTCTGTTGCAATGTGTACATACACACTGATAGCAAAAAAAGTGATGCCAACACAGTTCAGATTGACCTAACCTCTCGGCGAAATTCAATGTGTCGATATTCATATACCGCACAAAAAAAAAATCGCACAAAAAAAATCGCACAAAAAGAATCGCACAAAAAAAAAGCGCATAAAAAAAGACCGCAGAAAAACAGGTTTGACTGTATAAGGAATATTAATATTTTTATTATTACAAATTTAGCCAGGGAATAAATTCTAAGACTAAAGTCTTAAAGCATTAACATCTAAGCCTTTCGGCTTTATTAAAAATTCTATCGCACTTGAGATTTGAACCCATATATGGAATATATAAAGAATGCAGTCAAGTTAAGTTTGTAACTGTTATCATTTATTTACTATATTTATAAATATATACAAACAAAGGAAAAATTATTGAAAATTACAGAAAGGAAAAATTATAATAATAATAATAATAACAACAAAGCAATAAAACTTCTTAAAATTAAAATATGAAAAACATAACATTCGGCTCTAGCCAAATTATTTGATACCCATTACCAACATTATTATTATTACTATTTTATAATCATGCGCACTCTACCAACAAGTGATGTGTACAACTATCCCGATGCTCTCAAAACTGATTTCCTTAATTAAAAAAAAAAAAAAGAGCAATCTTGTTGATTCGAATAATCTGTTCTGTCTGACAAAAGAATTGCGTATTTTGAAAATTTTCAAGTTTAATTTTTCTTAGTTATATTCAAAATATAGTTCCCATGCACTTGTTTGGACAATCTTTGGAATTATATTCTAATTCTAATGAAGAGTTCATATATGTTTAATAAGAGCACATATGTCTCTTAGTAACACAAAGTGAAAGCACAATTTTTACCATTTATTGGATTTTGCACATTATCAGGTCCGTCGCTTACTATAGTATAGTATAGTATATTCATATTAAATTTCCGAAGAAGATTCGATGCCGTTATCAACGTTCATATATTGGAAAACTTTTCAAAACACTTGCATATATATGGGAGGTTTCAAATTGACGGAAAAAGGATTGCTGTACGCACCCCTGTCATGCTAAAGAAATAGACTTTGCTCAGATAGCAATTTGTAACTTGTTTGTTGACAAGCGATGAAAACAATTTGTAAATTCTGCAGATAGGCACTGAACCAAATTAGGTAATGTAACCTAACCTAACTTAGGTAACCTAAATCCGTAAAGCCAAAAAAAAATTTTTTCTTCATGGCATGGGAAAAAACTGTTCATCTTTATATTTAATAAAAAAAAAAATTATTATTACTGACCACCTGTCACTAGGTTAATCGATTAATCAATTAATCGTCAACCGTCTTTTACTTATTACTTAGAATCCCTGTATGATGACGGTCGGGATTCTTAAGCTATCATACGTTTCGATCGACTATTGATATACTTTCTCACAAAATTCGATCCCTGAAAGAAGGGAGGGGAAACCTTTTTGATTGGGAGGGCAACGACATATCTCTTGAACAATAGAGAGAACTGGTAGTGTTTTCTTTCAAGAATTCAAGAATTTCTTCTTTATTTCTCAATCTGTTAATCGGCGCCTATACGTATACGTCGGCCCCTGTAATAGAGAATTAATTGAAACATTATTACGTTGTTCTTCGTTTCAATAAATAGTTTATATTAAATAATCGTAATAGCCGTTTTTCGTTTCATGTTGTAAAATACATTTAAAAACAAAGTAAGTTTCGTGCACTTAATAATCTACATGTAATAATAATAGAAAGGAATTAAGGATTACTCTTCTTGGGTGAGGGGAAAAAAGAGATGGGAAAAGTGAGGTGAGAAACTAAAGAAATTGAGACATAAATTCATTTTTTTTTTAAAATAAATTTGCAGCAGTTTTTTTAAGCGTAAGACAAAAAAGTTTTTTTTTGCAAAATCCAAGATTTTATTCCTTTTGTTTTTTCCAAAATATACGATAAATACCATAGCAATACTTTTTTCGATTATCATTATAATGTATGTGTTTAGCTTTATATCATTTCCATCATATATATTAGTAATTATGTATATGAGCGTGTAAGGGGAAGTGAAAAGGTCATAGATCATAATATAATAATTAGTTGATGTAACCTCTCTTTTGTGTTTTAATTTCAGGCACTTTGTTTTCAATCGTACTGACGTCTATTCACATATATGTATGTATGTACGTATGTATCCAAAGTTCGAAGAATTGCTATATACCCCCTGTTGCTAGTTTCTACGACGCAAAAATAATAGGACTTTATATATCGAAAAATTACGTATGCTTATTCAACCATATGTGAATAACGATTAATTTCAATATTAAGACCAAACTTAAATTCGCACGAATAAGTAGAAGATGGGGTCAATGAATATTTTCCAAATAGCTTATCAAATTTAGTTCTGAATTCTTAGCGACAATAACATTGACGTGTCTGGGTTTTCATATCTATCTAATAAAAGATTCGTTATCACCAATCTTTGGGAACATGATCTCACATTTTAGAATGAGTTTCGTTTGCGTGACTTATAGAATAGATGTCAACACTTTTGAAAGTAATTGCAAAATGTTTTGAAATTCAAAACACAAAAAAGTTGAACAATTTTCGACTTTTAGTGTTAATCAAATGAATAAAGCATTTATCTTGTGTGGTAGTTGTTATGAGCTGAGAATAATGTTAAATCGGCTCAAAGTAGTAAAAGATTTTCCTCAGTTTTTTTATTTTTATTCTTATCAGCGGCCTGAGCTATCGGCTGTGTAGTTGGCGGCTGTTGATGATTTTCCATAGCATTTGATGCATTTATAGTTGGAAGATTCTCAGCGGCCGCAGCTCGTTCCTCTAGGAATTTGTCGAATTCGGAACTGGTAACGGTCTCCTCCAAGCCCTCCAATTCTTTCTGTAAGATTGCAATTTTGAGAAAAAAAAAAAACAACAAAAAAACAAAAAATTAATTTTGTAGTTCAAATATATGAAATCTATTCTCAAAACTAAAGTGAGCGCAACTTATAAAATAAAATGTGTGCCAAATAAATGGTTAGTAATTTTTTATCCATTTTCCAAGAGGGATGAAAACTACGATGAAATGAAAAAATGAATTTAGTAAAAACAACAATAATAATAATAACAACAACAACAACAACAAAAAGATAGGAAATAATAAGTATTACTTACAGAGCTTCCTAACCATGCCTCCATCTCATCAATTTCGTTTTCTTTAGCAGGCTTTTTTTGCAAGTTTTTTTTTTTTTTTTTATTTTATTCATTTTTTTTTTGCATTTAATTTTTTTTTTTTTTTTTATTTGTGGTTCGATTTTGTTTTGATCAAAGTAAGATAAATAAGTTTTTCAAACCCAAACAGAACAGTTTTTGTGTATAGGTGTGTGTAAGTATTAACATAAAAGAAGGAAAAGCAAATAATATTTTTGGAATTTTAAAAATCAAATAATAATTTTTAAGCAATTTATTCAATATCGAAAAAAAAAAATCAAAATATATTTCAAAAAAATTCAATTTCACATAACAAAAAATAAAAAAAATAAATAAATAAATAAAATAAAAGTAGAAATATTATTAAATTTGATTCAATTATTTATACTCACTTTACTTACCACCGGCATATCTGTGCCGGTACGTTTAAAAGGTGATCCTAAGCTGCCCGCAGCGGCATCCAGAGATGGAATGTCTTTTAATAAATCAGTTTTACTGGTAGAGAAATATAAAAAGGAAGAATTGAATTACGTAAACTTTTACAGGCGGATCTACTCCACTTAAGATGGATGATTTACTAAATATACTGATATATTAAAAGCTTTGCATTTTTTTTAAAATTTCATTCTGACAAAAAAAAAATTCATTCATGCAAGTGCTTGTATACATTCCCAACTGACATTCTCAATGAAATTGAATTAGGAAAGTTATCTTCAAAGAATACCCCATTTTTAACCTAAAAGATAATATACAAAATTTGGAACAGCTTGTCCGACATATTTCTTGAACTCTTGGTGGACCCCCGGTAAATTTCCGTGTCAAAATGAAAATCAATATTTTTTATATATGTAATTACTAACTAAGGAGAATAATATATATTGTTCATTATTTTCTCGAGATTTTAATTATTATAAAGGATAGCGATAATTTTAAAACGTGTTGTTCGGCGCATCTAAATTAATGGTATATCCGTCAAATTGAAATCATTTCTCTATCCCAGATTTTCGTTTCTGGGTGTGCCTCTACACACGCCCTTCTCTCCTCCAAACACACCTCTATCTGTGTACATGCTTTCTTTCTTCTTCTTCTTTTTCTCTGTTCATTTATGTACACGAATTTTATTCTTTTTTTCTCTTTAAATATTTTTTAATCATTAATTACTAACACTTTATATAAAATATATCTGTAAGAATTGCTGCTGATTTATGTTAGCTGAATGTAATAAAATAAAATGTACCCTACACTACTTGCATAAGTTTGTCTGGGCATACATACCTAATACAGGGGCTTAAAGTAGTAGACGATTCTGTTTATCTGTGCGCCGTGTCTGTCTATGTACATTTTTGTTTAACCTACAGGTCACAGTATTTGAGATATTTTGCTGAAATTTGGTACACTGACATGCCAAAGACGAATTGAATACAATTCAGGCTGGTCAAACTTTTTCCACCATTCACCTTATTTCCCTCCCATTTGGAAAAGTCATTATGACGAAAAAAAATTTAAATTTTCAAAATTTTTTAGTAAAACTCGCTGACATTCTAAATTGTTATAGAAATCTGAATGGGCCAGGGTAATTTTTTGAACTCCCTCACTGTATAATTGCTCCTACGAAAACTGAATTTTTTTTTTTTGGTAAAAAGCTATAATTTTGAACATTTCATGGCGAAAATTGGTTCATAATAGTAAATTGACAAAGAAATTAGCCTTGTTAGATTTAAACCATATGGGTCTATTGTTTGAATCCCATTGAATATAAGATTTCTCATGCATCGTAAATCCTTCAGAAAATGGTTTACTTTCTAATATTTTATGATGAAAATAGGTCCATAATAGCAATTTAGCAAAAAATTTAACCGTAGGGAACCTGGTTCATGCGGGTTTATTTTTTAGATCTTCAGATATAGAAGCCATGTCATAAAAAGTAGGACTTTTTATGGACAGAAAGTCTAATTTTCAATTTTTCTTGATGGAAATTAAAAAATAATGACATTTTTATGAAGTAAGTTAAGTTTGCTAAATTTGGATATTTTGGATATATATGATGTTTGGGGCAACCTTAAATATGCGGGCGTTCATGAAAAATATGCCTTCGCATTAAAAAAAATAATGTGTCGTGTTTGAATGATTATTACCCAAACGAATGAATAGCGGCGGCCTCGTCTGTCGTTACATCCTTACATGTTTCTTTTTATTTTTGTTACATCCACCAATCAAGGATGACGGAACTTTCAAAAGGAGACTTCATATACACCATATAGTATATATATTATTGATTAGCATCGAATTTTGTATCGACTTAAGGATGTCCGTCCGTCTGTCTCTCTATATAATGCCTGTGGTAAACATTGTTCCGCCCGCAAGAAATGAAGTTATCGACTTTAAATTTGGCAAAAACATTGAAAATTCTTGCACGCAAATTAGTGATTGAAATTGGGATCGAAAATTCGCAAAATGTCTTAAAGAACACGCCCACCACACAATTTAAACTTGAGAACATCTTGCTTTTGAAAACCGGAAAATGGAGATTTTTGCATGAGAAATATAAAATAAAAATTTCCACTTATAGTTCATGGGCCATGCTCAGCTAATTTTATAGAGTAAAGAAATTTATTTATTTATTTTCAGTTTTTTTCTGTGTTTTGTTAAAAAAAAATTGTAGGTAAAAACAATTCGGCCATAGTCGAATATAATTTTTTTTAACTTAAATTAGAAAACACTTACTTGCTGCCGTTGGTACGAGATTGTGCCAACATATCGAACTCATCCGTTTCTCTATTGGTAGGTTTAGCACTCGCATTGATACCTAAACAATAGAAATGGGGAATGATTAAAAAAATTCGTGTTTTTAGAGGACGTTGTTTTAAATTATTTAATATTCACCCAGTTTGCTGAAATTGTTAAGCATATCTTCGGTATTGCTGTCGGGAAAATCTAAAAGTCGTGGAGGTTCTGTGGAACCGGTAGCCACGGCGTTCGTGTCTAAGGCTGCAGCAACACTTGGTACGCCCATGGCTGCTCCCAATACAGCCGATGGAGAAGTGACGTTCGTATTGCTAGCTCGATTCTTTTCATAACGTTGATGACGCAAAAATAAATTATTAAGTTCATCATTAATACGTAGTAGTTCAGCGGTCAGTTCATCATCGGTAATACGGCCAATTAAGTCGACGATGCGGGCTTGCATTTCTCTGCGCAAGAAAAAAGAAAAAATAAATAAAACGATTATTTTTATTTGAAGCGAAAGCACTTTTTGAATTATTAGAATTTTTTCGTTTTTTCATTTACTTGCAAGTGGCGACTAAATCGGTTAATAGTTGATAATCTTCAGGTGTTTCCTGGCCGGGTTTCAGCTCAGTTAACATTTCACCCAAAATTGACATGTTAACTGTAACGACAATATCCAATTCTGCCTGCAGCTTGGCCAATTGTTCGGCTGTTAATTGGCTGGGATGCGAGGGCTTTAGTTTTAATTAAAAATTAAACTAAAATATTTTGTAGAAAATTTAATTAGGATAGAATTAATTACCGCTGCACCAGTTGTCACTCCTGAAGTGAGTACCATTCCATGTTGTGGTGAAACAGCTGGCTGATTTAAGGCCGGATTGGCGGCGGGAGGCTCGGGTACACTCTAAAGCGGTTAAAATGTCAAAACAAGAAATTATTATTAATTCTTTTTTCATGAAACCCACCCGTTGTGGTGTATAAATAGGGGCCATATTCTCCATATCAGTTTGAGGAAATTCGATGCCTTTATTTTTTAATTCGTTGTACATTTGTGTAACACCGATTAAATCAGGCTGATTTTTAAATGCATCGGACCAAATTTGTATTAAACTGAGCACTTTCTCTTGCACTATAACCGGCGGATCATTTTTCGGTCCAATTAACTTTATCAACTCCTGTATGAAATCCTTGTGCGCCACTAGCACGTGAAAGGCTTTACCACAATTCTTTACGCATGTCTCCAGTACAGTCAACGTATACATTATGACTTGATTATTTTTACCAGCGTTTTGCTGCAAACGCTTGCGTATCGCCTTCATCGCATCTCGAGCTGTATCCGATGATTCATTAATCATATCGCATATTTCCATATTAACAGCCCAATTTTCAGAAGTTAAAGAAGCATCCGTGGCTTGCTCTGAAACATTTTAGATAACCAACATTACATTACATTATAAACATACACGCCTAAACATGTCGTGCTATATTTAACTGAAACAGTAACTCATAAGACGGCATTAGTCATCTGAAAATTGAATGCATACAATCATGTAACATGTACTGGCGGTTATATAAAGCGTGTTTATTAAACAAACAAAAAAGTAGACTTGTTGCGCTTGGCTTATCGTTGATATGGATTTATTAGTTTTCACTACGAATAGAAGGTTCATTAACTTTGTCCGATCGTTTATAACATGTTCAAGCGAAACGATCTTATGTCGCATAATTTGATCTGAGCATCATTTTGCAATTCGTTGTAATCATCATGCATCGCTTCTCGCTTTACACTTTACTTTCCACTTTTCGCGTCTAATTCAAATTGAGACTAAATTTTTGAAATAAACTGATAAAATTAGTCCTTTACTCGCCTTGTCAGATAAGAATAGCTTTTGTTTTCATTTCTTAAGGCGTATTGTCTATTCCACTCCACTGCCTGGACTAGTCATCGGTTACTTCATACCGTTATAATACTAATACGTAAATATTATATAATAGGTATATAGAGTATATAATAAGTACACTTACATGACATGTTACCCTTACATTGTTATCCTATATTATTAATAGAATATATAACAGTATATGGAACACTTACGTGACATATTACCCTCACAATGTTATCCTATCTTATTAATTAAACATACTTTCCTCAGTTTCGAACCATTTTTTACAAGATTGAAACAAGTAAAAACCGTATAGTGGGACACGGCTTAGACTACTCCGCACCATTTCGCTTGACACCCTTACTCCTAGAATAATTTCTCAAAGTAAATAAGACACAATTTGCCCTATTTTCGATCGCGTTCGTTGTTGAACCAAAAACGTATCGGCGTGCCGATATGTATTAAAAGTTGCGGTCTGCCGAATGGGCACGAGAAAAGCAGACAGGCGGACAAACAAACGGATAGACAAGTCTAGAGCAATTCAGAAAATAATTCTGAACCGGTCGGTATAATTATAATAATAGGAGGCGGGTCTATCTCAAGTCTTTCTGGATATTACATGCATCCACACTAAGTTAATATATGCTTGCACCACAAGTAGTGTGGAGTTTAAAAACCAAAACAAACATTTGCCCGATTGTTAGAATTTAGATTAGGTTTTCTCTGAAGCTAAATTAACGAACCTGTTCGAAGAGAGCAGGCAATAATCTATTTAATGCGAATTTTTTACAGTAACATATAATGTAGAAATCAATTCAATGCTCAGGTTAATAATTATGATGACAGTGGATTAAGACAGATTCGTTAAGCGCGTTATACCACAAAACTATTGGACATACAACAATTTGCTTTGAATGAGTGAACATATCGGACATGCCTTGGATGTGCAGCGAATAACATCGGTTATTTCAATTTCCTAACATGCATGGCGGTGTTTACTACATCGCAGCGTAGGGCATCGCCGAAGCACTACAAAAATAGAGCAAACTGCGCTTCTGCAATGCCTTTGGTAATTTTAAAATTTTATTAAATTTTCAGTGTCACCTTTCGATTTGCCGACAAAGTTGACAGTTACCGGTTATAAATGCTACTACCGCCTCCAGATTCGGCTTAGAAAACTTTAGAAAGAATTCCATCCATAAAAACGAAATTATTATATTATTATATATAGTCTCACATCGAATTCCTTAACAACTATTTTCTAAAACTAAGCCAACAAGACGGAGCGAAGAATCATTCGATTTTCAAAAAGCAGCGTAGCTGAATCTGTATATTACTAAGGAAACGTATGGGCTTTCTTATCACTTTTGTTAATTTATTAAGTTATCGACGTTAACTAAATCGTTTTTAGGACGCAGCGACAACAATAATAAATGAAACTGGGGAAATGAAAAAAACTGCGAGTGAGATTCTCGATCGATCTAACTGATTCTTTTGTTCAACATGAGCGCCTCAATAAATGGCATGTAGTGGTCCGCGAACCTAGTAAAACTAGGTAAAATAACTTAGACCACCCTAGACAGACGGGCATTGGTAAGTGACTTTGAGTCGATTGATTTAATAATAGACAGATCTCCACTTCTTCTCAATATTGCATACATTTACACAAACTTAATATGTCCTTGTATCACAAGTTGTGTCGGGTATAAAACTTGAAGCTCTAAGCAAAACTTAAAGGTTATGATTTAGAGAAAGGGAAATATGGTCAAATTTTTGATAGTCAAAAGTCGACAAATTAACCGATTTCATAAAATTTTTCATTTTATCAAAGTTGTCGGAAATGGGAACGGGCAAACGAGTAGACGGATAACTCCTTTATACCTTTACCAATATGATACCTTTATATAATATGATCAAGAATACAAGTACGATGTGAGATGTTGATCTCAATGCGTAACATTATGCGTTATAAATTTTTGGCATATGCAATCTATTTCTATTTTTCTGTAGTGAATATAAAATATTTCAAAATTCGAGGATGCTACTGCATCGCATTTATAGCGAAATGAAAATTCAGTTTAGATTTAGTTTGTTTTAATCGCTTGCTTTTGTCGTAATTTCATTTTGAATTTGGTTACCGATCCGTACAAAACCACATGCGGTAACTCGTATCGGTATCTTTTTATTATTATTATTATTATTATTTACTTGGGCAACTGTTTGTTTTGTTCATGTAAAAGTATTATTAAAATACATTTGTATTGCTTCTTTGTTATTCACATAAAGTTGTGTGGTCATTACACTCAATAAAATTTGCGTCTATCTAGATGTGTATGGACCGCATCGAATTGACACCGATAAAGAATGCAGGCGAGAATGTTGGCGAATTTCTTATTAAAAACAATTTTCCCTAATGATAGAAAATATACAAACGAAAGCTTAATTTCGCAATTATCGCGTCATCCATGTGATAAGACTCTGATAATAAGGGTATACTGAGATAAGCAAAAACATTTCACTCGCCTTGTGGTGAATTTCTGATTTCAAAGGGGTTTTTTTGTCTTCATTCCCAAATTGAATTGTCATCAGACGACTTTAGCAAAACGTGCTATATATCTATATCTTCTAAAGCTTGCGTGGTCACCGTTTTTTTCATGGTTCCTGCATGATTTCAAGCAGATGCACATTTATTCTTTTCCTTCCAATTAATCAATACGATAATGTTCATCTTACTTGCTTAAGTGCAGATCGAAATTCTTTCCACGCTTAGTTACGGAATTATATGGAATATATGTACAAGGTTTTCTATTACAATGTTTACTTTCTAGTTTCTATAAACAAAGTGACAAGCTGATGATGCCCTTCTTGTTCAAGTCTAAGACTATAACTTATTTAGGAAACGTTTTCTCACTTTTATAAAAATATATGAATAAATTATAAGTTTGTATTCAACAAAATGATAATAATTTATGCATTTTGCAAAATCAATTCCAAAATAATGAAATACATATGGTAAGTTTCGTACTTGTCCGTCCAACCTATACTTGTGCTTTTTGTTTAATGAATTTTCTTTGATTCACATATATAAATGGGTCATGTGAAAAAAGTTGGAATATTTTACATTGATTTTAGAGTGAATGCATGTACGCCTTGAAGCACCTTTCATAATTACACCTAAATTTGATAAACGAGAGGGCAAATTGCTGACTATGCGTTGGTTAATACCACCGAATAGCAACCTTAGTAAAAATTATTCAAATGAAATGGTCTTGAAACTATTATCTGAACGGGTAAAATTTGTTTAGCAAGCCGTGCAAAGGAAAGTTGTAAACGAAAACGTTTAAAGGAAAATCAACCACGTACGAATATATGTAAATTAGCAATAATTGGGAAAATTCAATTTGACAACGCGAGCGAATCAATTTCTTCATGTTTATTTTTTGGAGAGACTTTCCTTAATGTTTCTTCAGTTTAGCCATACTTTTTAACTATTATTGATTTTTCCATTCTTTCTCCTTTACGATAATTTTTTTTTTTTTCAATTATTGCAGGAAAATTTACCGATACGTTGTCCAACAGGCGTTGAAAATGGGTTTGTGCCCACATTAAAAAATGAAGCCATCGTTTCTGCACACCGAAGTTGTTTCTTGTTTTTTATATTTAAACACAGCACAGGATTCAAAACTTGATTATAATAACTATTACACGCAATTTACTATAAGTGACAAAACAACATCAACATCTACGTTTTACGTGTTAAAAATGACTTGATGAATATTGTCTTTTTTTCGCAATTTTTGTATGTTTTCTTGCATATTCTTTCAATTTTTTACACTCACAGATCGTATACGATCTTGACTTTCATTGCTACACTAATAGGGTTGCCAAGATTTGCAGTTCGTCTTTATATGCAATATCGTATTTTTGTGACATCCACGTATTTTAAAATCTTTTTTAGGTTTACTCCTAACTCTGCGATTTTTGAAACATATTTATCCACGTTCAATTTTAATCTGTTAATTGGTATTTTATTCGAGTCTTTTAATCAAGCTTGCGTCGAACTTGTACGCTGCGATATATATCATTCTTACATATCTCTCAAAACTACTTTAATATATGTATATTTTAGTTGCCGGTGAAACGTTAAGTTTTTCTAGGCATATATTTTTGGCTCTGTGTCCGTTGAAGTGAAAATGGAAAGTGGTTCTTGGATAGGGATATTACGAAAATTTTAAAATGTTAGAAATATGTAAGAGATAAAAAATTATCACTGTCATATCGTTGACATTGAACATTATGTACCATATACTTATTATACAGTAATGACATAATAACGTTTTAAAACTATCGCTTGCATGCCATCACTGACGATTGTCAAAATTTATTGATCTTGTTTTTAATTGTCAGCATTTTTTAACGGGCAGTGGACTGTGGAAAATTCTCATTTAGTGCACAAAAAGGGAAATTATATTTCATATTTATTAGGCAAAAATTAGAAAATTGGTAATGGCTTGTAATGCTAACAGAGTTCCTTTTCTGCGCGTGATCGCTGTAAGTAAATTTTTTCCTTTCGCAAGAATTCTTCGCAGTGTTTGTAATCGTTACGTAAGACAAACCTAACCGTTGGCCTTAATTGATGAAAAAGTTTATTTACGCCCATGAGATACTAACAATGTTTGTGTTTTATTTTTTTTTATA
Organism: Glossina fuscipes; assembly: GCF_014805625.2. NCBI lineage: Eukaryota > Metazoa > Arthropoda > Insecta > Diptera > Glossinidae > Glossina > Glossina fuscipes. The sequence goes on along the minus strand of NW_023998415.1, from coordinate 3,047,462 downwards.
ATATTTTAGAGGCGTGGTTTTGCGGCTGCGGCCAACCCCAGGCCTTTGGGACAACCCGCCCAAGTGCAAACCAAGGTACTCGAAAACAAAGTTGTAGTGGCTTCTGCAGAAAGTCAACTGCCCATTTGCCGCGTATCGATTACTTTTCGGTATGCAATGATATAAATAATTGCAAAAAGACAGTGAATTATAGTGTATATAAATATGTTTTGATTTTAGTGCCGGTGCACGCTTTGAAAATTATGAGAGTTTGGGTGCGTCTCATATGTTGCGGATTGCTGGATCTTTGTCCAGCCAAAATGCTACTGCCTTTGCCCTGACACGCAATTTGCAGCAAAAGGGTGTAAGTTTGTCGGTTACTTCCGATCGTGAGGTCGTATCCTACACAGTAGAAAGTACGCTTGACAACGTAGAATGCGGCTTACATTATTTGCAAGAAGTCGTACAACCTGCTTTTAAACCTTGGGAATTATCCGACGCAGTTCCCTGGATTAAGACACAAGTAGCTGCCGTACCACCACAGGTAATATTTTTTGCATATGGTTTTGATAATATGAAAAGCATTATCTGCATCGCCAAACATATGCATAGAAAGCATTATTTTCTTTATGTGAGTTTATATTGCTCAGGCAAGGGACTCGTAGTATATTCTATGCAGCGATGTGACGTATATACATCTTTATTTTGCTGGAGCACTTGAGGGGAAGAGAATTTATTGAGAGGCGGTCACATAAAGGAAATATGTCGATCGAAAATGTAGTAAAAGTATATTCGAAAGTATTTAATTTTTTTTTTTTTTTTGGAAAGTTGGCTATGACAGACTTCGTCTTAGCAATAAAAACATGTAATAAGCAGCATATACGTTATCAAACATGCAAGCAAATAGATCAAATAGATAGGTGGTGGAAACTCAAGATTCATTCTAAAATTATTTTTACATATGCGCTATATATTTCTTATATGCTTTTTTTGCTGTACAGGTACGTGCTGTCGAGCTTGCACATAAATCTGCTTTCCGTCATGGCCTAGGCAACTCTGTGTATATACCCAAATTCCATATTGGCAGCCTCTCTAGTGAAACTTTATTACACTATGTAGCCAATAATTGTACTGCCAGTCGTTGCGCTGTGGTAGGTCTTGGAGTTGAGCATGACGCTTTAGTGGGCTTTGCGCGATCTTTACCATTGAAGAGTGGTGATGGTAAATCGGATTCTTCTACTTATCATGGCGGTGATGCCCGCAAAGACACACCAGGTAATTACACTCATGTGGCTGTTGCTGGTCAAGGTGCCGGCCTAAGCAATCAAAAGGAGGCTTTAGCCTTCTCTGTCCTTCAGTATGCTATGGGTGCTGGTGCTGTCACTAAACGTGGCAATGTTAATGGAGCCATGGGCCAAGCTGTGCACGCGGCTGTGGGTGAAGGCAATTTTGCTTTTGCTGCCTTGAATGCCAGTTACCTTGATGCTGGACTCTTCGGCTTCGTGGTGTCAGCCGATGCGCAAAAAGTAGGCAAAGCAATTACTGCCGCTACCAAAGTTCTAAAGTCCGGCTCTGTTAGTGAAAACGACGTTAGTCGTGGCAAAGCTTTGCTAAAACTTGCTGTTCTGGAAGCCTACGGCACCGACAAGGACGCTTTAACCGAAATGGGCGTTCAGGCTTGTCTCACCAAACAAGTGCAAAGCGCCGATGCCCTTGTTTCAGCCATTGATAGCGTATCAGCACAAGATGTTCAAGCTGTAAGTTACTCGAGTAACGACAAATTGTTGATTTTAATTACAACTATAATTTTCAATTTAATTTTTAGGCTGCCAAAAAGGCCGGTTCCTCTAACTTATCTGTAGGTGCTGTAGGTAATTTGTCACACGTCCCTTATGCATCTGAATTGGTTTAAATGCACTTGTCTTGTAATTTATATTTAGTTTTTAATTGTTATGTAATCAACACGATAAACAAGAAATTCAAGTTTTCTTAAAAACACTTAAAATGAAAACAGAGCGAGAAAAATTCTATAGACCATCGTAAACGATATAACAAAATTAAAAATAAAAAAATTAATTAATCTACATTTCCTATCGTTTTTTTGACTAAAACGGAATCAAAAGTTTTAAGTAAGAACGAAAATCTTTACGAGGAATTTTTGATGCCCGCACGTCAAACCAATACCAATTACAGTAGAAAAACATTTTGATAAATGAGCGTGCGCCACTCGATTAATGTGAACTATCTTTAAATGCATTTTTTATTTCACGTTAGGAAGTATTTATACATCCATTTCTATACCGACATCTCTTAAAGCCTATACTTTGTAGAGGGATTTGTTGGTGGATAGAATCCACTTGCGAACAGAATCAGTTAAACCCATATATGTAAAGTCTCAGTTTTCTATTCGATGCTTTGATGTATTTTGATCATTTGTTCACTTGAAAAAGTCATTTATTGAGAAAAATTGGTACAATATAGATAAATCGGATCGGATCGAATGGAATTTTTCATTTCCCACAAATTTTTCCCATCTCTCTGGCAACTTGGCGGTATCAGTATTGGCTTGGTATCGAGCCGTTTTTGCACTTCTCCAGCATTTCGAAACCGCGCGTCAGCCGAGACATGCTGCATCGATCTGAATCGCTATGTCTGGTGAGTACGGTGGGTGCGGCAGAACTTTCCATTCGAGCTGTAGCAGTGTATCCTTAGCAAGTGGCGCAACGTGTAGCCGGACGTTTGCGTCTGTTAACCGCTGTTGCTGGCACATCGTTCAACTTGTTCAATGGACATCGGTGGTCATCTGCAGTAACAGCTCCATTCGGTTCTAGCAGCTCGTAATATAATATACTTTGCTGATCCCACCATACGCACAGCAAATTTGATGGTTATGAACATTTTGCTTCGCCGATGTGCATGGGTTTCTTGGACTAACCTACAACTCTTTGCACTTGGGATTGTTGTAGTGGAGCCACTTTTCATTGCCAGCTACAATATGCCGCAGAAAATTCTTTTTTTGCTTGGAAAAAAATGAAGCCACGATCTTGGAACGGTCCGAGATGGAATTTTCAGTGAATTCGTACGAAAGTCATTTTCACTCTTTTTTTGATATTTCCCATTGTCTAGAGACAGTTAACTCATCAACTGCTAAAGTGTTCGAAGGGTCTTTCAGAGTCCGAACCGGATTTTGGTCCAATAAGTCTTGTGTAATTTATTGTCTTTAAGCTTTCTGGGTCCGTTCTCCGTCATTGAATTGATGTCAATCCTCACTATGCTCACCTTCTTAATTCCTCGAAAGTAAAATATATGGTAAAATACTACATGATGTAAATATATAGTATCCAGCCATGTAGATAAAGAAGACTTTATTTTTACATTAATTATTAAAATATATTTAGTTTTCCGGAAACACATTACATTGGCAACAAGATTATATACATAAAAACATCTTTGGAGATACGTAAGTGGAACGATGTAAGATGGAAAAATAGCACTACTAGCGAAGTATAATGTGTATGTAATCACATCGATATTTTCCTTCTATATTAATGCAACGATAACTATGGCAATAAATAACACGATGATTACCAGCCAATAACCTATAATGAAAAAACGATATTTAATCATTTCGCTAACCGTATGCATGGTATATAAGTTTACACCAAGTTTTGTTATCTGTACGGTTAACCAAAGTGATGTTATGCGTTTCGTGGCCAACGCCCGTCTCAACTCGTTCCATAGTCACGGCCAAATTATCAAGAATCTCTGCACAAATGTATTGAAAAGTAAATTATACGATATCATCTTTTCGCGGATTTAATGATGATAATCACCATTTTGATCTTCCACTTCTTGCCCCAACTGAGTGGCTAAAGCTCGTTGTCTTGATATTGTTTGAGAAAGTATATCAAGACCATGGTTTTGCTGTTCTAATATGGCGATCTGATGTTGTTTTAATGCTTCTACATCGCTGGTATCAATGATAGGAGCAACATCGCTATCATTTTCAGCGTCACCAAAATCGGCATCTGCCGTTCTACCTGATGATCTAATGCCGCTAAAAGCGGTGACACCCATTCCCGATTGCGCTACTGCAGAACAATTATCTATGTATTTTTTTTGAATTTGTTGTCGTTGCGATTGCAATGTAGCCACTTGGCGTTGGCGTCGTTCGCTTTCTTCGAAAGTTCTAACGCGTTAGAATAGAAAGATTCATTAAAATATCTTTGAGCGGACTACGTTTATGGAAAATGTAGGTGGTAGACTGGAGGTAATTTTTTTAAATATGAACTGAAAAATGTAATTGATTTTTTGTTTCTGGTTTACCTTTGAAAAAAAAGAATTCTTTATATGCCTATATTACTGAACGATTTCCAACGTCATTTTCACTCAATTTCCATTATATGAGTTTGGAACGTTTTAATTTTACTTACATTGCTCCTTCTAGTACTGCGTCATTCAATTTACTTTTCAACTGCTGCAATTCATTATCAAACTGTTTCAGGCCGACTTTTATGGATGAAGTTAAACGATTATACTCCAAGGAAGGATTCTGGCAACGATCTCGATGATTCAACTTATCAAGTAACGCATGACTAAGGCGGGAACAAGACTCATATTCAGTGGCCCTGAAAAAGCATAAAAATTAGCTCTGAAAAAGTACTTTAAAGCATATAGAAACATACCAAGAGTCGACATCTACTAAAGCCATATTTTTTGAATTCTTTGCTATTATTGTTGTTTTTTTAGTTAACTAACAGTCAATTGGACTATGTTGATTTGCTTGTAAAAAGCTAATTATTATGAAGAGCGCACCAGCTGAACGCTAACCTTTGTTTAAGATTGCGATCTCTTGTTTATGTTACTCTTTGTGTGACTACAAAATATGCCTTTTTTTGAACTCATTTGCGAAATCTCAACATTTTATTAAACAAATATCCATGCGCTGCAAACATCAATTCAATAATTCGATTAATAAACATCAGCTGATTTAAAATAGTATTTTATGCGAACTTACGAAATGTTACGCAGCCGTCCAAAAAAATTCAACACAAAAAAGCAAACAGCTGATGTAAAGGAATATTTAGGCGTTTAAAGTATTAAGCTCGATATCAAACCAAAAAAAATGCTTCCAGAGAATTAACAAAAACTAAAAACTCAAAGCACATAAATAAATATAGCCAGTCTTATAATAAACAAAAACAAAAAAAAATGCAGATATTTGCAGAATATTTGCTTGAAACGGTAAGGCATTGGAAGACAAGACATGGTAGATACAACATGAAAAAATCTGTTTGTTTCAGGCGCTCCTATTAAGTCTTCGTACATATATCTTTCAATGGCGATGTTATATGGTATAATGAGCGGTAAAATGTAGAAAATTACTTTAAAGGTAAGTAGAGAACCAATATCGAAATATATAAGATGCTATGTGAATGTTTTTAAAACTGCTCATAGGGGTTATGTCCTCTTTGCCTATACACGCATCACATCAAGTCATTTAATGCCGAGTACGCGACGTTTGTCATTTGTAAACTCAGCCTATGAGAGTGAGAAAATTTTTACTGGTTTATTACTTTTGAAGAAGGGTGATGTGCTTATATTTTAAACATTCTCACGAACACTAGTTAAAGATCAATTCTACAGGCATTAACACTTGAACACAACCAAAACCGGTCAATGTACTTAGCGTTACAAAAGGTAATTAGAATTTCAAATTTGAACTGTTTGTGCGGCAGAAAGGCACATCTGAATAAATGAAAGAAAATACATAAGTAATAAGAACATTAAAAAGCTTACGTTGAAAGGGTAATAAAAGAGAAAGTAAAGCTACACGAACATGAGAAAATAATTTAATTAAAATGAATAATTAACATTAATTTTTACATTAATTAATTTATTGAAAATTCCGTAACATATTTTCTAATTTCTTAAATACATTTAATTTGGTTTTCTATCATTGAATTATTTCTTACATTAATCAAATGCAACACTGTGTATCAAACACATGATTGCTTTTTTTTACAGTGCTACCAATTGCTGTTGATTTGACATATCTTAGAAATTCAGCTATTTCGTGGCTGAACTTTATCCGTCGTGTGCTTGTGTGTGAAGAGGTCTGAGTGAGGAAAATCGTGTGAAAGAAAATTTTCACTATCAGAATTTTCCCTGCCGAGCTCAAGCTTACGCGTGTTACGTTCGAGTTTCCCAACAACCATAAAAAATTTCACCTTCAGTTAAAGAAAAAAAAAATTGCAAACATTTGCCTATAAATCGCGCACCGTTTATTAAAAACGCCTCCAAACGCAGCTGTTTGAAAAAGTAAAATTTTTGAATCAACAAATTAACGCACAAAAGAGCGCCAAAACCAGACAATTCCAAGAAAATTTTATTAAAAATATATTTTGCCAAAATAATCAAAGGAGAAAAATTAAATTTCGCAACGGCAAATGCATTCGCTACAAGCTATATAGAGAAAAAAGCACACTGCAGTTTTTGGTGAAATTTTCTCAGAAAAAAAAAGAAGAAAAATCCACTTTAGTAGCACAACTTTTTTTTAATTGGAAAACTTTTCGAAATCAAAAAACACAGTAACTTATGTTTTGATAATCATAATTTAAAAGTTTTTCAATTCGTCAATGTAGAAAAATAAGGGAAATCTATAAAAAAAAGAAAATAAAACCAAACGGTATTGAAAAATTAACAAAATAAAAAAACGAGCCTTTTACTAAATTTTGCGAAATCAAAACTAAAAGGGAGAAAATAAAAACAAGCCAAATACTTTTGCAAAAGTGCTTAATTCTGTCTGAAAAGCTAACGGTAAGTGTTGTAAAAAAAAAAAGGAAGAAAAAAGAGAAAAATCATAAATGTACAAAAAAAGTTTTTACGTTATGCAAAAATATTGAAATGTATGTGGAAAATGGAAAAAAATTGTCTTTAATGCATTTTATTTGCTTAATTGTGAATATCTCTCAATTTATATATACAGTCGAAATGAGCCAAAGAGTTGGGACAGCATCCACATCTCATATTTATAAGAAAACCAGAAAATCGAATCTTGAATTGGGTCACTGTGTCACAAATAGCAAAACGTCGTACAATCTAAACACAACCAAATACATAACATACAAGCGCACATTCGCACACATTCGCACAAAGACCGACATACACATCTAAGCACACATCTATAGCTATACACTTGTCTGTATCTTTCTGGCAGTATTTAACTGCTTTCGTGTATGCATTCCTACATATATATATATATATATATCGTAGAGTTCCTCTACGGACACACAACAATAACAGTAGCAACAATAACAAGTATCATATTATTACAACAACATCAATGGCACTTGCAGTTGTCTTTTTTATTTATTTACTTTTTTTTCTATTGTTCGTTAACACAGCTACTGCTTGAAGTTGCCTGCTTTAAAAAAAAAAAAATAGAAGAAAATTTTGCCCCTCTACACCTTTATGATGTTTAGTATATCTTGTTTCAGTAGACTTTTCGCATTGTCACCCTCCCTTCTTGATATAGACTTGCGTGTTACCCCTTTGGCAACGAAAAGATATATAATCTTGTACTGTCTTCTCGCTCCTTCTGTGCATTGAATGCAAAAGTAAAATTGTAATAAGAACTTACTAAACCAGCCTTTCCCTAGAGGCGTACTCTCGTACATGGTTTTCTGTTTATTGTTAAACTTTCATTAGATTTCTCGAAAGGAAGCAATTGCATGAATAAAAAACTATTTAAAGTAAAGCTACATACTTTTGGTTTGTTTTTTTATATAGATCGAGGCAAAACTCAACTCGTCAAGATAAATAATAGGAGTAAATGAAATTAATTTACAAATGGCATTAACACGAAAGTGGCTTATCATCTCATGACTGCTTTGAAGGTATTTTTCTCCGTCTTTGGGAGAGGTACTCTGTTTCTAACTGAACTATATTACGATTAGAGAGTGTATTTGTATTACGTTTGGATGAATGTTGATTGTAAGTGTCAAACATGCCTCAGAGAGATTATTACAGTTTTTTTATAGTAAATTAAAATGAAAAGCATTGTCAAGTCATTACTTGTTTAATTGGACTCGCGAGTAAATTTCCTTTCATTTCGCTCGGAAATCATTGGCATAGATAAAGCATTAAGCAGCTGTTTACTACTCATTCGAACGTTTTAGTAGCATGAATCGTAATATACCGGGATCGCGTTCATCGGATCGATAGGTTTCGATGTTGTTAACATTTAACTCCTAATGACAGAAGAGATTCCTTTCTAACTTCTGAGCAACCAACAAAATTTGTTAACCGAAGAACATTTAATCGTTTGAATAGGCATTAAGCAGATTGATCGATTGAACTAACGGGCAAATAAGCTGGGGAGGAAAATGGATACAGCAGAACGGTTGGTGTGCTTCCTTCATCTTTCCGAATTGTAAATGCAACTGTTATAATTGTCTTTTGTTCCATTTGTCGCCATCGCTCGAGTACATCTAAAAAACTTGTAATTATGCTAACACTGGTAGCGCTGAATATCTCCAAATACAGGGCATATGTTCACGTAGACGATAAGGGATTATTTCGATTTACGTGTTTACTTTTATCGCGAATTTTATCGTCAATTGTTGTACATATGATTCTTGCTCTGACGTTTTAATGTAATGCGTTGCAAACCGACAATAAACCCTGTTGAATGTTCAATGTCGATTCAGTCCGAGGGACCAACGAATTCTCCGCTACTAGCATTGGAAATTTCCTTCCGTTCTTTCCTCTTCTAGGAAGGAAAGCCTAATCTTGCAGTGTAACACGTCGACAGGTCCATCAGAGGTTGCAGACACTTTCCTGACTGGTAGGATCTAATGCATACACCGTACAGATGCTGTCGACTTGCGACAATTTTGCAAAAATAGCTAATGGACTTGTGAAAGTGGCAACATGGCCGCGTTTCGACAGAAATGAAGTGTTGCCGAAAAAGTGGTAAAAAGCATAGCAAACGAAACGCCACAAATATGGCCGATAATTACGTATAAACAAAATAACTCTCGCTTTCGTTTTCAGCTGTTCTTGCTATATAGCTGAAGGCGAAAATGAAACGTGATTATCCGTTCGTTTTTTTATTAATAATACATAATATAATTTTAGTTTTAATGCGAGATTGCTTAGTACTTTTTAGACAACTTGTTATTTAATATTTTATATAAAGACGAACATAGGTCTCTATATACCCTGAAATCCTTAATCAAAAATTAAAATTTTATTAATGCAAGGAATGCCACTAACGAGGATTCTCAATGAGTGAGTGTAGTTTACTCTTATACGAACATGATTGTGTATGGAATAATGTATGTAATGCGTCCCTGACAAGAGTTTTTTTTTTGTAGTATTTCAACTACAAAGTAATAACCTTTTCCAACTGAGTTGGCATGTTATAATACAAAATCTATTAATAATGCAGAATCTCTGCGAAAATTCCGTTGCATAGAAATGTTTTGCTTATTCCACTAATCATTCCACGCTCACTCATACGTTTTTTAGCTTTGTTCTGCGTAAAGAGGACGGAGGAGGAAAGTATGAATATTAATGAATTTGTTAAATATGGATTTTGTTCTTCTTCCGCATTTTATATTGCAAACATCTCTGGTCTGATATCACTCGTTTAGCATTAGTTTGCCTATTATCGACTGATGCTAAATGCAAAGCAAACAAAAAAAAAATGCTATTTTTTTCGCTGTTTTTTCTTTATGTTACACTGTGATAAATGCGACTGTAAAACGCGAGCATGTGCACAGAATCTACGACCCGACCGCATACTCATTTGTTAATTCCTCTTGAAATGCAAATTTTATTCTTCACGAGCCAAACCAATCAACTAGCCAGCCAGCCCGGCAACTTGCCACAACATAGCCAGAAGCTTTCTAACAGAGTGAAATCTTGATAACAGGCAGCAGTGGTAGTGGTGCGCTGCCAGAGTGTTTTAACGGCCCTTCTCGCTTCCACATCCACACTGCTCCTGCACTGCCACAACAAATGTTATTTAAATGAATTGCAAATTCAAACAATGGCCAAAGAGTACATGTCGACTTTTAGAGGAAAAAAATCAAGTTGGAAAACTTTATTCACTCTAAAGCAAAACTTGAGCACGTACCAAAACCACACGGATATATCAATATATATATATATATATATATATGAAAATAGGCCGTTTTTCCCATCATCACGGGCCTATTGTGATCACTTTCCAATAGAAATTTTTTATGTGACGAAGATCCGTTCAATTCCTGTGGCTATGGGAAAGTCACTTGAGCGACTGAACGGCAGGTCGATGGACATGGACGACTAAAAATATACATTCTATTGTAAACGAAGAGTGATTAAACTTTGTTGTACTTTTAAATATTATTTAAGAGCATAAGTATGAAGCAAAAAAAAGTATATAGAATAAGACCAACTACTAGCTTATAGCCCCGTGTCGTCTATGATGTATGGAGAGGGTAGTGCATGCACAAAATGAAAAACCAATGGCCCCACAACTTGGCTTGTATGCTATTATTTTTTTATTTTTTTTTATTAATTCGCTGAATGACTGACGTGACCACTCGTTTCTCTGTTTGTTTGATTTGTTTTGTTCTAGGTTGCTAGTTCACTGGTTTACTTAGCTCAATGGCTAACTCACTTACTGAATATAAACCAAAAACAAAAACAACCAACCGACTGTTCAACAAACTTACTCTCTAACTGATATACTAAAGCCGCCGTTATATGCCTTACAGAAATGTTACGGCATCGTTTGAATTGCGTGTGCTGTGTATAAATGGTTGTGCATTATATAAATATATATATATATATATATATATGTCGTCTCGATGATGTAGTACTTTTACTTGGGTGCTGGTTCTGTTCGTACACTTTGTGGGTGGGTGGATGTTATTGTGGGCTAAATATTTGTTTTTTTTTTTTCATTTTCATTTTTCTAGTTCTTCTTATTTTCTACTCTGCTGTGCTGTTTGATGTTTTATCGCTTGCTTTTGACTTGAGTTTGACACTGACAGTGGCAAAGAGAGATATAAGTATGAAAAGAGAAATAAAGGAAGAGAGAGACAGGAAGCGAGAAATAATGAAAGAAAGAAAGAGAAGTTGTCGATTTGTGTATGTGTTTTAAGATAAGTATGACGTTATTAAATGAGCATAAGATGTAGTAAATAAGAATGCAAAAAAGAGCATGCATGCTTCTCTAAATATTTATGTAAAATGTGTGCAATATATATACGTATAGGTTTACATGTATATTTGTGCGCACACAAGAGCACAGACAGTCATAAATGTAACACAGACGTTATTAATGTAATATATTTGAAGAGAATTAATCTGCGGAGGTTGATTGTGCTTTATATACATCTAAATATATATATATAAGAATATATATATGAGAATATATATATGAGAATATATATATGAGAATATATATATATATATATATATATATATATATATATATATATATATATATATTTATATGAATTTGTGTAAACAGTTTCGTTCTATATTATTATGGACAGTTTCATTCATTTAAAACTTGAGTATAAGAAAAAGCCTTTCTCGAAATTGATTTTTAAAGATTTTTAGAAACAATGGAATCGAAGCATATAGAATTCAGGTTTGCTTTTTTTTCTTTTCTAACCTTGAATTTTCAATCGAGCCTGCGGATGGCGAAGAGTTGTTGTAACACACGTTGAAATGTGCCTCGACAATCTCACTTCACTCCACTCACTGCCGATCTATTGGACAATGTACCTAATATGTATGGCCGTTTATCGCCTATTGAATATTAAGATCATATGGCGGGGGAAGACTGACGTTAGAGCCGAGCTAGTTGTTTTTTCTCTTGACAAAATTCGAGTAGAGAATTAGCGAGATCAGAATTGGGAATGGGCCCCTGTAGTAGTTAAATAATTGCGAGTGAAAAGACTTTTATTTGGAAGATAGAAAAACTCAATCGCAATCACTCCATATTATAGAGCATAAAAATTTGGTTCTTTTACTTTTCTGGTCTTTTTTTTAGGGCATAAAAGACTCGGTCACGACCGAATATAATTTTTCTACTTGCTCAGGTTAGGGACTTCTTACATCCTACACCACTTGTGGTGCAAGGATATGTTAAGTTTGTGTGCAAATGTACAACGCCCAGAAGGATTAAAGATGCATGCATCTTTTTTTATCTGTCTATCTGTCTGTCCATCTTGCATTCTTGTGTTCAACATACAGCTGGCAACCTTTTGATATATTGATGAAATTTGGTACGCCGGCGCGGAAGGTTCGTTGTAGTGTTTTTGCGTATTTAAAATAAGAATTTTTATCAAGTGCTCGATCCCATCGTTTTTAGGTCAACAGCTGACATTAAAATATGTCGTCGCTGCGATTAGAATACGTACATACAAACGCGTGGAAATCGAATTCCTTTCATTAAATAACATCCGCCAGAGTGTAGTCATTTTTAAGAAGTGTTGATCTCATTCAATTTGTGATATAAATGAAAAGAGTGTGTCCGTCTTTGTTAGAATAGTATCATAAGATAGTAAGGTAAAACTTTAACAATTTGATGGGTCGGACATAATGGTGAGCAATATCTACCAATAGTTAAGAAACTGGGGCAGTAGCTTCGTCAAAATCAAATGCAAGATTAGGCAAACTAATGTGCGAATCCCAATTTTTTCCTAAATGTATTTGTATTTCAATTATTTCCTTTTTTGCGTATACGCTTTACGTAATTTACCACATTGTCTTCATAATTCTTTCATGTCAATAATTTCACTTTTCTCAGCGAATTGCGGGCGATATAATTAAGATCAAAAGATGTCAAATTTTTGACGAAAATCTAGATACCTATCGAGGCTTCCTTGGATGGGTAGCAGGCTCATAGTCATGATTTGCTCAAATTTTGACTTGGTTTTGGTGTCCCAACAGGTGATGGAAGAGAGGACGAATGGATTGTCTTGTTATATTAATTGCATTCAAGATGGATGACATATGTACAGATATTAGAAAAATCGAAATTTGACGCCACCTAAAATAAGGTTTTATGTTTAGTGAGATTAGATGGGACTGGTGCATTATAAGCCGCGGAAACTTTGGCTAGACGATTAATTTCACTGCCAAGTAGTGCAAATAATGCGATTAAAGCGCACATTTGTGATAAAAACATTCAAAATTGATCAGTAGAAGAGACGTCATCTTCCATGACGACAGTGCCAAACAGTACACATCTTTAATGATATTGCGAAATTGACGAGAATTTGAATGCGAATGGCCCAACCGTTAGTCAGCGCGTTCTTCTGCTCGACTAATATTTTTATGCTTTCTCCAGAACATTCTTGCTGCTATAAGGGTGGTTTTAAGAAATGACTGTGAAAAGGACACGACTTAGTTTTTCGCTCAGAAATGTCAGAAGTTTCTTCGCGAATGGCATAATAATTTTATGAGGAAAGTAACGAAAGTTTATCGAACACAATGGCAAATATTTGGTTTAATGTTTCAACCAAAAACTTTATTCTTCGTCCTGTTTGTTGCACAGAAGAATACAATATGGACAGATGGACAGACAAACTTAAATGGAAGTATAGAAAGTGAATCCGAAACGATCGTTATAATAAAAGGTGAATCTATCTCAAGTTCTTCTGTATGCCATATAGTCGCCTATTTCTAGCCAAATTTTCAGCTGGCAGACAGACAGACGTAGTTACACGTCGCTCTCGTTTTATCCATATCGTTCAAAGTTCTTTGGGATCACTCTGCTCTGAACCCATATCCCCTTTTTGTATGTTTGAGAATTTTCAATGAATGAATATCAAGTCAGAACTAACTGCAAACTAGCTAATTATTACAGGATTTCGATTTCATACTACGGTTAAATTAACCGTGACGAACATTTAAAAAACTTTTTATTTTTGCTGTAATTATTGACGCGGCTTTTTATGTCTGCAAACAATTTTTCTTATGCGAGTTCTTCTCCTTTAGCGTAACGCACCTTAATCACTAATCCTTGCGTCAAACTGTGTTTTGTTGCAATTGTTCAGAAATGTCATTTCATTCCACAGCAATTATATCATTTTATAGCAATTATCATCAATGCCCCAAGTGAAAAATTTATCCATCTGTTTCCCTAAGGAAGGGGGGGGGGTTTACACTGATTAGCATGAAAGTTGTAAATTCATCAACCCTGTAAACCTTTCTTTTCTTTTTTTTTGTTTTCTTGCTTGTTATAGCAATCTCTCAGTGCCCAGCTCAAGTTGTGAGTACAATTCCTCATAATTGGTAGTTTCTCTGAGAGCAATTATTTCTGTAGTTTTTATATAGTAACAGACTCGAGAGCAAAAGTCACATGCTGCCATTAAAAAGTTCTCTATGCGCACTATTACTACCACTGCTACTGTATTAATTTCACTCCCACACATACGGATAGCGTATATATATTTTTTTATTTATTTATTTTTTTATTTATTTCATTAACACAATCTCTTTGCGTGCTTTTGCTTGCCTGCCTGTTTGCTCTTTTTTCCAGAGCAGTAAATATTTTTGCTGCATTTATATGTACGAGTTTTGTATTATTATTGTTGATGAGTAGTGCTGCATATGTGTATGTACGCAGTTATATATTACATATATATGTGTTTAAAACTCAAAACTCCATTTAACCTATTTCAGTTTCAGTAGTGGCCTTTTTTTCCCTAACAGTGCTTATATTTTTTATGTAGGCAGGAAAGGGTGGGAGCAACTTGCGTCCTTTTAATAGAATTGCATGAAAATGAACATGTTGATGATGATAATTACGATTGCAACATAAACTCAGCTAAAGAGTGATGTTTTAGATTTCCTTGCGGTTTATATATTGTTCGTCGCTGTGTTGAATTTTTTCTTTGATCACATTTCCTTTGCTTTTTATCCAAAAGCCACCTTTTTTATTAGTCGGTTCGTTCTGTCCTCTCTGATTTTCTCTTTCTTTTATTGCCTTTGTTGTCGCTCAGTACTTACTTCGAAAAAAAGCTAAACCCTGGATTAGAGACTATTTATGTGCTTTAATGCCGTATGATTGTTCTTTTGCCTGCGGTTCGTACTACTATTGTGCCTTTTCAACACAACCATATTCATTGAATTTTTCACTTTTATTTGCCTGGTAATGCTTTGAAATTAAAATATTAAGTATACGCATCAGTGAACACAACTTAATTGCTAAGTGTTCTTTCTCTTTTATAACATGTTATTAACAAAGTTGATCTGATATCTCTTTTATTTGGCAAATAAAAATGGAAAAATAATATATATATATATATATATATATGTTTACATTCATATTCATATTTCAAGGATTGGATTGAGAGGGGAGGTAATATGAAGGACAAATCTCTTTGTTAAATGTGATGGTTTCTCTCATATTCACTGCAATTCCGAAAAATTTGAAAAAAATTTTCAAAAATGTTTTGTTTTCAGTGTGAGGTCCTCTGAGCACTAATAATATAAAGCTCTTCTCTTTTGAAATAATTATAGATAATTGATATAACTAATGCAACTTAGTTGAATAAGAATGTTTCATGTGAACCTATCCTACATAAATTTTTTTTGGTGATCTATTCTCAATAAAGTCTCGAATGCAAATGAAGAACGTAATATTAATGATTATATATCATTTGATCCATGGGTAAATTATTATATGCATTTTAAAGGCATATTATATACAAAGAGTTCATTGCTTTTTATTTCCGTGTTAAGTCGTTTAAATTCTTAATTTAACCAATATCAGTAAGGGTCAATCGGTTCGTAAACCATATACAAATTTCCTTTACTGTTGCAGCCCTATATACTCTGAGAGAGATTTTTCTAAAAATAAGTAAATTTGATGTCTTTGATAAGACTATGCAATGCAGCTAACGAAATTTACTGAAGCCCCCTAACAACTCATTATAAAACTTGCCTCGCCTCTTTTCACTTCTTGATGGGCACTTACCCTAAACAATTTATATGACCGAATTAATGACGATTTATGTAAGTTCAGGGATTATGTGCGATCAAATTTATATGAATGATCATATGTTCCACGTCGACGAGTAGCGGAGAGTGCTTAAAGGCTTAAACAGGTTAAGAAGAAGTTTAACAGGAAGGAGAAGAAGAAGAAGAAAAGCAAAAAAAAATAGTAAAAACATATTAATACGTTGAGGCCAGCATCATTGAAAAAATATTTAAAAAGGTGATCCTAGTAGGTTATTACATATGATTTAAAAGCGTTAAGTGATCTTGTGAGATTGTCAAATTTGCGTGTGTTAAAGAAAAATAGATGTTCGGCACACTTGTGAGTTCTTTCACACTTCACTTGAATCACTTTCATGTAGATTTTTAATCAAAAAAGTGTTTCGCCGGCCCGCTCTGGAAAAGTGGGCGCGCTTGCAAATTACTTTATATTCATTATTCTCAATAACATGAATTGCTTCTTTGGACGATAGATAGAATCCCACCATAAAGCTGTGTGCTTGCCGTACATAGATATGGTAAGAGTTCGCTTATATTGCATAATAGAATTTCAAAAGTCTCGTCCAATTATGATTTTTCTAATGTATGCATATTGTAAAATATTTTAATGATAGTATTTGTTGTTCGTTCTCTCTCCTGTTAACAGGTCATTATGAAAACCTCTTAAGTTTAGTATGATAAGTACGTTTCAAGAAAATCGACAGAGTTATTATAAATAAGTGAATAACTTGGCGTATGAGTTACGTGCAAGCAATAAATTAATATCTTCGGGACGTGTTGGTGGACTGATTATGATTATTTTAAATAAAGGCTTATATTTATTCTATTTGTGAGCATTTTTTTCTTCTTTTTTGTTGCATTAGCAAGTTTTATTGAAAATGTTTTTTCCTTCAACTCCTTTTATGTAAATATGTAGGCATCATATAAATAGGTGAATTAAGAATCCAAGTAAATGGTGTACAGTAGTTGTTGCAAAATCCCCTCATAAATAATTTGATGAGTTATATAACGGAGAATGATGACTTTACTTCCAAGTATAATGGGTAGGGAGGAGTTCCTACATAAATAATAATGAAATGAATAAATAGTTCATGGCACTCCCTTTGTGACCATCGTTTTATTTTATGTTCTGATGAATCTTCACCAAAACGTAGAAAAAGCAACAAAAAAAATAAAAAAAAAAAAAAAAATGCAAAACCAATTTTCAGTTGTGTAGTTCTTGTTTGTTTGTAGTTAATTGTGCGATGAGGCAAAACGAATTAATTGCTTTTTAGTTATCTATATTTTTTAACGGAAAAAAGAAAATAAATAAAATCCAGCAACTATAAAGAAAGTGTGCGCTTTATTTGTACGCTTCTTTCTTTCACGATTTGAAACAAAAAAAAAAAAAAATTGGTTTTTGATATTTAGTATTGTTGGCATAGAGACGACCTCCCCTTCAATAAATGCATAGGAGAAAAACATTTCAATAATTATATCTCATACCCTCAACGCTGTGGTTCTACGGATTACATCAATTTGTGTTTGTAAATAAAAAAAAATTTTTATTAAAGCATAACTTTAATATATGATATCGATCGATTAATGAACATAGTGCAAATGGATTTAAAAATATTTGCCAAACTCTGCGAATCCCGCGCAAAGCAACGTAATTAAGCGCTCTCAGTTCAATGATTTAAATATCTTCAAAATTTCCCTTGAAAAATCTTCACCTAAAAGCATTGGTATTATATATTACGCTTCGATCAGTGGTAAGTAATAATCTTTTGATAACAAGTAAAAATACTATGCTGGGCCACGGCCAATCATTAAATACCCTACAATTCCCGCCAGTAACTCGTATAATCACTTTTCAAAGTAAGTCATTACACGGGAAGTGATTGAAAAAGTAGCCCGCTCGGAACCATGTCCAATAGTCTTCGTCCTTGGACGAAAACATGTCAGTGGAATTTGGTTTCATCAAAATATCTCAAAAATTACGACACGAACAGAAGTTGTGCATAAGTAAAAGACAGACCGACAGGCAGACGGGTAAGTGATTTCGAATCGGTCGCCATAATAAAAGTTGGGTCCTATTTCAAGACCGCACAAAATTCTTAACGTGCACTTGTATACCGCATGTGTGGGGTTGTAGGGTAATAGAAACGACTAATTTATTAGTTTTGTTAAATGGTTGGGTGAGTTATCTAAATCAGTACGACGCCGTAGCTTATGTTAGTGATTGCGGGCATAAATATGTAAGCATGTAAAAGCGTATGTGGATATAAATTTTCGTTACGGTTAAATTGTTATTATATGACTCTGAAACGTGAATTGTTGATTATTACGCTGATACGCCCTTGTTGGACGATGTCTGCCACAATCTTGTTTAACATGAATATAATCTCTGATCTGTTATGTACGCATGGATTACGTATTCTTGTGTAAGACGATTATCTCAAGTCGGTTCTATTCTCCAATTTTGATCCATATCAATAGGTTAGTAGAAGCAAAACCAACAACAACAGCTACAAAAACAACAATAACCGAATTCGATTCATATTAATTTTTAAAACAAGTACGTTCAATTTTAATTCTTTGTTATATACTTTAATCACCAAGCTCCGATCACTGCTGATAAGATAGTGAGTTAGAATATCGGTGCCTTTACAAATACATTTCATTATATAAGATATTCGCTTGATTATAAATTCTAAGGAAGTTCGAAGGAATAAGCAGTCAACCCATTATAATGTCAGTACAATCTTTGTGTGAAGTGATGAATGCTTAAAAGAAATTTCGTTGAAATATTCATATAAGATATTCTTGAAAATAATTCCTTCTTCTCCTGGTTAGTTTTATTCACCACCCCAATATGATATATGCAATCTGTAGAGAAATTTCAAATTAATTATCACTCGAATTATATAACATTTGTAATACAGCATATATGAAGTGTTTTTCGTTGCTTTAGAGTAATTGTACCCTACACCCAATATTGTATAGGGTATATTAGGTTAGTGCCGACAAATGTAATACGCAGAAGGGCTTCAGGTAGTCTCACCTTCTATTATACCCATCTATTCCGAATGATTTTCTGAATCGATCCAAGTAAGTATGTCCGTCTGATGTCTGTTCATGTAAATTTGTGTTCAAGCCGGATTTCGATGAAATTTAGTATAGTGAACGTGCTTTGATCCGAAGACGAACGCTAGCGAAAACGTTTGGCACTGATCCACTTTTACGAGTACTCGCCATATAACGTCATCCTGAAAACTCCTTATATAGAAAAAAGTTGCAACTTTCCAAATTTCTCGGCAGAAGTGACAGTAATTTTTCGGCATTCTAAGCTGGTGTCTTAACTTTAGACTGGCTGTGGCAATTTTATAAACCTCCTCTCATATACCCGTTCCTATCGAAACTGAATCTTTATATGGTAAAGAGTCTAGTTTTCAAACTTTCACGGTGAATATTGGCTCATAGTAGTAAATTGACAGAAGACATCACAACCTTAACGACTAGCAGACTGGCACAGTTTGAGCAAAAGAATGAAGTGTAAAGAATTTGAATCACATAAATTTTTTTTTTCATAGACACCAACATATATAGGCGCTATCACGAAAGGCAAACTCTTATATGGAAAGAAAATCTAACCTTCGAATATGCAGGCTTCCATGAAAATTATGGCTTTGCGCATGAAAGCCAGTGAACGGCTGTACTAGGTGAAGTGGTATAGGTGTGGGTATTAATGTAGCTAATGGTCGGCGTTGCCCGACTAAAATGTTCTTACTTGTTTTACTTGTATGTAAGTCTCACAATAGCAGCGAAGGCCTAAAAAGCAATGTTTTTGAGCAAATTTCCTATAATCGCCCTCTAATGTGAAACTCTGTGTTTTTAGAATTCTTTTGGGTATGATGAGGTTGGCCTCGCTTTGATAAAGCAAACCTTACAATAATTCGGTCTGCTTACAATTTTCTTCTAATTATAAGTGAAAATAAGAAGCATGAATCTAATCTTAGCTATGTGAATATAAATAAAAAATCGTCCGGAAGGGTTTTTATGTGCTTACATTATCCCAGATATTAAGGAGCTTTAATCATTTTGCTATTGCTACATATAAACTTCGTCGAGTTTCTACGTATGTTCTGAAACAGAGCGAAGCGTTCGAATTGCGTATGTCACAATCACGCGGCATGTTGATTGTTTGCCAATTTATTGGATGTGAACATGATGTTTCGTAACCGCTAAACGTGGTAATGCTAAAGCGTTTAATATGCCTTTATTATTGCAATCGTTTAATAATTTTACTCTAAACTTTTTGATTATAGTTTACGGTATAAAGAAGCCGATCAGCGATTTCATAATTACTAGTAGCGAAGCTCTTGGGCCAACGCCGACAACTGTTTATCCGGAACATATCTCCGTATATGAAGCAAATATTCTTTGTTATTATTGTTGCATTAGACTCCGCATGAATAATGAGAAAGTGTGCAATAACGAATGTGATCCTTCTAAGGTGCACATGCCGCCATTTTATATTACAGAGTTGCAAAAAAATTACATTTTTTCCTAATGTGTAGTACGGTAGGTGAGGATTATATACTCCAATTACAATAGGTCATATAGCGAGTGAGTCGAACGATCATATCCTTCTCAGGCTATGGTCGCCCTCTATCTCCCTCCCTTCTTGCTTTCGTCACTTCTTTCTGGCTATTATGAGGGTGGATTCAGCTGAAATAGCTTTGATTTTTTACGAAATTGTCTTCAGCATCAATATGTATGTAGTTGGCATGACGTAAATTAACGGAGCATTGTAACGAATTGCCATCAATGGAATTTGATATTTACAGTACATCTCGTCAAGCAGAAGATAAATCGAAAAATTGCAATGTAATGCTTATTCCATAGGTTTTATTAAGCTTAACCAACTGAGCTGACTAAAGGTCGACATATGTTCTGCGCAAATCTCCAAAGCGATTTTAACTCTTCATTTTGTTATTTACGAAAATGTGCATTTTGGTATTTCATAATGTTCCTTGAGTGATTTATAAGCTCTAGCAGGCGACAAAGTCGAAAATGATGGCAATCGATTTGCTATGATACCAGGCATGGAAATGAATAAAGTAATTTTTTTTGTTTGTTTATCATATTACCACGAAAGTTGCTTTTCCTTAAAAGATTCATCATGGAATGACTATTTCATTTCATTTAAACTAACCTTTAATTAATTATGAAGAACTTGATCGCAATCAGATTACATATCCATGCATCCGTTACGGTTAAATTTTGCTGTATTTTTTAGATGGCAATGCGAAACTTTAATGTTTAAGATTTACATTCAGGCGAACGTGATTGTCACAGTGACCAGTAGTAGTAGTAAGGCTGCCGGGCCGTTACTGCATCTGTTACGCATATAGGTAAAAAACTAGTATACCTTCATTCTTTAATACGATATTTGATGTGAAAACAACTTAAACAGGCGCAAAGTACCAAAAAATATGCTTTTTATACAAATAGATTTGCTCTTACTTTTGCTTTTAGTAAACACTGCAAAAACACCCATATATATTCATATATATATATATATATATATATATATATATATATAATATTCGTATATATATATATTATATTCATATATATATTCATTTATATATATATATGTCCATTTATATATAGAATAAATGAATTTCTCTTTTTTTTCTGCCTTTGCTCGAGCAACAAATACACTTTACATTTGCTTTCTGGCTAAAGCAAAAACACATACTCCGTCCATATGCAATGAATAATAATTATTGTTATTATAATAAAGTGGGTAGTGGTGGTAAAACTCTCAATTTTTGTCGCCTTCTCTCTCTCTCTCTGTTTTGCTCTTTTTTTTTTGAAAAATTATTTCACATAATATATATATATATATATATATATATGATTCAAATTTTCACAAAAAAAAAACCATGTTTTTCCTGTTTTCTTTTTATTTTCGAACTGTTTTTTTTCTTGTTGTATTTTTATATTTTTGTTTTTCTAATTGATGTGTTGTTGAGATGCTGAAAAAGTAATATATATACATTCGTTTGTAAAAAATATATTTATTTATTTTCAACTAGGAGGAGGGAAGCATGCAATGCAATATATATTGAAATATGCTCAATAGTCATTCCGATGCAAAAGAATAAAAATCTCAAAGCATTTTATGCTCTCTTACTCTCTACCTCTCTCTCTCTCTCTTTCTCTCTCTTTGCTTTGCATGCAAGTACACGAGTTATATTATTAGTTTAGGTTCTCCGAGTTAGAATAGTTCGTGAGTTTTTTTTCTTTTTTTGATAATTTGCGAGAATATGTACGCGTGCGTTTGAATGTGTGTATCATGTAGGGGATCTCTGAGCAGTGTGTTGGTAGTATTTCGCTGTCACATTGAGTTGAGCCGTTGTTCTATTATCGCGTTTGCAAAGATTTTTCAATATTTTATGTGCGTTACCCGAAATATAAAGAATATGTGAAGCAAAAAAAAAAAAGAACAAAATTTTAAACGCCGTGATCTAGTCGAAAAAATTTGTTATTGTTATTATATCTCTCTCACTGTGAAAGCATATTATTGAAACATTTAAAATATCCATTAATAATATAATCTTATGTTAGGAAAACAATTAAAAAATTGTGTGTATAAAGTTTAAGATGTGAGTTTTAATCAAATATTATTATGTTTTTATTGCTTTGGAAGAAAATAATTTAAGAAAAAATGTTAATGGAAATGGAAATTGAAATTGAAATGGAAAATGGTATTCATGAAAATTTGAGAAAATTATTGAAAAAAAAAAAGAAGAGTAGGAAGAAGACGAATAAGAAGAAACAAACAAA
This sequence comes from Glossina fuscipes, assembly GCF_014805625.2. NCBI lineage: Eukaryota > Metazoa > Arthropoda > Insecta > Diptera > Glossinidae > Glossina > Glossina fuscipes. The sequence continues at coordinate 3,024,632 of NW_023998415.1, read as the reverse complement.
AGAAAATGCAGCAAAATTAAATGATTTTTGAATTAAACCAAGTTTCGAGAGTATTAGATTAATAATGTGTAGATTCCCGAATACATGTGATATTTGGTCTTCTTTACTATCCCCCTTTTCCTTATTTTTTTTTGAAAACATTTCTCTGTAATTAAATTCAAGTTGTTGTGTGTTATGTTGTTATTGTCGCTTGCCTTATACAACAGGATTTGTTCGTAAATAGGAATGTGTGTGTTTGTTTGCTTGCTTGTATTATATACTGAAAATCATACAAGCACACATAAACGTGCACAGCCCTTTGGGTAGCATTATATAGAAATTTTCGTGTAATTTTTTTCGTTGCTTTTTATGACTGAAGTTTTAAACTTTATTACAGTACAACACAACAGACAGATAATAGTATTGCTGTATTAAGGGAACCTTAAGTAAACGTATAAGTTGGTTTGTGCGCCAGGCAATGCTATCTAAATGTAAATATATATGTATATTTATATTTATATGTATATGCATACACAATTTATAAATAAACGGAAAGAAACAGACTTTGCATGATATGCGTGTGTGTTCGTTCCTTCTATTCACATAGAAAATCATAAATAATCTCTTCTCACTCGCAGCAATTAGTAAGTTTTCATCGTTATTCAATATATAATAATATAACGTGTTAAGCTCACGTTATTTTGCTTTCAAAATTTCTTGTATCCACCACCCTAAGATATGGAAATAAACATTAGAAATATATATATATATATATAAATAGATATTTATATATATATATATATATTTATATATATATATATATATATATTTTTTTTTTTTTTGAAAGCAACTTCTCTTTGTCGTCTGTCCTTTGACGCGAAAACTTCAAGAATTCTTTGCAAAAATTTCAACAAATGGTCGTGTTCAAGTTTTTGAGTTGGTTTTCAAAAATTAAAAAAAAAAAAAAAAAAAAAAAAATGATGAAATGCGGTCAACGAATTAGCCAAAAAAGCTAAGCTATGCTAACAGTTTTACATATTGTGCGAATATATATCTATATCATAGTTGCTTATACTACTACTACTATTACTAATTACTACTGTTATAATGACACGTTTGTACTGAGTTTGCGAGGAATAAATAAAGAATTTATTTATGACTTTTAGTTACTTTTGCATAGATTCCGTTCCGTCGGGCAATAGACGAAATCATTGGACCCTGAAGATAGGATTTTGTAAAATTTCATTTCAATATAATCCTGTCGGTAGTTCGAGCTCTTCCAAAACCTCTCGAAAGCAAAGCAAAACAAACGGCACGGACATATTAATAAAGATCTTAGTAATGCACTCTTTTTGCCTGATGTTTCTTCCGTTTTTGGCTTATTAGAAGTAAAGTTCTTCTTTTTTTTTCTTGCCTTCTTTAATGCTTTCTCTGCATATGTCTTCAACTGTCGAGATTATCATGGTATTTTTTTTTTTTTATCGTTTACTTTTACTATTGATAACAAACAAACACATTTTTCTTTTCTAACAAGAAAACCATTTAAAAATGAATTAATTCCTCTATACTATATTGGAGCGTAACACTTGAGAATATTGCAAATCATTTATAAAAAGAACAATTATTTTTAATGTATTTTCTACGTGCTTTTATTAGGATTAAAATCTTCTCTGCGTACGCTTATATTTGGAAAATAAAGGCGAATAACAAAAGATTTTTAGCCGATTTTTGAGGTATTTTTACTTTTAAAGATATACAATAAATAAAAAAAGAAAAAAAAAAAAACATTGAAATTACAATATTTTTGGCCAGTTTTTTCTTTAAAACTAATATAATATTGTTGTTATTTTTGCCATTTATCGTAAAATAATGATTTTTTTATTTTTCGTTTTTCCTAATTTTGTCCTTTTTTCTCTTTTTGCTGGCTTTCATCCAGCATATTCAAGGCCGCCACCTAAGAGTACAAAAAAAAAAAAAAAACAAGAGTAAAAGTTCAGTTTATATATACATGTGTGCTTGGCTTGGATTGTATCATAAGTACTTATTGTACTAATCGGCCAGAAAAATATATATGTGTATAAATATGAAATTTGTATGAAATTTACTGTGAAATCGTTAAAAAAAAATAAAAAAATATTCCTAATCATTGTTTTACGCTAGTTATATTACTATATGTATGCGGTCAGGTCATTAAGTTATTCCATGAAGATATAAACAACAAAAACTCTTAAGGTTTACATGAAAGTTTTTTTTGTTAATGATTGCAATTCAGTTTTTTCGTTTCTCGGAAATAAGAAAGGAAGGAAGGCAGAGAGTGAAGAGTAGGCGAGGGAGGAGAGGAAAAGTTGAATCATAAAAAGTTTTAGAACATCCGCATAATCTTGACTAAAGTGAGGTTTAGTTACATGTTAAATTGATTAGACAATTAACTTTAATTTAAAATAACAAGTGAAAAATGTGTTCTGCAATGCCACCTTCCTCCCTCCAGCGATAGTATTTTAGCACAATATCCGACGAAATTATTCGACTGATTAAGGATGATGGTGAAGTGTTTGCAGTCGATTACAAATTGCTCAACTAAGCAGCGATCATGAAATCAAAATGTCTTCATAGAAATAAATTCATAGGTCGGTTACCGCTGACGCGCGAAAGCGGTGATTTGCGTTTTTCTGTTGATAAACGGGAAATTTGCGGTCAATGTTTGCCTTTTCGCAAGCGAACGTATATCACACGTAGGTACACTTCATTTTCATTTGCATATTCAAAATAATTATACTTTCTTAAATATCTGCTTTAGTGACTGTGCTTGAAAATGCGCGATCGTGTAATTAAGTGAATGAGAACAAAGGGTCGGCCCTGCTTTTCATCTATATGAAATGTTTACTAACACGAAAACGCGAAAATTTTTATATGTTTATATATGTATATATGTATATCTATCAACCCAACCCTCAGACCCTCTGCCATCCACCATATTCTTTTTTTTATCATGAGCATGTAGGCTAAATAGTCGAGGCTGGATTCTATGTTGATTTTTTAAATGCTTTTTTTTGGGGTCATAGGAATTTTCTTCATTTTTAGATTTACTTTTAATAATCGTTATTATATGGTTGCGCCATAAATTGCCAGATTATTTTTTTATTTTTTCGGCCGCTTTGACGGACAGACATGGTGAAATTTATTCGTAAATTTACGCTAATCATTTATCCACAATTTGTAGATTTTTTAGCGAGAACTTCTGGAAGCCAATCACTTCAAGTGTGGATGCCCTACAACCGCTTATTTTCGATATGAAACTACAGATGTAAAAGTTCCCATCAAAACGGACACTATCTTCTTATTGGCGTAATAATCCACTTTGTTTTAACGTACTTTAAAATCTTCATTCAGAACTACCGCCTATCGAGTTCTTTACCATCGAAACCTACCTCTTCAAGCATTTGGTTGAAATTCAAAAGGCAAAGAAAAACAATTTGAAAGACGCAAATTAATTGCTTAAACAATGCGAAGCAGCGCCATGCCCATTTATACATAGGCGACGTGCTCTATGTTACTGGTCACAACATAATGCTTGGCAGTGTTTTTCAAATGCTTTTTTCCCATTGCGGGACACAAGCAAGCTTTAATCATCTTTTGAGTAGTTGGATTTTCCCGTACGTGTCTTGTCATATTTATTTAATGTGTATTTACAAGCTTAAACTTAATTCCAAAATGACTAAAAATTCTCTAAACCCCTTTTTGATTCTGCATCTTTCTTTGATATCGTTTTCAAAAGTCAGATAAATTCACGGTTCAGTTTGTTTGCTTTCAAAACGGCAGGGAGTTGTGTTTTACGCTGTCCAAGGATAAAACCGGTTCCCGTCCTAAACAGTTTGCTTGGAATTTGCGCTTAGTCTCCTTTCAACGTGCAATCATTGCAAATTATGGCATTCTTCACAATGGAGTTAGGATTTGATGAGACGATTTAATGTAAAGAATGAAGCAGTGAATGCTTAGAGAAAAATTGGTCCAATTTTTTATGCGTAACGCCCAACAACAGAAATCCTTGATGGAGTTGCGTTTTTGTTTTTTTTTTTTACGACTGACACTGGCATAAATTGCCTGAGATGAGATTAAAAAAAAAAGTTAAATCCAAAGTTGACCGTGTTCTATTTATTTATTGACGCTTATGTAACCTCGCAGCCATTAAAGCCTATTATAATAGATTACCATATCTACAATGCAAAAACAAAAAGATTTAATCGGACTATTTTATAATACATTTCCTTTTCTTTTAAATATGACAAACTGGTATGGAGTAAAGATGTCTATAAAAGTAGTGGTTCCAAAGTTGTGAAATTTCGATTTATTTGCTTTATACTTGCTTTCTTTTGCACCAGGTATGATGTTAGTTGGTATGAGTTTGTTGATGACAAGTCATTGTATATTCCTACTTTTTTTTCATCCTTATAAACGAATTAGGGTTTTTGAATAACGTACATACGCTATACTATGCTTTTGATTGCCAGTAAATGATAGGAGACGGTTTTTGACTTTTAACAGAATTACAGAATAATTTTCGTCATATTAAATGGCAGGCGAACAAAAGAGTGTATCATCACCTGCGAGGTATTTAAGCATTTCTTGCAGCAACAACAACAACAAGTAAAAGATAAATTAAAAACTTATTCAATTTGTCTAAATTGCATCGGTGTAGAGTAAAAGACCTTCACAAAAACTTTTGGTTTTCAAATTTTACGGTTTAATTTATATTAAAAATAAATTTAAATTCTTAATAAAAAGAAAAAATGAAAAAACTACATTAAGCAAATATATCATTTAAACAACGTACGAATACAATTGCACATATCTTTCTTTTCTCTCTGTATTGTACATATATACATATATGCATATAGATATATATATATATGTGTATGATAATATATACGTAAATCGTGTGTTGTATTTGTTTTTTGCCAGAAATGTTCAATGTATGATATGTATATGCATGCACATCTGTGTGTAAAGACACTCATATGTAGATAGTTTTTATTCCTCTATACGATATTTTGATTGCCACCACAAAGAAAAAGTTTCTACTTCAGCTGGTACTCATGGGAACACAAGCGTATTGCATATATATATATATATATATATATATATTGTGTATATAATGTATTCGTGTGTTCATATGTCTATATTACACGGCTTATGGCTATGGCTGCTTATGTCGCTCTATGTAGCGTTGACAGAATAACAGAAATAGCACCCAATCGTATTTTTGGGTGCTCTATGCCTTGCTTGCTATATGTGTGCATAGGCAACGTTTAGCACTATGCTTGTGCTACAACTTTAAACGACGATTGTCGTCGTGGTGTTTGTTGTTTGTATTGAAAAAGAAACGAACATGAAATATTGAAATAAAACCTGAACTTTTTTTTTTCTATATTCCTCTGTGTGACAAAATCAAAACAACTCTTATGAGAAAAAAAGGTACATACGACGAGAGCGTATTCTTAAAGACATGTACACATGCATGCATGCATGCCTGCCTGCCTGCCTGCCTGCCTGCCTTCCTTCCTGCTCGCATAAAGTCATACATACATATGTAAACTAAACTATGAGCTGAAAAACAATTTTTTTGTGTATTATTTAAAAACGCAAGAACACAGAATAAAAAAAAAAAAAAATTCCGGAGAGAACAAATTCTAAAGTTTTTGTGTTTCAGTTACTTTTAATTTAAATATTTGTCAGCTTGTTTGCATAGACTTACGCGGAATAGATGGTGTTCGCGTTATCTAGTTTATCCCTTAAATTGATGCAGAATTTCGTGCACTTGTCCGTTTATTTATCAATGTTTGTAACCGATATCGTTTACCACCTAACACAGCTGCACGTCCTCGCACACAAAGGTATTTCGTTAATTTATGAAAAACCAAGCTTGGCCTTTTCATGTGAATGTTGCTTAAGCAGTTTATTTCTTTTGCGTTTTTTTTTTTTTTCTCTCCTTTGCTTTTTCGCCATTTTCTATAAATTTTTCCTTCATTTATACATATATGTTGTGCGGACATTGAAGTGGTCAAACTCCGATCTCTTAACTGAAAAAAAAAAAA
>NW_023998415.1:2986149-3018551 GCF_014805625.2 Glossina fuscipes | reverse complement strand
CCTAAAAGTACATATACAGAAACAATTACGCGGTATGTGTTAAGCATGTGTCATACATCACTAACCATTGATGCACAGCCCAGAAATGTACATTTACTCAACCAAGTACCGCAAATTTAGTTTTCCTAAGGAATCTTTCATTTATTCACATTATATATAGAAAGTTGAAGCAAAAGCTTACTACGTAGTCGATCGTGGTTTTTCCAAGTCCATAAAATGCAGACCACGACCCGAATCAACGAAAATCTTTGCGCACTTTTCATTTCACCTTTTTCGATTTCGGCGTTTTTTGTAGACCATTCAGTTTTCAGCAGCTTGTATCAACGATTTTCGTTACGTAGAAAATCACAAGCTGATGAAATTTCTTCCATTCATTCTGGGCGGCAGCGTCTAAACATCAAGGTTATCTTTAGGATAATTTCTATTAACGGTCACTTGGTCGATTCATTTAAAGTCTTGATATGCTTGTTGTCAATAGCGATTTGCGGTCAATACAACGACATTTCGAAGTTCGGAAAGTGCTCTTTAGGTGGCAGAATTTCATATACGCCATTTTCTTTCTCTCTATGCGCAGAACTTCGTTTTCATCAGTGGCATTTCGGAAATATAAAATTATAAACGCATACGATAATCGCGTAGAGGTCGCCCACATTCGTTCACTTCTTTTTATCACGATGTTTACGTGAGAGTTGAGTATGTTTATCCGCGATATATGTCAAAGGGAGCAACAAAATAAACTAAACGAACGAAATACAGAAAAATACAACAATTTTCGGGTTTGAGGATATCTGTCGCAATATTTACAATCTAATGCTATATATTTACTCGTTTATTAAAATTTCGGCATTAAATTGAAAGCAGCTTTATTTCATTGTCTTACATATGCAACAAACTTTGAATAAAAATACCCTTTACTCCCTAAAGAAAAAACTTATATGGGAAGTAGAGAATTATTAGATCAGATTTTCCTAAAAACAAACCAAGCAATATCTATATATATATATATAATATCTCAAAAGCAATTATGTACAAATCTTTTTACATTTCTCACAATATACATTTTCCTTAGTAAAGATTGGCGCACGTTCCTTTTGTTATTCAAAACAATTTGTGCCGAGTAAGAGACGAATCGAAATGTTCTCTCATGCGATGATTGAATAAAATACTTCACCTTTCATCCTGTGCAAGCTATCATAGTGACGACATTGAACTAAATGTCATAGATGAAGTATTTCTCTCGATTAAGGGGTCAATCGAAGTATCCGCGTAGTATTCGCGTACATATAATTTATAGGAGTAATTGTCTTTATTTTCCAGTCTTTTCCAGTCTCCGTAAGCCACATTACTAGAACAAACGACCACCAAAATTGTTAATGTAAGATCACATCACCGCTTAAAGCAATGGAAGTAGATATGTACTATGCTTAGCAATTGAAAAGTTGTAGATACAACAATAATTATCACTTCCTCCTTAAAGAAGGTATGCAAAATCTTCTATTTTATGATGGCAACCACCGAAAACCAAAAAACATATTACCGCCATGGCATGTTTGTTGTTTTTGTGTGTGTTTCATAATGATTTTAATTTTTTGCTGTCGAAAAGTAGGCAATGACTTAATGATTTTTTCATATCCCCTAAAATTTTCTACAAATTTTTGATATAATAAGTTTTCGCTATCAGCATATAGTAAATCATTCCTAGATATTTGACGGTCTAAAAGTAGGCAATGTATTTTATTTATATTTTCAAAATATCGTTAATGTTGTTAATGCACGCTTTCAGTTGTCTATATATAAATTCCCAAGTTTTTCCATTAATAATTTCTCGTTTGTTAAATAACAAAACAACAAAATCAATCAAATAAAATAAAAACACAAAAAGAAAACAAAAACAAAAATCATTATAAGAAAACAACGATAATTTGTTGAATAAAATTTATACACTTGTTGAAACTTGTTTTTTGGATGAAATTTACACCATAACAAACTTTGAAAAAACAATAACAAAAATATTAAAACAAAGAAGAAAGAAAAAAAAAACAGAAAAAAAAAGAAAACAAACAACAAAACAAAACTAAACAAATAATAAACATATAAAAAAAATTACTTAAAATTAAAAACTAAATTTGAATATAAAACCATCAGTTGTTGAGATTATGTTAACATTGAAGTGTAACACAAAAACAAAAACATATTGGAAAACAATTGGTGCAATTCAAGGAAATTCGATTTTTGCCTTAATAATTAAAACATAAAATAAAGACGATCGCGAAAATTGTTTATGTTACGATGATTATTTGCTATTTTCATTCACTTAATTAATTGGAAAAAAAAGGTTTCAAAAATACCTGCTCATGCGAACGGAAATTATTTTTGAAAAATACTTCAATGTTTTTTTTTTATTTTATTTATTTATTTATTTTTTTTTTGTAATGAATTTTTGTCGCGTTCCATCAAAGTTTTTTTTTAACAGCCTAATGAATTAATGAAAACTCAATGGATTTAAATGAATAAATAATGATAATAATAATAATATTATATATTATATATATATATATATATATATATATATATATATATATATATATGTATATAAATTGAATTGTTGATGTATAATAATAAAATAAATAATTATTAAAACGGCAAAACATCTCATCATTGTTGACTAGTTTAAATAAATCTAATTGAAAAGAAAAAAATGAGATATATATTAAAAAAGAAAATTAATAAACAAATTAACAGAATATGCGCTTAGGTTGTAGATATGTAAGTAAAATAAAAATGAATGAATAAAGTAGAAAGAAAAGAAAAGAGGAAAAGGGGAAACGAAATCGAAACCGAAATCGAAACCGAAATCGAAACCGAAAACTGTGAAAAATACATGCAATGCAAATTCTATTTCTATTACATTATGGAATAGTATCAAACGTAGTAAATATTACAGTTTTGCAAGAAATGATCCGAATACAACAACAAAAACAACAAACAAACAAAAAAATTGAGAAATGATGGATGAATCGGGGGGGAAGGAAGTTTATGGGTTTATAGCGAACGCAAACGAATTACTCAAATGAAAGCAATAAATTATTACTTGGAGAGAAAATATAAATTGCAATAAAAACCTATCAATAAAGAGAATTAAACGCTATAAATCATGAATAATTTTTATACGTTGGCAGTAAATTTTTGGTTTACCTTACGTATTTATTTTTAATATATTAATTTTTTCGTCTATATTTTTGTGTAATAATAATAAAAGCATAACAATACAATTTTTTTTTTTTTTTTTCTTTTTATTTGAACTACGAAATTTGTTTTATTTAAAAAAATAAAAATTAATTCAATAGAAGACATTAGGCTGAAAGGGTATTTATGTATATGCATTTCGCGTTTGAATTGTGCATCTAGGCTGAGAATTTAACTTTTATAGGAAAGTTTATTTGAAGCTTTTAAGACCGCATGCAAACAAAAAAAAAGAAAGACAACTTCGCTTAAAAGTTATTACAATTGATATTCCCACCATTGACGAGGGCTGGTTTCGCACAAAAACGAAGAAATCATTTTAGCCCGTCCTTGGAAAATTAAGAGAATGTCCGTAATATTTTACCTGTTGCTTCGTTAATGAGAGTGAAAACTTCCTCTGTACTTTAACATCAGTTCAAAGATGAGATAAATTGAGATTACCAATTCTTTACCATTATATATATTTATTGCTAAACACACTTTTCTCCGCAAGCGGTGGAACTCTAATAAATTACTTAAACTTGTGTAAAAAAAGTCGGTCTGTGTCGTTTGTGTAACTTAAAATATATATATAAAACATGTAAAATTAAAAAACAAATACATAAATAAATAAATGAATAAACGATATGTAGTGGGTATTGAAAAATTCGGGCCAAGTCGAATGTGCATATATTTTCTTTATTATTTTTAATTTACATTGTTTTAATTGCGTTTCTTTAAATTTCATTTTCATATATTTTTTCTAACATTCTAGAAACATTTCAAAAATTTTTTTCCGAAACCAATGAATTGACCACCTTCAATTTTAACCAGTAGTTACCAATAAAAAACGATATTCCATATATAGCACAAGGCGTACACAAGCGTTAACAAAAAGGAAGAGTCATGCAAGTTCTAGCAAATGTTTGGATTCTTTTTCTATCTTTAATTCTTCTGGAACTAAGACGGCACGTCTTTCACGTATAGGAGGTAACTCGTTTTTTCATTGATTTTTCACTATCAAAACAACTTCATATTCCACTTACATGTCTTGCATATTATTGTTGCATGCATGTATGCATTTAACAGACGAATCATCTAGAATTTGACTCGATTAAACATAAACAGATGTTAATAATTCATAACACATTTCGCTATTTTAGAATTTGACACTTGACCTTGAAACTTGATTCAATTTAAATTGTATTACAGATACAGAAATGGATGTAAACATGTAACACCACTCAATTGGGACACGGCCCACCTTTAAATTCCCTTCATTGCGCTCCGCTTAATACAGTTTTATTCTCAAAATGAGATGTTTGATTAGAAGTGATCGATTCAAAGCGTTTTCAAAAACGAGCGCCCTTAGGCCAGCCAAAATATCTGTGGGTTGAACATAAAAGAACAGCGACAGACAGACAAGTGGACAGAAAATGATTCTAAATCGATGGGTATATCTCAAGCCTTTCTGGGTGTGGCATATATCCTCCCTAACTGAAAATATTCTTGTATCGCAAATGGTGTGCAGGTAATTAAAATTAAGCTCGATTCTTATGGTAGATCCGATACCTCACATCACTTCGCCTAATTAGTAATGCAACAAAAATCATACATAAGATATAGCAGGATACGCAAACGCCAAATTTAGCAAACTTAGTTTATTTGCCAAAGATTTTATTACTTTCAAGTTGCTTCTACTTTAACAAATCCCAACCACGTGATCCAAATTTTTCCCTATCTTTCTTTCTATTCAGTAAAGACAAATTTTTATCATTGGCATTGGCTCGTTAGAGTTTTTATATGGGTTGGAAACCATCATCAAAAAATAGATGCTCCAAATATGGTAGGGTTAATTTTGATGACGAAATTATTGTTATGAACGAATTTTCATCGAAAAATATTGAACTCTTTAGAACAACTTCTTACCTATATGAGGATGCAATATTCCTAAGAACGGTTACATGGAAAAGGGGTTCGAAAAACTCCCCCGTCCGATTCAAAGTTTTCACACTAATTAAGTATAGCGAAATATATTTTTTTATAACACGTTGTAATGTTGAGTGATCGGAAAAGCGTTTGGTACCGAACGATTTTCAATAGCGTTCGTCCTTAGACCAAAACATGTCAGTGTACAAGATTTTATCAAAATATCTCCAGAAAATTGCGAACTGTTAAATGAACACAAGAATACAAGGGCAGACGGAGAGACAAGTTTAGATCGATTCAGAAAATCATTGCAAGTGGTGTAGGGTGTAGGGTATAGGGATAGGTATGAAAATAGCAATCAGTTTTATTATTTATGCTATTAATAAACGATTTTCTTTTATTATTTCTCATCAGATAATTTGTTGGTAAATAAGTTTTTTATTTATTACTTGCGTGCTCCGAAGCTGATTTTCAAATTTTTTATCACGTTCGTGCATGCACGATCGTCTTTTGGGTTTTGAAGGCTTCACGGGTTAGTAAGTTTTTTACTTAAATTTGAATTTTTGGTTATAACCAAAGATGATCGGTTCAATTTTTTGATTTGTAAAATGGCATTGAAATGGCATTAGCGTTTTATTTTAAATTTATTTAAATAATTATCATAAAATTTCAAGTTGAGAGAGGAATAAGGAAAATAAATCCCAATTTTTGTGATATTTTCAAAAATGCAAAACTCTCTCTCTCTCTCTCTCTCTCTCTCTCTCTCTCTCTCTCTCTCTCTCTCTCTCTCTCTCTCTCTCTCTCTCTCTCTCTCTCTCTCTCTCTCTCTCTCTCTCTCTCTCTCTCTCTCTCTGATTTTGAAATATAAATAGAATTTAGATTAGAAAATATTAAAGGAAAAAAAGAGAAAACCAAAAATTTCAAAATCGTAAACATAATTAATTTCTCTCAATGAAAGCAACAATTACAGAATAACAGTATGAAAGGAAAATATTTGCATAAAAAGTTTTTTGAAATTTTGTTTTGTTTGCATTATTGAAAAAAAATAAATAAATAACAAAATAAATAAACAGAATAAACAGAGTAAAAACAGAAAAGGGTCCAACAAGCAACCAATCTTTCGTCATACAACTGAAATTGATATTGAAACAATTGTGGAAAGTTTTGAGTAAAGTAAAGGCAACATTAAAGAAACATTAAAAAACAAAATAAAATTCTAGTGATAATTAAAGAAAACATAAGAAAATCACTCTTACACGGTTTTTATTTTACGAACGCTTTTTTCTTGTAATTAGCTTTTTTTTTCCTATGATTACTATCGGGGCAAAAATTTCAAAATCATGCAAAGTGTTGAAATAGAAAATAATGCGGGAAAGTCTGTTCCTCAGATGACATAGACTATTAGTGCATCATATTATTAGTATTAGTTGCAAATGGAGCCTCGTAGACCCCAACATTTCTATCTGAACGATCTTCGATGCTTTGGTCAACAAGATAAGCAAGCAAACTAGTCCTCCCTCACCATTCAGTATCAATCAATTGTTTTCTGCCCCTCGTGAGAAAGCGATATTTTAGAGAAAACTATGTTCAAACTTCCAATAAGAAGCAAAAGAAAATAATCAAAATTCTTTAAGACGCTTCTCGGTCTCCTCAGATATTATTAATGCTAGGTCCAATACCACGAGTGGATCTTAACAAAGTGTGTCTCTCTTATAGGTAGATTATCGTAAAGATCAGATAATGAAAACGAAACTATTTAATCGCAATCTGAAATTGAAATTCGATGATTTTCGAAAAGTTATAAGAAGTAATCTCGTTGTGTTCTCTCTCCTTCCTACTAGTAAAATTTAAAATCAAACCATGTTTGATTTTTTCCTTCACAATTTTTTTCTATATCAAGGAATTTTCCCAGCTTGAAGAAGGTGGAATTAGTTTCATATATATAACGAGGCTTGGGTCAGCTCAGAACGCTTTTTATTTTCTTACCAATCCCTTAAGAACTTCATTACGTGATTATTCTTTCTCTTGTATTCTTCCACTGAATCATCGATGCGTTCTCTTTCAAGTAAGTGCTTTCGACACAGTGCTAATTAGTTATCTACACAGATTAATAAAAAGAAGTGGAATGAAAAGAATTTTACCTATTTTCTCACACCATGACACGCTCTGTCAACAACAAACACATTATTTATTAGTAAAATTGTTATTAATGTTACGCTTGTAACTTTATTATTTATTTCATATCGAAAATATAAATATATATATAATATATATATATATATATATATATATATAATATATATATTTATACGTAGCAAATTTATTCTCATTTCATATTCATATTTTTTACAGATATTTAAAATGATTTTATAATGAAAATAATGCTGCTTTTCAAGCTTAATAGAAAAATATTTAAACTAATAAAAAATAAATAAATAAATAATCGGTAATAATTCACGTATAGAAAAAAACCAAAAGAATAAAAAGGCAAATGAAAAAATAAAAAAGCAAAAATTAAAAAAAAATAAATAATAGTTTAAATAAATAAATAAATAAATACATAAAAAAGAAAAAACTTTTAAGAAAAGGCGGCACCCCACCCCACCCCACCCCACCCAACCAACCAACCAACCAACCGTACATCCATTTTGCAATATCTCAACAACGAAAAAACGGATATTAAATCGAACAAAACTTGTAAGACGTTTGTTGTTCTCTTTCTCACATGATCATCTCGTCGCTGTCATCTGATTATCATCGTCATCGTGTAGTTAGCAAAGGCAAGGGGGCAATATAGTATAAAATTCTTAATAATTATTATTATTATAACTTTTATTTTTAATTTGTTTTTTATTTTGTTTACGAATACACATACACTTATATCATTTAATTTAAACTTTATAATATTTCTTATTAACGACACTTGTAACAAATGAACTCATGTCGGATAATTGTTTAATAGATTAATTTTAATCGCTACTATCACTTTATATTGTAATTAATTAATATTTAGTATTTTAGTAGATTTGCTGAACTAATAACTTTTTAGATAACCATTCAATATTTGATCTTTATCATTAACTTATATATATATATATAACAAGAAACAAAACACACAATTTATGTTTTAAACAAATTTCCTCTTTAAAACTCTAAATTTTCATCAATTAATTGTATGATTAATTACTACTAAAACATCTATACATATATATATAGATAGATAGATATATACATTTTTTACATATATAACCATGTATATGTATGTATAGATAAATACGCAAAACGAATGCACCGTTAAATGTCCTATAAGTCATCGCTCTCTCTTTTTCTTTATTTCTCTGTCTTTCGTACATATATATATTGCATATTGAGAGTAAACAACATTTTCTAATTGTGTGTGTTTGTTTATTGACTAATTCATTTCCTTAAGAAAGAAAAAATTATCATATCTATCTATTTGTATCTGTCTCTTGTATCTCTTGTATCTGTATATGTATCTGTATGCGCAAGATACTGTATTAAATAACTGTGAAATGTTTATATATCCACTTTTTTTTTTTTTTTTTTCTTTTTAATCATTATCTCATTCGACATTATTATATAATTACTATTATTATTATTAACATTTCTTTAATACACAATCTCCATCTTATGTTTTCATCATATCCTTTTCATTTAACTAACATCTCTATATTCTTTATATTCATTTTTTTTTTTTTTTTTAGTATATTTTAGTTTTAATTTTTGCTCGATATATATATATATTCAATTTTATGTAAATCATACTTACAATTACTTACTCCTACTATTCATTACTACATACCTATATACTGTACCCTCTCTGCCATCACCATAATTATTACTGGATATTATATTGCAATAATAATAATATAAGTAATAATAATAATGATAACAATAACTAATAATAATAATAATAAATAATAATAATAATATCATCAACAACAACAACCAAACAACAACAATAATAATAATAAATATATAATATATGTATACACTACATTAAATAATAAATAAAATATAAAAACAAAAAAAAACATTGTTTTCATTTTGTTTTTTTTTTCTTTTTTTTACCTTTTTTGCGTAAATTAAACTAATTCTAAAACTGGTTTACGGGAAACGCAAAACAATAAATGATTTTTTTAATTCTTTTTTATTTTAATGTATTTGCGTTGCCTACTTTCGCTGTTTTCAGAAATTGTAATAAAAAATGCATGTACATAATAATTGATATTTTCCAAATGGAGCATGAATACGTTTCTTTAGTGGCGTAACGTTAGGATAAAATGAAAGCGTCTAATTATAGCGTTAATATTAGGCTTACGTTTCTTAATATCAGACAGTTGTTTGTTGACGGAGCCAATAAAGTTGAGAAGATGGCAATTTTGCATGTAAGGTGGTATCAATATGAAACTCACTTCCGTTCGCTACAACTTGTTTTATTGATGATCGTTTCTCGTTTTTGTTTTTTTTTTTTTTTTTAGGGTTTATCTAGGATTTCAGGGTTCTTAAGGCTTCTGCTTTTTGCACATCTACCTAATGCTTTTGGCAATACTTTAATTAATTCTAAACTCCATTCCACGTAAAAAAAATAGTTGAATTCGCCTTCAATTCTATAAAAATACACTAAATCGTAACGTGTATAAGAGCGTTTTTTTCCCAAGAAGTAACTAAAGCTTGTATGTAAATACATTATTTTCTAAAAAAAGATTTCCTCAACGTAATGGATATATTCACGTCTAGAAGGCTGAATGAAGTTTGTTGGCAACGATTATCTCAAAAATAAAAATTTTTTCTATTCCCAGGTTCTTCGCCAAGTCTTTTGCGTTAATAGACTGAATTGAAATGTAGAAAAAAAAAATTTTATTTTTTCTTTTGCTAAATTTTTATTGTATTATATTGCATTTTACTGTTTATTGTATTGTTTAAAGATTATATATGATTTTTTTTCATTTATCACGCAAGGAATATCTGATAAATATGGAGCAAAGTAGAGGGAAAGGGCTTGGGATATAAAACTAATATAAAATATGACTACTTTCTGCTATACAACAAACAACGTTTAGCCTGATCATAACAACTTTCAATGCGTGGTGCGTATGCATTATTTTGCTTAACTTCTACGGTGCGCCCATATTAGGTTCTTTAGGTAACTTTTACAAGTATAAATCGCAAGCCATGGGCATATGGGCAGCAAATAATATCACCATGACGAAATTCACGCACTCGTGTTTACACAATAAATTTGTATTCATAAATGCGTGTAAATATTTTTACCTATAACAACTTGAAGCAAGTAGAGTCTTTGATGTGCAGAATCTAAAACCAATTGATAAAATTGTAAAGCATTTTGTTAATTGGTGGCATATCAGTTTACCCACATTTTAAATGTACCATTTTCTAGATCCATTAATTGCAAGATGAATTTTTTCGTCAGTTGGGAAACGTGCTTGTAAGGCCATTATGTATGGCCATTACTCCAAATGCATTGAGCAGGAGTTTAGATACTTATTGCGTCTCTGCTGAAGTGAAGCGATGAGAACGTATATACTCTGATCTTTCAATAGTGAATACGACAGCGATGAAAACAATTTTGGGAAAACGTAACACACACACACTTTTTTCTTTTAATTTATTTTACATTTTAATAAAGAAACCATATTCGTTTATATGGTTTTTAGTTGCATACTTTTGACTGCTATGTCTAAACTGTTAGCTACAGTAGTTCATCCTTTCCAATAGACATGTGAATGCGATTCAACTCGGGAAGAGACGAAAAAGATATTTGACCCTTTTAAATTTTTTTTTATTTTTTATCTTTCATTTAATTGTTTTTTAAATTTTTTTAAATTTTTGAAGAAAATTTTCTCACCTTCTAATATCGTTTTACGATCGATAATGCAAATTATACTTCAATACTACTCAAAATGATGATTTGAGAAAAAAGTAAATATTTTTTACTACTGCCTTACGGATTATGTATGTGTAATTTATCTTTTTTATTTAATTCTTCAAAGCTGGCAAATTTAATACATTATAAAAGCATAAACGGTTGTGTCAAATTAGTCATTATATATGTATATATATATATATATATATATATACATATATATATGTATATGAAGAAAGAAAATTATTTAAAAATAAAATTAACATAATATAACATTAAAATTTTCAAAGGTCTTAAAATATTTTTTAGGTTATAATTATAAGCAATAAATAATACAAATTATTGTAAAATATACATATATATATGTATATGTCTTTAAATTGTGTCTGAATTTTAATAAATACAAAAATATTTGTGTAACGATTATAATAAAATATAAAATATTTAAAACAGAACAAACAATAAAGAGAGAAAGATAGAAAACGTTTGCTCATTATATTTTGTACGAACGGAGTGCTTAAGATTAGAACAACGTTTATGTAAGACAGACGAGGGGCGATTGGAATTAAAGTAGCTTTAAAAAAATGATTTCATAAATATTTCTGCCATTAAAAATAAATAATTATAGTTAGAAAAGACTGAAATTTAATAAAATAAACAACAAAAAAGATGCAAAGTGATAAATAAATTCATGTTTTTTTTTGTTCTTTTTTTACTAAACACGGAGAGATGGGAATTTTCCATTAGAATGACACATTTAAGAAAGCTAGCTTTGCAATCACTCTATAAAGCATATTCTGAGTATAAACTTGACCACGTTCTTTCATCCATCTGCTCAATTGATTTTTACTGAAAAAGTTCGAGTAGATAAAATGTAAGACTTCTCGTATATGTTTTGAACTAGAAATGCATGGGTTGCGTTTAAGATTAAGCAAGGCTATAAAAAAAGGGAAAGCTTCTCCTCCTTATTGCCAATAACTAATTATAAAAAAAGCTGTTATAGACGACTTCAAACATGCGCAAGCTCGGTGCGAAACTATTTCTTGAGGAAACTATAGTGCTTGAGGAAATTGGTATCCAAAATTCGATCTAAGATAGGTGAAGAGGCAAATAAAAACTTAATTACCTGTCATTAAATTTAACTTATTGGAAGCTACTTTAAGGTATAAACAACAACAAATGAATGAAAATAATCAATGAGTAAGTGAAATGAAGAAGAGCGTAAGAAAGGCAAGCACGCAGGCAGGTAGGCAGCTAGGCAGCTAGGCAAACAGGCAGGCAAATTTTAAAAACAAAATATTGAATAATGAAAAATATTTTTTAGGAAAATCTACAATAGCAACATATATATATATATATACACATATACATATGTATATACTTATATATATATATATATGTATATATGTATATATGTATATACATATATATACATATATATATACACATATATAAAAACACGTAAATGTAAACTAAGAGCCCTTAAATATATCATGAAAATATTATTATTATTATTATTTAGTTTTAAGTGAATGTAGTATAAAAAAATATAATATAATAAAAAATGCTAACAAAAACCATACAACAGTCAAATGTGATGATTATATAGTTCTTCGTAAAAAATCTTTATTTTTATTCCAAAAAATCTCTAATTGTTGTATATTGTTTTCCTCTTAAACTTAACAACTCACGAAACGATAATAAATATGTACGTTTATCTCTTTCACTCTTTTGAGATGCCGCGTACATCAGGCTCTACTATTACTATCTTTATATATCAAAGACATTAACCCAACAATAATTATGCAACGAAATTGTAGCAAAAATAAAAAAAAAAAAAAAAAATAATGAAAACTAAAGAATCAATCAATATCTATGGAAAAACAAAAAATTTGTTAAAATTCTATTTATTATTTTTAAAAAACAAACAAACAAGCAAATCAATAAATAAAGAAACAAAATAAATTTAATGTAAACACATTTTAAGGAAAGTTATAATTTTATATAAGATTCTCTATTAAAGGCCGGTTTACACTATGCACATGAGTTATTATTGTTTCTTAAAAAGAACAGAAATGGATGGAGATTAAGTTATTTATAAAAGTTTTTAAAAGAAAATGAAGTCAACAAACTTTTCAATAAAAAAGAAAGATTTTCGCCTCCTTGTCAACCGCTTAAAAATTCAATAAAATTCAGTTAGGAATTCGTTGTCTGTGCGGGGCTTTGCTTAAAGGTAAAACATTCTCAGAGGAAGCAGCATTTCTGATGGCATTCCATGAAAGTGATCAAGGCTGCATTTTTTGAATATTATTTTTCCGATAGCGCCCGCATCTCACCTGTTAATAATGTTCTATAAAAATTTTTTTTTTTTTTTTTTTGCAATTTTCAAGAGATAGGTTTCTTCATTGAGATGAAGAGAACGTGTTGCTGGACCTCGCTTCTGATGAGTTGACGTCGGATTCTTTTTCATTGTAGAAAAGTGCGTGATAAGAGATTCCTTGGATTTATATGGACTATATTTGCCTTCTACTCACTACGCTTTCTGTGATGCTCTGTAATGGCAAAGTGGTAAAATAAATGTTGACCTTTAAAGTGTCCTATAGCTTATGAATACGGAGGCCATTTTATGTAATATGATGCAAACGCTTACAACGCGCAACAATTATACAATTTTTATATTACTCTTTTTTAATTCACGCAATCCTTGTGTTTTTAATTTTCAGTATACATGCCCTGATTGAATTAACTCACTCATGGCAGTGCGTTCTGTATCTCAAATTTTTCGTATATCATTGGCATCAAGAAAACTACTTTCGAAGAAGATCTTCTTGATCTTTTATTTTGGGTCGTAGCTTTTCGCTATTTAAGTAATGAACCTATTTGCAAATATTTAAAGTTTGACAATTAAAACTGAGTATCCTACAACCCTTATAGCAGAGATCAGATTAATGAACGTATCAATATTTTCCAATTGATTGGAGTCATTGAATATAATCGGTAGTGAATGCCTTCCTTCTTGGGAACAAGAGTTTCTGGTGCATGTTCAGGAGGTCCCTTGTGATTTATTATATAAGAAAAATTAATTAATCGCTCTCGTTTGTGCGACCAGTATGAATAAAAGCTTTTTGCAGATGCATGTTGCACTCAAAAGAACTTAAGACAGATCCGCCTTTTATTACATCTCCTGATTCAGAATCATTTTCTGAATTGATGTAAGCCAGCTGTCTATCTATCCGTCTATTTGTAACGATGTATGTCAGTTGTTGTGGTCAAAGTACAGATCGTAATTTTCGAGATATTTTGATGAAATTCGGTACAACGATATGCTTGGTTCGATCAGCCCACTGATTCGAAGATTTGTACCACAAGTGATCTACAATATAAAAAATAGGTTTGCATAAATTAATGGAAAAAATCTTATGTATTCTTCTAGAGGAGACTGTTTTCAAGGTGTTGGCAAAAATTCAGATGAAAAGCATGAGAATCTAAGACCGCTTCGTAGACGCGTTTAAAGTTTTGGTATACAGCACTGTAGCAGTGTTCTTTTTTTATTTTGTTTTTATTACAATAAATTTTGTATGATTTTTTTCTATTAATCTGCAAGCCACGGTCCTTAAAACTGCCCTTCGACGGCCCATAGCCGAATTCATAATAACTCACGAAAATTTAATTGCAAATTTTTCATTTCTTGGCAGAAGCTTGACAACGGAAGAATACATGACGGTCCTTTCGATAAAGCTACACGGAAATATTTTAGGTTGAAAATGCTTTCGAATGATTACAAATACTTTCTTAACTCAGTTGTGCGTACATTAGACCAGGTAGAAATCTAAAGATAAAGCATGCGGGAGGTGTTGATAGCATGCAGGTGTAGAACGTATAAAATTTCAAGGAAAAATAAAAAAAATTTATAACGACCTTACTCCTTAAGTTTGAGTTGAGATTCGAATTTGCTTCCGTTGCTTGTTTTTGCATAAATATCTTAAAATCCTCGTCGACTCTTACACGAACCCATAGTGTAAATAAGCTTGGAATTAATTTTATTTTACTTAAAACCGGTTTTAATCTAAATTTATTATTTAGAAAAAGAAACTAATTTTTTTTTTTCCAGGAGCCATGCAATGTAAGTCTCTTACTTTCTTCTCAATGTCATCAAACTTTCCCATGCTAAAATGTGAAGGAAAGTGATTATAATAGAAACTAAAACGAAAAAAAATATTGAAAATTTCTGTACCTTCTCCGTATTTCATTTCCTTTCTTCATCTCTTTATCCCTATCTCTTTCCACTTCTCTGCCTATCATTCTCTCTTTCTTTCTCTCTATCTATCTCTCTTTATCTCCTTCTTGCACACTGTCTGTAATTACTGCTTAAAGTAAATTAAATAAATAGAAAAAAAATAAATAAAAAAAAATAAAAAAAAAAAAGCCACCGATTTGTGAAATTTGAAAATGAAGCTTAAAAACTACACTACTGTGGACTGAGAGCAGATAGATATATGAGATGAAAATGACAAAATGCTGAAATAAAATCCTTTAAATCGAGAACACACAATACAAACATGAATGTGTTTGTTCTTTCTGTACAACCAAAGTATTTTATGTATGTATTTAAATATGAAACTAAAATAAAACAACAAATAAATAAATGAATAAAAGTATTTGTAATTTATGAAATGGTTTCAACCACCAAGCGAATAACAAAGCAAAACGATTGTTGAATAATTTTAGTCCACAAAAGAAAAATTATGTATAAATTGAAAAAAGTATTTAACAAAAATATAAAAAAGAGTAAAACAAAATATATATATATATATATATATATATATAAACATACATATATATATATATATATACATATATAAAATAAAACAAGAGTATTTATATAAAATATTTAAAACAATAATAAGAAACAAGAGAGAAAAAATAAAAATAAAGAAGAAGAAGAAAACGAAAACTCATTTGATATATATTTATATGTATATGTAAATCAATGTCTTGTTTGTTGAATTGTGTTATACACATATTGTGAAATTTAATAATTAAATTAAATAATTAATAACAAGAGATTTTTTGATAAATTTTCAACTTTGCGAGTATATGTTAAATAAAAAAAACAAATGTCGAAAGAATTTAAACAATTTTTAACAACGGCAGCAATACCAGCAGCAGTAGCAGTAGCAACCTTATAAAAGCTGAACGATTAACTGTTTGTTAAACTTGGTGCCTAACAAAATTGTTGAAATATTTTACTTTTTTTTTTTTCTTATAAACTTTTATACCCACCACCAACGGATGCCGCTTGTGTTAGACAGTATTGAGCGGGATACGCCTTGATACGCTCATCATAAGAGTGTCAAAATCCTGCCTTATTTCGAACTATTTCGTCCGCTTGTCTGTTCATTTTAAAGGCTTCCCTCCACTGCAGAACACATCTATAACTTTCCCCACAATGAACGGAACAATTTCATAGAAAAAAAATTTTTTTTTTAAAACTTTTTTCCCACTAAGTCTAAAATACAAACAACAGGAAGCTGGTCGAAATGCGTTCATTTGGTGACTCGATTTGATATCTGCAAATAACTAACGGATTTTGAAGCCGAGTTTTTGTTTGTGGGGAACAGAGGTCTTGCAATAGTCGCTTTATCGAAAATGTCGTGGAACATAGCAAGCAAGTGAGCAGCGTTTTATTCCTCTCTTATAGGTCTATTGAGCTAACATTTTATTGATGGTGCGTTCGACGCCCTCAGTTTTATTACTAGAATACGTAATTATTTCTGGTTTTTCTTTTGGGCCAGTCACATCGTTGCTCCGATGCATCGGCTCCAGTTTTGATAGGAATGTACGGCGCCAACGCCACATTATGCGAATACCACTGCGGTGCAAAGAGAAATAATTGAGAAATTGAGAAAACGCTTCTCATGTTACATGCTTCACTCTCGAGTATTTTCTTTTCCTTTCTCCTTTCTTCTTCTTCTACTCCTTCTGAATAATTTTGTAAATGATGTTTCTTCTACGCAAATTAATATGAAAAGTTGAAAGAAGCAAACGTTTCAGACCTTCACGTATGCATAAAAAGTTTTGAGCCTGCGAAGATTACGTAAAGTAGAATTTCCATTTCAACTTTTCGTATTGTATTTCCAATCACTCGGGGGATGTCGTCTAATCGTTTAATACGGGATGACGGCCGGAAAGTAGCCAGGAAAGACAAATATATTGGGAAGCGGCCGCAGTGTAGTGAGTGTGTGCGCAATCGGTACGTGTTATATCTTTACCGAGTGAGTACTCACTCTACCGCATTGAGATTTGAATCCGCGAACACAGAGTTTTTAGTCGCGATTCTTACCTGGTCACAACTCAGTTAATTCGAAAATACTTTTTCGTAAAATACTTTTTATACGGTTTGTGATATGAATTTTACGCCTAATTATAATAAATTAAAGGAACCTATACAAAAATGTATACGACAGGAATATTGTGCTCAATTTTGTGCGAATGTTTCCTTGCGCCCTTAATCGTTTTAATCGTAATCGTTATATAGTATATTATACAAGCGAAATGTATATTGTTGTTGTGCATATCTGCGCTATTGCGAAAGCGAAAAAATTGATGAGAAAAGATCAATTAGAAAGATCAGCGCACTAAAAATATTTCCCACGCAATCCAAATAATCAGACACTATTTTTTAAGCACATTTTAATTGTGATATTTAAGATATATTCAACATTTATACGTACATATGCATTTTAGTTGCGATGATATGACAGCTAAAGTTTCTTCAGCACTCGTAAACTTTTCTCTTCAAATTGATAATCATCTTCATTTACGGAAGCTAAAGTAAGTAAGTAAAGTCTTAAAGTTTTTAACACTTTTTATCGTTCGATTTAGTTGAGCATATTCTAAGTAAGAGGAAAATCTCAATGATTCCTAGATTTCCAAATACTTTGGAGCACATTCCAATGATTTATACCTTAGCATGTAGTTTGATAAAGACTGGTAGAAGGTGCTGGGTATCAGGCGAGGTTCGGCTTAAGTCGAATACACATTTCTTTTTTTTTGTTGCTTTTTTTCAATGCAAACATTTCCATCGAAAATTAAAAGCAAGTGAAAAAATTTACATTTTTACAGAGATTTCAATTGCAAGGCTTTTATTGGACTTTTTTTTTTTGTTATGATTTAAACAGATTTTTATATTATCGTACGTACTGTATGCATACATAAAAAAAAATAAAAAAAAATATATATATATATATATATATATAAATAAATAAATAAGAAAATATGTGAAGAAAATTTTAGTTGCAAAGCTTAAGCTCAAAGTCAACATGGAATCTATAAATGATTTGTTAGTTTATTAAACCGAAACGTATTAGTGCATTAAGCATAAATATCTATGTGTGCGTAATATTAATATTAAATATATACCTAAACGAATATACACACACACATACACATGCATGCATGATAACATAACTATATGAAAATTTAAAATAATTAATTGTTATTTGCGCCTATTTGCAAAATATTTTTCTTAAATATGAGACAACTAAAAATAAATAGATATAAATTTAATAATCATTTATATTATTTATTACAAAAAAAAAATAAAAATAAAAATAAAAAAATAAATAAATAAATAAAAATTAATATATTTCACATCCTCCTCATAAGTACATTTACATATGTATTAAGATTTTGTACAACGATTATTATTATACAAAAAAAAAAAAAAAAACATCAAAATAATAAACAAAAATAAAAGAAAACTAATAAAAAATTGCGATGCAAGAGAATCCTTAAAGAAATAATTAAATAAAAAAAATTTAATATAAATTGTAATTTAGTTCCAATTGAAAAAAAAAGAGAACAACTATTAATACATATATATTTATAGTTTTGTTTTCGTTATGAAATTAAATTTTTTTCAAATTTTTTTTTTAAACAACAACAACAACAAAAGTATTATACTATCAATGATATCCTCTCTGTAATTCTGTAGTAACTTCTTCTCTCTGTGACTCATTAACTTTGCTAAGCATTAAGTATAAATCGAACTCTTCCACATTATTACGAAAAAAATAAATAAATAAATAAATAAATAAATAAATAAACAAAAAGTAAAAGTAAAAAGAAATAGATCAAAAAATTAAATAATATACAAAGCAAAATATTACAAATTATGGTTGAAAAAAAATTAGATACACAGATACTATTAAAATTATTATACGTATGTCATTTCCCAGACTTAAAATTTAATCCATTTCCAAATCTGGAGAGCAAGTCTTCTCAACTACCCCGCATCTCAAACAGAACTTTGGTTAATTGCTCGCCAATCGGCCGATCGGGATCTTTCCACATACATGTCTCACAATTAAATTTGTTCAAAATTCTTGCCATCGTCGCTGCCAATCGAAATATCACGGATTGTTCAAAAACTAACGATTAACGATCAATAATTTATTAAACTTTTTCCATATGTGTGATATTTGATTTAACGTAACCATGCCTACACTTAAACCACCAGTGGGTAGCCGACATGTTGTCGAGTGCTGCCGGATTGTTTCCACGAAGCATATCAATAAATTCGGTTACCCTTCCGCGAGCTTTTTTTTCCTCTCTGCTTTTTTTAAAAAGCGAAAGAAGAATATGTAGAAAGAAGTCCAATTCAGGCTTCGATTCATTATTTTTACATTTAAATCATCAAATTGATTAACAAATATTTTTCCCTTAGTGATTTATTCATTGAGGCACTTCACTCATTTTTTTATTCATTCCTTCATTGCAGTCAGTAATACACCCGTAGCGGAATTAAGAGTAAACGCTAGAGAAGATCATCGACTGCACATTTTAAAGTAAACAGTTTTCATAATACTTTTAGGCTTCAAGTCCTATCAGACCCACTTAAGTTTAAGGCTTAAACTACGAAATTATAGCAAAAAATATCAAGCAAAAGCAAGGAGCAAAGGTTTAGACTTCAAATCTTAAAAGTAAACACAAGTCTATGTAATTATATAGTATATAGCTACTTATAAAGTACGATATACAGGACTGAGATTCGAACCTACGGTCACCGTAGTTGACAGTTGCGTGTCTTATCTCGTCAGCAATTCGATCCGAACTTTTCTTTAACGTAACAGCGTTCAAACAACTTAGCGATTTCTCTTAATGAATTGGGAAGTATTTGCAAAGTTTTCAAATATTTTCTCATTTGTTTACATATTTAATAAAATATTGATTGATATATTTAAATATTTCTTGTACAAGGTAAATTTCTGCGTAAAATGTCGTGAAGCGCTTCTCAAGTTAAACAAAGAGAAAAACAGTTCCAAAGGATACAACGACATAGTATACGATCTGTGTTCGTTTTTGACTTTATATATCTGTATACACTTTTTATATCTTTATACTTCTGTATACAAGATTCTGAACTGACCTGCGCCTTTAACAGATATTCGTTTAAGACTTAACAAATTGCCTCGGTTGGTCAATCGATTTGATTGCAATTAACTCAATAATTTACGATATTAATTTGAGATGATGGATGGCAAAAGTACACTTTGAGACGAATAGAACGTTCTGACGTGACTTTTCATTCCAATTTTAATGCGAAAACAAGATATGAGAAAAAAGATGAAAGAAAGAAAGAAAGAAAAAAAAAAAAAAAAACGCTGATCTCTACTGTGTTCTTCTTCAGAAATAATTTATTTTTAATATAAATGAATGAATAAATGTAATAAATAAAAAATTATTTTAAATATATTTTAAAGAAAGCAAAAATTAATAAATCAAAAAAAAAGAAAAAAAATTAATAATAAAAATATTTTTTTCTCTCTTTTGAGATAACTTTTTTTAAAGAAATATTTATATAATTATGAATTGATGCATAATTATTGTATTTAACATAAAAATGAAAAAAAAAAAGAATAAAAAAATAAAAGTAAGAATGAAAGTAAAAATAAAACATATAACAAAGGATTGATTTTCCTAACCTTAGTTGTTAAGTAAAGGCATTCATTGCAATATATACATATATATGTATATATCTATATATATATATATATATAAATATATATGTATAAATATATATGAAAAAGCGAATTGAATCAGTAATAGATGTATTATTAATTAATATATTAATAGTAAGAGAAAATAAGAAAAAGAAAATGAATAAATAAATAGATAAAATTCAAATACTAAAGCAAAAAACAAAAAATAAATCAAATCTACGCCCAACTGATATATGAAAAATCTTTAAAGGATACAACACACGACATATTTAGTTATTATAATTATATATAAAATAGAAAAACTACATATATATCAAAATAAATACAAAAAAAAAGAGAAAAAAAAAATGAAATAAATAAAAAAATAAATAATAATAGGAAATAAAGAAGAAATGATATTCATATTCGAGTAATAATTATGTTATTAGAAAATTATAAACTAGCTAAATTTGGAATACAAAAAAATGAAGAAGAAGAGAAAGAAGTATGTTTATGGTGCAAGGACATTTTGTGGCCGCATAAGAGATTTATAGAAATTATTTAAAAGTTTTAAGGAAAGAAGGAAAAAATTCAAAAAGAGAAATAAAACGAAATGAAAAATTTGTAGTACAATGAATATAAAGAAAAATAATAATACTAAAAATAAAAATTATTATAATATGAATAATAAAAATAATATTTAATAATTATTATTAAAAAATTTTTAGAATCTAACGTAATAATAAAGGCTGTAATTTTAAGTAAAACCTAAAGTAAATATATAAATATATATATATATATATATATATATATATATATATATATATATATAAATTGAAAAAAAAATTTAAATTTAGAAAATTATTAAAAAAAAAAACAAACCCAAACCGAACATCACTATGATGATTAAAGTATTAAAAAAAAAAAAGGAAAAATAAATAAAGCAAAAAAAACTCATACCGATATAAATATAGAATAAATGAATAAATCATAAGTATACCTAAATATATATTATATCTATACAGTGTACACGTAATATATATATACATATACAAAAGCAAAAAGAAGAAAAAAGACATTGAATTAAATAGTTAAAGTGAAAATGAAAGTGAAAACAGAAAACAGTCACAAATAAATTAAAAAAATATATAAAAATTATAAATAATAGTAATGATAATAATAATAATAATATATAAAGATTTAAGCTCTATGTGTATGTAACGATATGAAAATTAAATAAAATATTAAAATAAAAGAATAAAAATATAACGAATGAATAAAAAAACTTACAAATCTTTTATCTTCAATGTCTCGTCTGAAAGCCAGATTCAAGTTAGGGCGAGTTTTTTACACTCATCATCCATCATCTTAAGTGCGAACGGCAGGCATATTCGATAGCCGATGTTCTTTACACTTTTCAGGCTTTTGACGCCCACTTTTATATTGCATCTTTAAACATCTCTTTGTATAGCTCATAGCCCCTTTAAAAGTTCATATATGACCAATTTTCTTTGTGATGATCACGAGGCAAAATCAAAATGCTAGATGCACGGACAGACAAATGAAAAAATTTAAATAGACATAAACTCATATTTTCGCAAAGAATTTGCTCACATTTGAAAATCGCCAGTAGATACCTTTGAACGAGGACTACACTCGCTCTATCTTCTCGTTATGGAAAAAGATCGCAGACAAGATGTACAATATTCGTTATGGAAGAAAAAGGGCGATTATTGATTTTCCAAAAAAAAAAAAAAAAAAAAAAAAAAAACAAAATATAGCCTGCGCAAGGTTTCTCTAAAGAATACATTCTAAAATGTCTCCAAAATATTTATATACAACTGTTACAACCTCTACGAAAATTTTTCAAAGTTTCCGAAGGTCAGTCGTAGCTTTAGCCTTGACAAAGAAGAAAAAGGAGAATGCTTGAGCCTTTTTTCTTTTTGTGTATGACCACGATGATGGCCAAACCGGATTATAGGTAGAGCGGGATGGGAAGAGTGAGTAGTGGAAATATCAGTTAAGACGGTGAAAACCACTGGTGATATATTAAAGAACGACGAACCCCGGTAGTGTGTCGCATGATATGACGGCAATTCCATAATGAATGGATGCGAAGGCTGAGAAAGCCTTGTGGATTTGGTAAAGAATTTAAATGGCGGGCAAATCTCTTTTCTCTCTATGGAAGACTTGCCCTGGATGTACCTGTACAGCTCACACTACCCGAACGCTGTAGGGTATCTAAGGTTTTGGACATAATTTCGTCACGCATGTGCATCTAAGCCTTTCGCTGTAAGCGATTAAACGTCTTCAAGCAAAATTTGGAGGCACCCGCCCACACGTACGCGTTATAATCTGCGAGCTGAGTCCAAACGTATTTGTTAAATTAAGATGCGCTTGTTATTACCCGCTCGAATGTTATCAGCGCAAACTCTTTTTAAGAAGATTGATCAAGAGAGAAAAAAGTTAACAACTAAACCGAAAAATTTTAATCTATGTATACGTTAAGTTGAAAAATTGTTATCTATTAAAAGTTGTTATCAGCTAAAAGGTAGAAAAAAAAGACTAAAGATTCGAATAAACCAAGAGCAGTAACCATGGAAAACTACTCCGCATTAAGGCCCAAGGAAACAGTTTTCTATTCTATTGTGGTAATGCTATGCTCCATGCAATCCAATGGTTCGAAAAAGCTTGATTGAAATGCTTTGACGTGCTCTAATGGGAATCTTGTACGTTCAGATTGTGACCTGTGCTGGAGTATGCAGAGCGATTTGAGTACTACACTTTTACGATCTCCAAGTGTCCTCGGAGTCACTTGTATCATTACCTTACGTTAAGAAGATTTATTAAAGACTCAGTAAAAACTGAATTAGATAGAAAGAATGAAGCGACACTGCGCATAAGATCAATCAATCCCTCGGTCAAATAAGTTGTATCTATCCGTTTATCCTCATACCAGTCATAGCACTTGTATTTCTTTAGTATAACCCTTTGCGGAATGTCTGTGGGATAAAAGCAAGCAATAACGGGGCGACGGTATGCGCTGATTTTCATGTAATTATCATCAAGATATATAATATAAAGCAGAACGATTCTCTTTCAAAATGACTCTGACTGAAATTTTCATTTCTTTTCGTTTAGATGGTGGCGCTTAAATGTCGATCATTCTCTGTTCACGCGGTCCCTGTAAGAGGTCAGAGTAATAATTTATTATTATTATTTTTATTTATTTATTTTTTTTAATTCATTTTATTTCATAGATGTAAACAAAATTTTCTTTTTCACTTTCAACAGATAAGAGACAATCTTATTTATTTATTATTACCTAATAGTTTTTTTAATTTGATTTTTTATTATTGCAAAGTGCTTAGCTCTTAACAAAATGCACATTGTCTGCCATAAACAAAAACATATTCATACGTCGCTGCACGGCCAAAGGGCAGGACAAGGCAGCAGGGCAAAGCATGGCAAGGCAGTGCATGTTTATTGCGTTCTTTTTTTTAAACATTGCACTATTCATTCATTTCGTTCGCTGTAGATTAGCGGCTGAGTAGTTATAAATGCCGATGGCTGCGTCTAATGGAAGTCAGAAGTAATTGTAGCAAACGACAGTTTGGTAAACGTTGTTTTAAGTGACAAAAAAGTTTGTTTTTTTTTTTTTTGGGAAAATTTATTTTAAAAATTTCAATATAAGTTTATTAAAAAGTTTAATTGTTAAAGAAATTTCAAATACAAAATGCCTGCGAATAACTTTAATCATTTGGTGGGAGCGACTACACGCTACATAGCCGGAAGAAATGCTATGCAGACCTGCTACTGGCGTGCAGGATCCGATGGCAAATTAATTAAATACAGTAAAACTTGTGAATTTGGTCGTTCCCAAGAAATGCCAGCCAGCATCCGAAACCAATTTATAAATCGCAGTTTCATTGCAAACAAATAAATAAACTGGATTGGCTGCAATATGATGGACGGCATGCGGGATGTAATGGCTATCTGGACGTATCAGAAAATGCGTGCATAACTTTTTTCATTAATAAATATTATTATTGGGTTTTTCGATTAAAATAATATTTAGAAATAATTTAGCTGAATACATAACAAAAAATAAATAAATAAATAAAAATAATTCAAAGAAAAAATTATATTAAAGTTTGATTTTGAAACAAAAGAAGAAATTTTTAATTTTCAACATTTAGAGGAGATCGTATGTAGCGATTAGAGTAACACTTTCAATTTTGATGATTTTTAAAAGTCCTACGAATTTTGAAATCCTTCTCACATAAGTTACGGAAGAGTATTCGGAATTGCAAAGGACTTTACGAGCAAAAATGACCCACTGGACATTTATCTCTCGGTTGTCTAATAATTAACTCGAACAGAATTATATTTCTTAGTACTTTGACAATTCTACTGTGAAAGAAGAACAAGAAGAACTTTACAACTCTGTCGGATCCTCGCACAACTTTTACGTTCTTATAAAAGCGTCTCTAAAAAGCGTTTTTTTGTCTGGGGAGTTAAAATTCAGAAATTCTCTCCAAAAAAAAAAAATATTTTAGTGGCACATAATATGGAAGAAAATAAAAATTGGAAACTAAGTTTTGATGCATTTCTTATTTGTACCGGGGAAGGATGAAAATTATTCAAAACCAATTTACTGGTATGTCCACCTAGTGTTATATAAACGAAATTTGTTCTCCCTTTCTAAACAAAGACGTTGGTTTTCTTATCTAAGCACAGAGTACTAGGATTAATTTTTTTTTACCCTACACAACAATTGTATATTATCTTGTGCGTATGTATGCAACACTCAGAAGCGCTTAAGGTAGATCCAACTTTTGTTATACCGATCGATACGGATTCCTTTCTAAATCGATCTAAACTTGTCCGTCCGTTCGTTCAGTTTTTTTTCTTGCGTGCAACTTAGAGGCTGTAATTCTAGAGATGTGTTGATGATTTGGTCAAAGATTCGGATCGGACTAATTTTCCGATCAATTTCCACGCAAAGCCTCGTTTTAAAGAATTATTACTTTTAATAACTGTAAGGTGGTGTAGGGTATTTAATGGTGACGCGTGGCCCAGTATAGTATTTCTACTTGTTTTATTTTATTTTTCTTTTTAGCAACGCCCCGGCTTAATGGTAGGCACGAAGAGAGAAAAGATGGTAGTAGTATTTATGTACGTCCAACTTGATATCAAGACAGTGACGATGATCCCCTTGTTAAAAATTCGTACGTTCATAGAGTTGATACGGCTTCAGGGATTTGAAAGTTTCAGTATGGATAGAATCTTGACTCTCCCATCTTGTTAAGCTAATAAAGTCAGTTTCAATTTATTTTAAATGAGCGACAAAAATGAATCATTTTCTCTTTCATTTTATCTGCACAACTTTTTAGTAAATCTTCGCGAATCTCATCCAGATAAAAATCCAGAATAAAATAACAGGAAACAAATTAAGTGCGAAAGAGACAGCTTTACGAAGCCTATCTACGATATATTAATTACAAAACCTTCTTTGGATTTGTTTTATACCTTCCGCCGAAGTTTAATTCAGAGTGCGAGTCCTTCTCTTTGCAACATTTAGAGGTGCGCCTAAGAGCGCTCCATAAAGTGGGCCGGTATATGTTCACTATTGATCAGCGTAGGATTCTGTCCCTTCCTCCGAGTGAACATCTGCTTGTTCGATGCTGCTGAAATGCTTAATGCTTTGGGATAACAAGTCAAGGCTTGGGATGTCAAGGAATAAGGTGTGACCAAAAAATAGGGCGAATTCGTCTACGAAATGGGAGAAATTATTTATAATTTCAAATAAATTCTAATCGCCATTTTCGTTTTCGTCATAATCAATTAATACCATTTTTTTTATGAGCAAACTGGTCTAGCGAAGAAAATGCACTATGCATGGCAGCGTGATAAGCGAACGAGCCTCTCAATATGACTTTGATTTGTAAGGGACTTTGGCGTGGTTCCCCTTTTGCATAATATTCGCTCAAATAGACGGATGACCCTAGGTCGTAGACATACATCCAAATTTAATGTCTAGGAATGATGCGTTTCACTACGCCCTGCTAATCAGAAATCATTGTTTTACAGATATAGTGCAAATCGGAAAAATTCATTTTTGTATGGTTACAAGAACATATGCCACTAATTCCGCCATTGAATTGAGGTTTGACGTGAAGTGCATACAGAGAAAAAACTATTAATTCACCCAAAAAAAAAAAAAAAAGAAAAAATAGAAAGAACAGCTTGCAGTTTTTCATGTTGCGATTTTTCAAAATAGGACATTATAACGGAAGTGATAGAAGAAGTGGTCCGAAATAAATCATTTTCAATAGCGTTTGTCCTTGGACTGTACCGAATTTTATCCAAATTTTCTGTAGATCTGCCTACGAAACAAACGGAGAGACAAGCTTAAATTGATTGAGAAAGTGATTCTGTATCAATCGGTATGACGAAGGATGCGTTCAACCACAATTCCTTCTGAGTGTTACATACATCCGCTTCTAATAAAAGTGGTATAGCATGGCATAAAAAGTAACCTTCAATATTGTACCTTTGTTTGGCAGCCACAATCACCGATAGTCAAAATCGAAAATGCAAGTGATTCGGTCCACATAATCTTCTTAGCAAATAGAAACTTAATAATTTACTTATAAAAGACAAGTGCACTTGAAGCTTGGTATAAAAATTTTATAGGGCCACTTAACAGCCCAGTGATGTCAAGTCGATCACGAATAAGTAATAAAGCGCTTCGGAATTTTTATTTATAATTCGATTATCAATTATTCGAGCCAGACCGAGTCCAAACAACCAGGCAACAAGGTCATACATGCCTCTATATATATATTACCGATTACCGAGAAGTTAAGATAAATTTAAAATAAATGCACATTTTTTTCCATTCTACACGTATCAATAACTCGATCTGGAATCGAGATAGATTAGAATGTCATCGTTGCCCTTGAATATCGGCAGCATATTGTTTTATTGTTGAGCTTGATTGCTTTTTCCATACGATATCAATAAACGTGCGCTACAGATGTATACGAAACATATCAAATATTGATTTTTCTCGATCAGAGGAATTCTTTCAGTTTAAAAAATTTACACATTATTGGGGGCATATTTTCGGGATGAATCGCAATAATTAAATAAATAAGACATACGCGAATTTTCACATCATATCAGAGCAAGAGAGGCAATGAGCTAACTGAATAGACAAAAGCGAAACAAATGCGACCGAATTATGTGGATAAGGGATAAAGAGATACAAGGGATTTGTAGTCCAAGATTAGTACAAATCTTAGCTTTCTATAAACTTCAAATGGCGATTCCTTTAATTAACGTTGATAAATTTTTGATTTTAAAAAAGTTTTTTTTATTCTCTTATTTGTTATTGATGTAAAAAAAAAAAATTTTTTTAATGATAACAGTGGTAATTAAATTCTAATCATTGGTTTTAATATTTACATTTTATTTAGTACATTATGTATTTGCTATTGACATATATTTTATTAATTTTGTTTTTATTTATTTAATTATTAATGTTTTTAATTTCAATTGTTCACATATAGCTAATTAATAAACTAAATAAATTAAACCTATTAGCACCATAACTTTTAAGTTCATAATCTCGCTGTCGATGTCTGTGTGTGTGTGTATGTGTGGGTGTGTGTGTGTGTGCTTGTGTGTATCGGTGTGTGATTAGTTAGGAACTTTAATATTACGTATAATTATTGTTTACTAGAACGGCTATTGCACAACTTTCAATTAGCAAGATATGTGCATGTGTATCACTGTGCTTGACATATAATATTACAATCACTATTACTATTACTGTTCATTATGTGAAATCCTTAAATGGATTTGTTTGTTACGTAACTGCGATTAAAGAACTGATGGCGTATACTGGCTGGAATTTCCTGTGAACGATCAAATTCACAAGTCTTGCTGTATTTGATTAATTTGCCGTCAGCGCTCGCACGCCAATATGAAGTTTGCAAAGCTTTGCGTCCGGCTATGTAACGTGTAGTCGTTCCCACTAAATGATTTAAGTTATTGGCAGGCATTTTTTAAATACAAATTTTAAATTTATTTTTTTTAAATTTATTATTAAATTTTAATTTTTTTTTTTTTTTGTATAAGCTTTCGGCTACAAGTTCAGCAACTGAACGATTCACGATACGATTCACTTATTAGTCTGATGTATTCTTTTAAAAATTATAACCATTTATATATGAGCTCATTGTAGTATTTTCTTCTTCTCTTTTCTAATCTCTGAATGTTTTTTTGTTTTTTTTTTTTTTTTTGTCCTCAAGAACTAAGGCGTATATAAGCACACATATAACTAAATAACTGCTGCAGTAAAACAAATTGCAATCAGCACACACTTAACGCGGGTTTTTTTATTTCAATTTTTTTTTATTTTATTTTGCTTTGTTTATAAAAGAGTAGAAATTTCATTATAAAAACTACAGCCAATATATTACATGCGCAAACATATATATGTATATATATACACGTAAAAATCATTTAAATGCAAAACTTAAATGTCTTATCACTATCACTCGAAGGGTGAATGCTTTCTCTAATGTTGTCCATAAATTGTATTGACTTTGACTTTTTTCTTCCATAAACGTGTAAAAGCAATTGTAAATAAATAATTCACAAACATTTCTAATCGAATGAGGTTTTTCCTTTTAAGATTAACAAAGTCATCACAGTTCATTTTATTGCCACCAAGCAAGTAAATAGCACTTAATTTGCACTTTAATTGATCACTTTCACGATTTAATTACCTCATGAATATTTCATTTACTTCTCTACTCTTTATAAAAATTTCTCCGCAATATTTTCAGTCCTAGTGTCCTCGTAGTCTAAATCAGCTTTGGTACAAGGGTATCTTAAGTGTATTTGTACAGATATATGCACTGTCGACAAGGACCGATCGAAAAGTCTTAAATCTGTCCAATTTTGGGCAAAATTTGATACCTTGACGAATCCTATTGAAAATGGTTCGGATTGGAATACTTTTTCGAGAACTTATCCTCTTTTAGGTAACTGAGATATGAATAAATATAAGATGGTGGGCCGTGGATCACTGTTTCTTTTAAGACCTGGTTTTGCGATTGCCGCCAGCAGGTTAAAAATTTTTATTTACTTTTACAAGAGTGCGAAGCAGCAAAGATCCAATGGAAAAGAGAAAAACGATATTTTCGATAATTTGATTGTAATGAACTTAATAGTTACCAGAATATTTCAAAGTTCTCTAGATGAGCATTAAAAAGTTACTTTGCTTTATTTCTTTCCGAAGAGGCACCTTAAAGGTTAGTTACTTAAAACCCACTCTGGCGAACAAACATTATCTCATGGAATGCTAAGGAGTTCTATAACTTTAGAGTGTTAGCAAAGAAAACTCTGCTATTTAAGCCTGATTGTGCCACTTCTTCTACGAAGTTTATTTCGCAAATAATGAAATAATAAAACTTGGACTCCCTTCCTATCACCTCTTTAATAGATACCTGTGAGATCTATTCAATATTGAAGATAAACTAGTCCGAGCTATGCTTTTTAATATTTCAATAGAGCAGTGAAGAATATTCAAACCTAAAGAAAACCATTTAGTTAATAATAAAAAGCAAAAATAAATGAATAAATAAAAATGATAAATAATAACAAACTCTCTGTGAGTCACAAGTGCTTACAGTAGACGCAAAGGAGGAGAGAAAACTACGCAAGCTCTTGAATCACTGAATAATTGCCAACATAGAACCGATCTTAAATCGCATTACGCCTTTTCATAGAGTCTAGTTATTGTATAAAGAAAGTAGAAACCGTTGTTTTTCACTCTGCTCCTCATGTCACTAATGGTCATGATTTGAAGTAAAAATAACAATCAACGGATTTTTAAGAATAAAGCACTATTGAGCTAACGGTGTATACGACCTCATCGGCGACTAAAAATAATTTTTAAGAAGCATCGAGAACCTTTTCAAACGGGAAAGAGATTCCTACATAACGTTTACCTCTTCGTCTTCCTCCCATTCCCTTAAAAAGAAAAGACTGTCGAAGTAGCCACTGCCTAAGAGCAAGAAGCGAAAATATGTGTCCACTTGAAAGCCATTTTTCCATGCAATACGTCTGCCAAGTCACGAGGTCACGGAAGCCAAAATTTTCGTATCATGACATTTTTTGCACCCCAATTAGTGACTTCTCTTTTCAACACAATTGCGCTAAGTACTTTGTTGTGGAATTCTGCATCCTTACCATCGTTCACAATTATGCCCAATACACTCAAAAGTAATATAAGAATCGCGTAGGCTTAGAATCTTGCAAATTTAATATACTAGTAAAAGTTGGGTGATAACAACGGATCGGGAACGAGTGCGAATGAATGTTTTTTCCTAGAATATATAGAAGAAGACTTTGTACATACTATTCCTAACGGCCTTAATAGTACATTCCATGCAAAAAGGAAGGGCCTAATGGACAACGATCACTTAACTTAACTTTTATGTACTTGGACAAGCCAAGGAAGAATGAACAGCAGTAATTTAAAAAATAAACAAGAAAATTATATTGGACATCATCTATATCCTAAGAAAGCCTAGAATAATGAAAAAAAAAAGGAAAAAACAAAGTTTTTCATGCTGATCATTATACATCCATCCTACATCCAGCAAAACACTCAATTTGTATCTTCGATTAAATACAAATGGAAACTTTGACTCTATGATCAAATGATAACTCGGCTATCTCGCTTACAACAAATGTGAATTCACGATTCTTTACCCTATAAGGAGGCATCTCACGCATTGCAAGATTGCTCGGTTGTTTTTTCCTTATGATTATGTGAGGTCTTATCCGACAATTTTAATCTTCCGTACATAATCCAAGGAAATTTTTTTTTTGTTTACCCTAAAGAGTAACTCTACATGTCCCCCTCTCTCTCTCTCTCTCTCTCTTTCTTTCTTTCTTTCTTTCTTTCTCTCCCTACCTCTGTCTCTCTCTCCTCGATTCTGAACTCTAAAAGCGTAAAGCATTGCCAGTATATAAGTACATATCTCAAGATCAAGCTTCGCGCGGTTACATGTATGTATTTTAGAAATAAAATCATAATTTTAAGTGTGTTAGTGGATTAGTAGGTAAAGTGTCAGGGACAATTAAAGTAATGTCTATATACTATATAATTTGAAATAAAAAAAAGAATTATAATAATGTTTTCTTTTTTATGAACTTTCATTATATTTATTTCTTCCTTTTTGTGAATTATGCCTACTTAAGTGTAAAGAGAATTCTTTAATTTTTGCTTATCTCAATTAAAAACTAAACATGTTCGTATATATATTTATTTATAT
>NW_023998415.1:2932682-2986049 GCF_014805625.2 Glossina fuscipes | reverse complement strand
CCATTAAAATGCTAATTAATAATTATATGAATAATTATTAATTAGCATTTTAATGGTAAAATATAACTGTATTATAAATTGTACTTTGAGCCTCATTGTGCGAGAGCGCAGAACGTCTTACTATTGACACATATTTAATGATCAATTTATGTACGTTTTGACGTCAATGTCTTCATGAATATATACTTATATACATGTATAAATATATATATATATATATATATAAATTAAATACATTTTAAATTTTATTTATATATAAATTTAAATTAAATATATAAATAAATAAAATATATTTAACTTATATATATATATATATATATATATAATTTCGTATATATACATAAATCTAAAGCCATAGATTTCTCATTTAACTTTTTTAAACTAGGAACTCGTACACACATCTATAGATAACAGCCAAGCATGCACTGCATATGTATTATGCCTATTTTAAACTAAACGATAATTCTTAATCCGTTTACGTATTAAACGAAGCTACAGGTATCTTTTACTTTGTGGATAAGTAGTTACGATTGGCGTATGCCAAACGTATGCTGGCTGGCATTTTCTGAGCTTTGCCAAATTCGGTCACTTTGCTATATTTTATTAATCTCCCGTCAGGACCGGTACGCCAATATGAAGTTTGCATGGCATTACGTCCAGCAATGTAACGCGTAGTGGCACCCACCAAATGATTTAACTTATCAGCCGGCATCTTTCTTTTTATATATATATATATATATATATTTATATATATACTTTTTTATTTAATATAATCAATATTAACAAATATTTGAAAAGAAATTTTTCTAAATTTCTTAGCGAGAGATCTATTTAGTTTCGCAAGCAACTAGTGTCTGACTTTCACTTGGTCCAGCCCTTGCCATTTATAATCGTTTCTAATCAGTGAGAACACTAACGAGCACCAAAAAAAAAAAAAAGAAAAAATAAAAAATTGTACAAATCGCTTGTGTGTACGATTGATTGCAAAAAAGAAAGAAAATTAATTAATTTTTTTTTTTTTTTTTTTTAAGATTAAGAATTGTAAATATGATTCAAATGTATCTGCTAAACTGTATCTGATTTTGAGTCATGTTTTCACTCTAGATTGATTTCTTTGTCTTCTATATAATTCTACAGTAATCCAAATTCTCCTTTTATGGCTAATCTAAACTATTATTAGGACTTTGCACTACTAAATGAAGCAAATAAAAATCAGGTGTTGCCCTTAATAATCGTTTCGATTCATTTGCATTAGAGTCGTGGTGACGTCAATCCTAGAGATCGACTAAGATTATATAGTGTCTAATAAGCCCATGTTATTTTTTTTTTTTTTGATAGCTTTTGATAGCTGATAAGCGTAAGGTAAATAAGTTCGAGACTTTAATGGAATTCAAAAAATAACAAGTAAGAAAATTATACTCGGTGGTGATCGCGTCTTCACCTTAAAGCAGACAAAATTAAGTAAAAAAACTAAATTTTCATGCAAATGCTCTATATATATGAAATGGGTGCAGGCGATATTTCCTTTCTTCTAAATAAAAGTTTTTATAATCCCAGACTTGGGCTGTTAGTGGATCCAACCTTTGTAAAGTCTTTAAAGTTCAGGTAAATCTTACTTCCACTTGCATATATAATATGCCCAGATTAAAGTGACCTGATCAATATGTTATTTGGCAGAAAACATGACATGAAATGCTAATAAAATTTTATTAAAATTCATCAGGAAAATAATATCTGGTGAATTTTCAATAAAAATCAGTTTACAAACTGATGCGCTTTCATTGAAATATTAGCTAAGATCCCTATTATCGGATGTGTCGATCTTTTCCCTAAAGTTATTCTATCTATCTGGAGAAAAGCTATGTTATACTCAAACTACAGTCAGCTTAGATCGAAATCCATTTCTTATAGCATATTCAACATATCCAACGGATCCAACAAGAGTCTTTATACATATGCGAGAAATGTAAGCCTAATGTCAATTCAATACCTCTTCATATCCCGCACAACTTTTAATACAGAGTGCATTAAGCTTGTGTGGATATATGCTATAATACCCAGAAGGCCTTAAAATATACCCAACTTTTTTTATGTCGATCGATTCAGCAGCATCTCTCAATCGATTTCAGAGCACCTATCTGTTTGTCTGTCTGTCTGATCTCAATCCATGTATGTTTTTGTGTTCAACATAGAGATGGCAATTTTGGAGATGCTTTGATGAAATTTGGTAAACTGACATATTTTTGACCAACGACAAACAGTATTAAAAATGATTCCGATCGCATTTTTTTTTGGACACTCCCCATATAACGGATTATTTTGCAAATTCGTGCGGAACTTCGAACAAAAATCGCTACGTAATAGTATTTTGATATCATATATTCATCTGAGAAATTTGGATTGGATGGGACAATTTTTTGAAGCCATCCTTACGAATACTGAATGTCTATTTCCTGAAGACGTCTAATTTTCAATATTTCATGATCAAAATTAGATCGTAGTAATAATTTGACATAAAAATAGACCAAGTCAGTTAACGTGGGCGCTTTCATAAAGAGAATGCTTTTGCATAAAAATAACGTATAATTCTTGATGTATTATTACGAAACTGAATGAATGAAGATATTAAGTGAAGTTGTGTAGGGAAACCAATGGTCAACTTTGCCCGACTAGAATGTTCTTACTTGTTTTTTTCTTTTCTGACAGGTTAATCTGCAAAAGTGTTTACATTCAATGGAACAAAATTGAAGTAATGTTAAGAATTTCATACTTTTGTAGACATAGCAGTCTAGTGTTTCCGCAGGCGAATACCAGAAAAATGCGAGGGACATCGGCTGATCCAAAGTTTACAAAATAAACATTTGAAAACAAACAATAATGCTACAGTCGGGCAAGACCGACCTTTAGATACCCCAAAACCACTTCTCCTAATTAATAACGCCCCAATAACTATACAGTATTTCTATATGATCGTCAAAGTGATCTAAATTTGGTAAAGTTAATCTATCTTAATACTAAGGACGAATTTTCACCGTAAAATGATAAAAATTAAACATTTTTGGCATATGAAGCCATATTTTCCATTGAAATACCTATATGGATTGATATCCAAATAATAGATCTGCGTAGTCCAAATTCGATAAAGTTAATTTTTAGTCAAATTATTATTATGAACGAATTTTCATCAAGAACAAGTCTTTTTTACGATATTCACTTCCGCAGGACCTGATATATGACAACGGTTCTAAAACTTGCCTATCAGACAAAACAGACCATCAGATAGACGGAAGTGAGTCTGTCTCAAGTCCTTCTAAGTGTTGCGCAGACCTACCATAACTTGAACCATAAGTGGTGTAGCATATAAAATCTAGTTGTTTAATAAGCCAAAAAAGGGTGGTGAATTACACTAATTATTCGTTACATTTTCGCTTTTATTATCTTGTCCACTTAAAAAGAGAAAAGTAAAGTTTTGTTTCTGAATTTTTGTTGTTACTTGGCTTAGCAGATTTTGAAAAGTTCCATGTTTGCATTCTATGCCTAGAGAGGGGGGACATGCCGAAACTCTTACCTCGATGGTAACGGTCTTTGACCAGTAAAGAAGAGTTTAAGGATTGACTATCCATAACGTTGTGACAGGTTTTTCTCAAAAATAGTTTAGGGTTGCACTGGACGAAGTTTTTTTGTCTTTATAAAAGAGCACTTCTTTTCTCATAGAACTGTTTGGACTTCGCCAACCGGCATTGTATGGTAGACGCAAAGGTAAGTGTGACTACGATCGCTTAAAGTAATGCTAAAGACTTTATAGTTTCACTTTAAGCTCCGCGGGAGTTAGTGGCCCACTTGTTATTTACCTCTACGTAGAGAAAGCCCTCAGGGTTGAAATTTTATGGTGGGGAGTATGTCCTAACTACTGTTTACGGCCTCTCGTGGGGTATCTTGGTGGCTGGGGTTTTTGTCATTGCTAAAGCGAGTAATTAGAAGTAATGACAGGCCTTAACAATCCCCAGAGTGGGTCTAATTGGCCATACACATGAAATAAATCTGGTACTCCAGCTGTAGTTGTGATCCCTAACATTTAGGAACTGTCTAACCCTGTGGAGGGCGGCGGTTCAGGCACAAATAACCCGAATATCAGCTTTCATCGTGAGGTTATGTTTCCATACAGGTGCTCGCGTTAAACTCAAGAGACACATCTGTAACCAACTTTTCAATGACAAATATTCGGAACACACTATAGCAACAATATATTCGGAATCACGCAATTTGCTATAGAGTGGAATTTATAGTTTTTCATCTAAACTGGGATGATGTCATAACAATTTTTTTGCATGTAAAAATCAAACACAACAATATAAAACTTTTTTTTGTAATAAACTTCAATATGACATCAATAAGAGGTTGGAAGGGATAGGCTTTTCGATTGTTTTGGTTGTGTTCTTACGCAGAGTGCACATATCTTTTCAAAGTCCACCTATCACCACAATCCGATTTGGACTGTATGTTTAAAACCTCATATCTATTTATGTAGCAAGCTTTGCATAGTGTTGGTACATTTATGTCATGCCATTTTTTTTAGCAAATTAAAATTAAAATTAATTGGAACTAGAATGTAGACAATTGGCAGCAATATGCATTTAAGGGATATATGAAAAATCAACTTTTAGTTTTAATTTTTTCAATTATGAAAGTTTTAAGAAAGGCAAGGGAAACGAATTGATAAAAAAAAAAAAGACCATATTTGAATTGAGGCCCGCAATATAAAGCCCATTATAAATATATATTTGATGAGCAAATCTGGATATCAAAAGCGCAATAACACGTCTATTGTATACTCATATTCTTTAAAATGTGAAAAAACTATCGCTTAGCAACTTCAATTCTTTAGAAGTAAAGTACAATTTTTAAATACGAAATAGAAAAATTGCTTGTTCACGGTCTCTTTTTTTGTTTTTATATTTTGTCTGCATGTTTACGATTCAATGAAATCACAACTCGATCCCGTGTAAGTAGTGTAATTTTTTGTTTTTCTTGGTGTTGCTTCTGTTGTTGTTGCTTTTTTTTTTTTTTTTTTTTTTTTTTTTGTTTATATTACTTTTGCAATTATATCAGACAAAATAGAGCAATAAGAGAATTTGACATTTGTATTGGACGACGTTTAGCGGTTTGATGGGAGTGTGCCTTAATCATACACCGTTCATTTATGATAAGAAGGGTAAATAAACACAATAAAGTAAACAAAGCCATTACACGTTGCAACTTAATGCACAAATGATATCATACATAAGCCCTATACGTGTAAAGATACTCTATTGTTTAGGAATTTGATATTCGAGCGAAATAAATTCTTTTTGATTGCAAAATTTATTCGTTTATAAATAAAATAATTAAGGCAAAGTTTATTTTTTTTATTAATTATTAATTTTCAATTCTCAATATTCAAGTAGAAGGTCATAGTTTGCCTAAAATTTATTGATTTAAAGTCACATGAATGATTGATTTACTATTCACGACCAGAAAAAGTCATGCAATTCAATACTTTGTCTCCTCCAGACTTGGTAGACATTATTTCATTTGCTTTCTTTTTGTTGTCAATATTGTCTTTTTACTCTGCGTATACCCTATTATTAGCAAAGAGCAAAGAAATAATCTATACCTCTACCTTGAGATGAAATTTTTCATACTCGACACTTTTCTTAATTATAGCCATAACGATGTGTTAATGGGGACTATTTTTTTTTAGCCCTACACTACTTATGACGCAGGCTATATTAAGCTTGTATGAATGTATGTAAGTAACACTTAAAAAGACTTGGGATAGACTCACCTCTTAGAATACCGATCGATTCGGAAGCACTTTTTGAATCGATCTTGTCTGCATCCCATTGAAAATAACTCGAATCGGATCGCTTTTTCAGCCACTCCCCTCATAAATTGTTATTTTGAAGAGT
The DNA here is from genome assembly GCF_014805625.2 of Glossina fuscipes. NCBI lineage: Eukaryota > Metazoa > Arthropoda > Insecta > Diptera > Glossinidae > Glossina > Glossina fuscipes. Next base: position 2,980,101 of record NW_023998415.1, on the reverse strand, counting down.
CCTCGGGCAATTTATTGAACCGCCGCTCGCACAACCGTGCCTAGGAAAACTGAATGTAGGTGTATGTTTTAGATCTCACCCCATGAAACGTTTGTAATGGAAAGTAAGCGTTTATATGCCAAACAGTTCTAATTCTTAATATTTTATGATTAAAACTGATCCATAGTAGGAAAGTAGCAGAAAAATTATCACTAGAAAATTTGGATTACAGGGGCGTATTCATTAGCTCCAATCATACATAGCGGCTCGAATGAAAAGCAAGCTCTTACATGGCGACAAAGTCTAATTTGTAATTTTTTATGACGAAACCAACTGAAAAATATTAAAATCTTTGACAATTAAAACCAGTTTGGTAAATTGGGGCGACGTCAGTTAACATCTTGGACATCCTCCAAAATGCGGGCTTTCATGGAGAGTATGTCTTTACATAATATAATAAGGCGAAGTGATGTAAAGTATCTAATGGTCTGCCTTTTCCGACTTTAATATTCTTACTTTTTTTCTTGTGTTAACTTTAGGAAAATCTTAGATCGTAAAATTTGATAATTTGCGAATTAAAAACCTAAATACCTTGAAAGACTCAGTTTTAATTGCGAATATATGCGACAGAGTTTATTCTAACGCCAAAATATAGGCTGCGTTGTACCTTGTACTCCGAGGAAACTAGTGAAAGTTCCTAGAAATGGAAGCATTAGATGGAACATTTTTTTGTTTGAAGAAACTTGGCAACATACAGACAAACGAGCTGACACAACTCATTTGACTCAAGAACGTAAGCTACGAAAGCGTTTTACTTAATTGCGATTATTAGGAAAAAGTGAAATAATAATGCTTTTGCACTGTTCCTTCCGAGTTGGTGGTCAAGTGTTACATCAAAAACTTACCGCATATCATTTTTAGGCTTATAAAATAAGCATTAAAAATCTACTTTTAAGAACGTATTCCCACCCGATCATAATCAAGTTTTAAATCGACTGAACATTGCATGTCCAGTCAACGCCCAATACGTCTATCACTTCATTCGCTTTACAGAGTCTGTCCAGATGATATGTAGAATCGTTTATTCCGAGATTGAACAGTTCAGGAAAAGTAATGATCTAGGTTTTATATTAACGGCCCGGACTCAGCTTCAAAGTTGTTAATATAATGGCGTGTTCCGGAAGTAATTGAGGGGAAATATAAGACAGTGGTATCCTTATCTTGGTACGATTATCCATTAGCGTCATCGCTAATATCGATTGGGAATAATGCGAAAAGCGAACCAGTGATGTCAGAAAATTGGACGATTTGGCGATAAGCCAAGAAACTAAGACATGCCACAAGACTCTTCGGATTTTATTACAAAGACATCTATTTCCTTCCTTCGTTACTTTTTGTGCTCAGGCGGTTCAGACAGAAACTGCGAGTAATAAAGAGTCGCGCTTAACAAATGCGACCCTTTCTGGAGGCGTTTTAATGCAAATAACCAAACTCGAGCAGCGAACTTAGTTAAAGACTGCGGTTCCTTAAAAAAAAAAAAAAAAAAACCCTTCTACTGTGTTAAGGTCCCGTGTGCATATATAGCTTCAAATGTATCAGTGCATATATGGGTTCAAATGCATCAGTTTTGCGAAACTTTCGATTTTTTTCTTCTCGAAACCGAAACGTTGCGATTGAAGTCGTATAAACCACCCATGACTTTTCAAAATATGGTGTTATATGGGAAGTGATCGAACAAATAGCCCTATCCGGATTTCGAGCTTGGAATGTAAAACTTCGAATGCAAGTCGAAGTGAATGAAGGAGAAGACAAACAATTGCTTAAAAATACCTGCACCTATGGAATGCAGTGTTCCAAGAACAGTTTAATGAGTTTGTGCGCGTGAGAGTACCGCGAAATCGCCAGATTAATATAAAAAAAGCGAATAAAGACGGTAAGTGTAAGGTCATCCGAGAGGATAACCAGTGAAAGGTGCAAACCTCACTCGAGCTTGAAGGAATTCTCAAATTTTCTTGTGAGATGAACTTCCTACGTCGCCGGACAGCGGATACCTGGCGGCAGTTTGTTACTTAGAACAATAAGATCCCATAAACATTTCAAACTACGAAAAAAGCAGAGAAAAGGCTGCACGGTATATGTGCCATGTGATTCACTGCATTATGTTCATTTCATTTTAATTGTATTTCTTAGAAAATTATAATAGGCTCCTCGAATACTAAGAATGCATTTGCGATAAGAGTGAGTAAATTGTTGAAAAGAGTTATCAAAACTTATCCAATTCAAGGGCCTAAACTAGTTTCCAGCATTGATGAAGTGTGTCACGAGGTTTCATGTTATTTATACGTTTTACTGCATATGACTGCAGAACTGATAACAAATAAATCACTTATGATGATACTCTTGAACTTGAAACGGTTTCTATAATCATTGTTAGTATTATTTAATTTTTGCTTTCATATATTGTATAATTAATTATTCCATTAGTTTTAATTGATTCGATTTTCATTTATTAAGTTAATAAGGATTCCATGCAACCATACTAACTGCGGTCAAGTGCTTCTCATTAAAATAAGAGTTTCTATTAAGCTTCTTTTCTTTTTTTTTTTTTTTTTTGTTGTTCTGAAACAATGCAAATTTTTAATAATTAGAGAAACATTTCTTTAAAATAATCCTGGCAGCCGTTGTTCTATGCTCTACACTCATTAGTTGTTCTATGCAAGTCCCTGACAATAAAGCTATAGAGTGAAGTAAGTATACTTTTCAATATTTCTCTTTTCAAATTTTTGTAATTGTGTTTAGAAAGTCGACTTGTTTGCTGAAAGAAAGTAGCTAAAGCTAAAAACAAACTATTCTTAGAAGAACATTGACGAAATTTTTCAATGCCTTCGCATTGAAAAACTTTTTCTGATTTCATCTGCACCTTAGTAAAAAAAAAAAAGAAGAAAATGTAAATGTATTTGACTTCAAATGACTTTTCTCGCTTGCATTTCCTCTAACGCATGGAAGTAGAGTAAAAATGTGAACAACAAAACTGTTAAAGTGAGAAAAAAGTGTACGTACCCATATTTTGTTCCTTTCATATCAAAACATTACGTTTACACCAAAGTGTGTAGAATTTATTATTAAATAAATAGAAGACGGCCGCATGAGTAGCCGAGTAAGTAAGGAATCTCGATTACCAACTCAATTGTCATGGGTTCAGATCTCAAAGGCGGTAAAGTTTCCAATAAAGTCAATAGCTTTTTAGGTGATAGTGCTTTAGGACTTTACTCCCAGGTTTTATAAATTTGTCAAAATGACTTTAAACAAATTCTGAATCGATCTAGAAACAAAAGTTACCAACACTCTTGCCAGAAAATCATCTGACCTTTGCGCACGGATTGCGCAGCTCTTTTCCTATTATTGATAATCTTGTCATAATGAACCAGTTCATCGGCATTAAAATATCGCTTTTTCCCTAATTTTTAACATTATATTACATTGACGTTTACATTTTGAACTACAAATCGATTCAAGTTCAAAAGCAAATGTCCGCGATTTTAAGGAAAGAAAATTTATGCAATCTTGATATTTTTAGAAATATTTTGAAATATGAGAGATCTGGTTTCACTTTAATTGAATGAAAGAGAGAATTTACTCAAAACTCAGATCAGATAAACTTTCGCAACTCAATTTTGCAACAAAAGACAAAATGACATCTAATATGCAAGAATTTCCACATTTATTTGTTATATGACGTTAAATGCTTTAATATTATATAATTTGAATTAAACTACTAAGTAATACACTCGAAATCAAATTTACCGAAGTGATTTCATTTTCCGCATTATCATAATCCCCTTTTCCGGGATCTTCAAACAAAGCAAACATCATAAAAATGTTAACGACTTAAAAGTATTTACGATATTGTATGATTAGAGAGGTAATAGTTCACTTTTTCAGCTACCACTTAAATATATATAAAGGTATACTAATATCCTCATAATCTAAGTAACATTCAGAAATTTATATATCAGATACCCTTATAGTGTATAAATAAAATATAGTGTATTAACCGTTGAGCAAATGGAGCGACTGTGTTTGCCGTGTAATTGATTTAAATACTGCAATCGAGCGTATGTAGCATTCCTTTAGATAATGACCGTAAAGGGTCTACAAACACACAAAACTTGAGATTCCATAAAAAAAAAAAAGAAGGAAATTTTACTAAACTTATATTAATAGCGGACGGTGATGACAAATGATTCCGATTAGCTTACGGTTACAATGTATTCGTTTTTTACTTTCCAACTTTTCTCATGGGTATCCAAGATGCGTCTCAAGTCGCAAATAGTTTTCCCAGTTATTATATTTTTTTACTTTTTAATACGTAATTAAGCGATTACAATGGCTGATTGTAAGCATTAGAGGTTTAATGTGTAATAATAATGAAAAAACGAAAAGGAAGAATTGCGACTGAAAAAAACGAAACAATTTATGCTCATTAAATGAGAGTTGACTATTTGCTTACTGACGAATTTGCAAGATTTATCGGAGCTTCGAAGCTCATAGGCACGTGTACACAGAATGCCACTTATGTGATTATGACAGTTTAAGCATAAAGCATAATAATTACCATCGATTGATAGACGCTATGCATGGGATTCGAGTCACAAAAAAAAAAAAAAAAACAATAACTTCACCTTCAACTTAACCCATCACCAATACCAATCGCTTAATCTCAATGAAATACTGTACATCTAAAATATTCTGTAAATAGCAAGTGAGACAGACAGCTGCGTGAGACGTAAGAACGCATTCTTATAAATACAGAAACAGTTTACATTCATTGTGAAATCAAGATGTACTCCGAGCTATGCGCGTTGTGATAATACCCCATTTTTAAACTTAAGCCTCCGAAATTAGTGAACAATAAATACTCGGGGCACAACTTTTCACTTCAATCTTTGTGTTAATTTGTGATCCAACAACAGATGAAAATAATTATATATTACATTACGAAATTTTACAATTTCAATATTGTGCCGGCATCTTTTAATTATAAACCTAAAATGTCATATACACATATACATGAAAATCATATGATAGTAAAAAAACATACAAGTAATAATCTGCTTAACTGTAATGTAGCATATCATGTATGCCAACTATGCCTAAGCCATTACAATGGCACAAGTTCAAACGTTATTGTCGGACAAGGTCGGACGTTAAACATTTAATATCATTAGTTTCTTTTTAAAAAGTAGAAAATATATATATATTATTATTATTATTATTATTATTATTATTAATTTAGCCAGAAAAATAAATTCTCAGAGTAAAGTCGTAAAGCACTTGCTCTACCGTACATGGGATTTCAAATCAGAAAATATGTATAAGAAAATTAACAATAATAATAATATGTAAAATAAAAATATTGAACCTTATTATCATATAAAGACTCACTTGTCGTTAGAATCCTGATATATATAGGAGAGATTCGAAAAATAGATCAATCAATACGATCCAAGCTTAAAATAGGAATGTATGAAAGCATTTATATGTGAAGAAGTTTAATAAATTCTCCGATCTAATTGATATTAACCAGTCGTTGTAAAAATGGTCCGATTCATCTTTAGATGCAAATTTCATCAAAATGTAACAGACAGACGGACAGACAAATAACGTACATACAACATTTTCACTGTGTCAATTATTATTACAGATATAATATATAAAATATAAAACATAAAACGCTCCCTTTAGCCGATATTTAAAGCTAACCTGATGGCAGTAAGTCCGAATTCTTATATTCACCAAAAAAATAGCAGACAATCTTGCGACATCAATTCGTGATGGAGGAAACTTTATATATTTTTGCTGCTAGTTTATGAGTTTGGCTTATCAACGGAGAGAGTATATAAAATTTTCACATCAATTCTGTAACTCGGTACATTATTACTCTGCGACATTTGTTGAAGAATTTTTTAAAGTTTCAAATTAGTCTGGAATGAAAACTTTATCAGCATAACGACTATCGCATTATTGACTTCGTTAGTTTACAAAATGCTCTGTAAGTAAAACCATAATCGATTGATTACATTTTTACATCTTCCGTCGAAGATTTGCAATGTTGCTGCATTTGATAAATTTTGTTACCATTTGTTGCATTTTTTTAATGCCAAACAATGGATTATGTTCAAATATGTATAAAAAAAAAAATAAATACAAAAATAAATGAAATAAAACAAGTAGGAAAAATTTATTCGGCTGTGGCCGAGTCTTTTATATCCAACACCTTTTTTTGAAGTAAAAAAAAAGTCACCGCAAAAATAAAATTTTTTTGCCTTACAATGTTGGCTGGTTGGGGACGCGTATTCTCGCATGTGTACAAAGACATTTTTGAAGAATACGTATAATGAATATGAGTAAGGAGCATTTTTTAACTTTTGAAGACAAAGATGTCCTGAATGTATGTCGCACTGTAGAGGTATTCTTTGACCGATTTGTCCAATTTTCAATAGCAATTGTCATGCGAGAACTTCTAATATTTGTCACGAATTTGAAGACTACAATTTCATTTTTGCGACCAGTAGAGTATTTATCACAAATGGATAGACGGACGGAAATTTGATACTGGTCAAGAATATATATATACCTCATGCGGTATCAGAAACTTTCTTTCAGATGCTCCGATCGGGTGCGGGCCTTAAAATTGAATTTCTTGCATACAACGTATTAAATGTTATTTACTAATTGCCTACTTTTAGGCTGTAGGTTTGAAATCATCATGCCTTGAAACTAAAGAATTTGTAAAAAATTAAAAAATACAACATTTTTTTATAAACTGAATAAATGCATTCATAATGTCAGGATAAAAAAAATGGAAGAACTTATGTTATGTAATATGTGTTCTTTATTTCTCCTGCTTAAAAGACTTGTAAAAACTCCTATTATCGTATTAATGGGAACTATACTTTTCGTTAATTATAAACAATGTTGATATTTTAGGCTGATGTTTAGCGGATGCATATATTAGAGTTGCCTATCAGCCATAATGGTAAAGTTGCCAACATCTTAAATAGGAGGTATCGATAATTTACTTTATGCGAAAGGGTGATAAAGTGCTTTCTAAACAACATTAACGATTAAATTTGAAAAAAAAATTAATTTCTCCTTTTAATATATACATAATTCGCTACGACTTGTCATATTTTAAAGCTGCGCATATTCTTCCTCTCTCTTTCTAGCTCTATATTTATTCATACAACGCATAGAAGAAAGTTGCACAAAAAAAATCGCACAGAACAAATAAATCGCATAAAACAAATGGCACAAAAAAAATATCGCACAAACTAGATTTAGCCATTATTATTATCATTATTATTATAATTTTAGACTAATGAAATAAATTCTTAGACTAGAAAAAAGACATTCAGCACTGGCAACGGATAGATTTAACTATACTTTGAAAACTTGTGTCCGCACTACTGATGTTACATATTGAAGTAAAAAGATTAACTGACTTTTCAAATCTGATATTTTGTGTCAATAAAGTGAACGAAATAGCGACCAAAGTTTTAACGTAAAATAATTATGTATGCGAAGCATACTATGGCTGGACTTCTTGCTTTGTAATAAAAGAACAAAGTCGGATATCTGCCTGTGTGTGTTGAAATTTCCCAAAATTGAGAAATTGCAAGAAATCAAATAAAATTCTGCTTCAACTGCGACACCAAAAACCAAATAAAACCGAAATTAAAGGAAAAAAGAGATGAAAAGATATTAAAAGACTTTAAGAAATGCAAAAATTGTTAAAGAAGGAAAAATTTCTCAATCAAAGGATCTTGAAATATAGATGGCAGCACTTCATAGATAATTCGGTAAGCTTAAGAAAGAAAGTAATTTCTCAAGAAGAAAAAACATTCGTTTCTTTTTTTACTCTATAATTAGATATTACTTTGGTTGCAAAGATATGTTTTACTTGAAATTCTCGGGCGAAACTGCGTCAAAGGGGCGCCTGCTAGAAAGTAACGGTCGAATTTTGCCTCTTGACTTTGAAGTTTTATAAAGCATTAGCTAACGTCTTTCAGGATGTCTTATGGTCATATCTGAAAGCATTTCCAAATAAATTCATTAAGACGACCTTTGAATGGATATGAGTCTGAGGAAGATTCGTAACGTGAAATTTATTTAAGATTCCATCTCTGGAATTGTAGATACTGTCTTGCCGTGCTCTCGGCGATTTTTTAACGCGTAAATGGAAATGCGACTTATCGGTCGTGATTTTTGCGATATTTTGTCAAATTTCGTGTACTGACATATTTTGATCTAAGAACGAACACTAATGAATAATATTAAATAATCTTTCCGAGAGTGAGAAAATAAATTACAAATTAAGGCTTATATATATGTAATCCTCATATTACAATCGCGATAGCGCATAAGAGAAGACATTTTCAAAATTACACGACACGTGCAATAGAATCCATTTTTTTTTATATATAAATAATGTAAAAGTTGTGTCATCAAATTGTGCATGTAAATGCAGGCTCGTCTTCTATTGCTAGCAGATGGTAAAGCCTTAAAAATAAAATTTACTTAAAAGGGTTAATGTACGAATTTTTCGATTAAATCGAAGTGCTTTTAACTGGTATTGTGTGCCATAGGCATCGTTTTGCAAATATTAATTAAACATAAATTGATTAAACTGCCATAACGGGAAGGTTTAAATTATATATAATAAGCAATTGAACGCCCGCATCTCTTTAAACATCTCAATAAATAGGTTAGAAAAACATGACTTCAGAAAATGTAAGCGAATTAACTTTAATTACACAATACATAATAATTACAATTACTTAATTTGGGAAGATTCTCTTATCCATATTTGTAAAGCAACTCGTAATTGAGGTCAATAAAATTTCGGTAACATCCAATATATCCGCTTCAGCAAACCGAAAGTCGACAATGTTAAAAACGGAATCATTATTCTATGGCCGGAGCTTGAAATACTTTCACAAACTTTACGTATAGATTCGGTGTAAAGACCACGTCTTGTCAATAAATTGCGTATACTTCGTATTGTCTGGAAAAAGAAAAAAATTCAATAATATGCCTTTTATAAATATGATATAATCGACTAATAAGAGACATAACAGCATACGTCAAAGTAATTGAAACTAAGCTGTCAAACAATTTCGTCCATTGCTTAATTGAAAGCAAGTAAGAAGTAAAACTTTTCACTTTTGGACCCGCAGGTAACACGTTTCGTGTTTGGTGTTTCATCACAAGATTCTCCTCAATTTTGCCCATCCGATATCTGAACTTATAAAAATCACCTCTGGTTTACATTTTAGATAAGTAGTTATGTAGAATTTTACACAAAATATACAATTAGAATTCTTTTCGATTTAGCAATTTCTTTCTAATACTCATCACCGAAGCGTGAGGGGTATATTCATTTTGTCAAAACGTTTGCAACGCCCAGAAGGAATCATCAGCGACTATTGATCAACATCAAGTTCTCCTGGCCGCAAAAGTAAAGCTGCTGACTTCAAATTTGTCAGAACCATTAGAAGTTCTTGCGTACAGTATGGTATTGAAAATGGGCCAAATCGGACACGCCCACGGCACCGCGTAAACTGAGAACACCTCTGTTGTTAAAAAAAAAAAATGAAAAATTATTTTTTCGCTCATTACTTACAAATGTACAAAAATTTGAACGTATATTCTATGGGCGACGCTGTACCATTTTTGTACTAAAATGGAAAAAATTGACCACGCTTATCTAATATTATAGTATATCGAAATGTAATTGTTTTTTCAATACCCTTATATCGCGCAGACACAAACTTCAAAACCTCTATATAAAGCAAATAAATTCAAATTTTAACTGCACTTAAACGGGTCCGGCTATTCCTCTGTCCAGCTGTTTGTTGCCGCAACTTTGTACTTATTGTGATAAATATTCTCGCGTTGGCGAACGTGAAGATATCGCCTATAAATTTGCAAAACTTTGCAAAGATTTACAGAAACTTTTATTTAAAAAGAAGAAGAAAAAATCAGCTGCGCGCAATGCATATTATGGAGAGTCGGCCCCGACCGAATTTAATTTTCTTACTTGTTTTGTTTTGGTTTCTCGCGCCTATATTCACAACTTGAACTAACGTAAGAATTTATATGCCGATCGTCGTCGCTCTCCCTTCATTTTCTGAACGTGGGAAAAAATGAATTCTGAATGAGCAAAGTGACGAATGGAGAATTTAAGTACATTTAGGAAGATGTGTTATTTTCCCCCTTATAATAATGAAATTAAATTAAATTGAAAGTGTATTTATGCTGTTACGACATCCAAACGTAAATCTAATTTGAATTAATTTACTAAACATACAACTGAATTTAAGCCTTCCGGGTTTCTGCTCAACACGATGGTATATATAGAGTGATGCATGTCACTGCCGCAAAATGTCAAAACTAAATGATCATTAATCGAGTTAACCACCTGAACTCTGCCATTGAATTGCGTGTATTGATTGAGCGCTACCATCGAACCTCGCTGCTCACCCATATTATGCCAGAGTCCCGGTCGATTCATCGTATAATTAAAATTATATTCAATATTTAAATCTTTCTCACTCCATATTAAACGTAAGTAACGTACACTGGCATGTAACGGTTCATATTCATCTACTGATTGAGTCACCGCACTTGCACTATCCATTGTGGTCGGTGCTCTATAGTTGTGATAATTGTAATCATGCATCTATATATATGTATGTACGAATATGATTATTATTCATTTACGTATAAGTGCGTATGTAAGTATTGTGGGAAAATGTGAAAATAAAAAATTTATTTACAACAATTTATTGTTTATACCGTTTATACTACTTTACTCACTTGTTCGGTAATATCGTTAATATAAACAATCACACAACTGTGATATTGATATACTCCTGGTAAATCTTGTGTGTGTATTATGATCTCATTACCATACCATTTCCCAGATATATAAATAATAATAAAAAAAAAAAAAACAAATGAGAAAATTAAATACGGTCGAGAACGAACGAGAATCTTTTATACCGTTACACCGTTATCCTCAAAAAGACAAAAGAAGTAAAAGAACAAAATTTCCATTCACCAAAATAAGGAGGGGGCGCGGTTGATGTTTTTGATTTTCAAAATAAAAGTTTTTGTCGTATAGGCGCGTGGGCATTGTGGGCGCGTCCTTTGAAAAATTTATGGCACTTTCAAAATCTTTTGCAAGTTTGTAGGCGTACAGATTTATGGGCGAACAGACGGATATGGTTAGGTGCACTCCAAATTTGAAACTGCCCAAGAATTTATGTACTTTATGGGGTTTTATGGCTTCATTTTTAATGTACTATAATATTGGGTAGGGTGGGTCCATTTTTATCCATTTCCTACAGCATCGCCCACAGTATATGCGTTCAAATTTTTAAACATTTATCTGCTGCAAAAAACCAATTTTGTTTTTCCTTTTGAGAAACTAAGTTGTTCTCAGTTAACGTGCTGCTATGGGTGCGTCCTTCAATCGATTTGGCCCATTCTTAATACTAGCCTGCATGCAAGAATTTTCCATGTTTCTGCCGACAGCGAAGTCGATAGCTTCATTTTTGCGGCTAGAAGAATATTTACAGCAGGCATTACATAAGCGGACAGACGGACATGCTTAAATCGATTTAGAATTTAATGTTGATCAAGAATATATATATATTTATATATCTATATTTCTATATCTATATATCTCTCTCTCTATATTCTTCTTGGCGTTGCAAACGCTTTGACAAAATGAATGTAACCCCCACCCTTGGGTAGTAGATAATAATAATAATAATAACAATAATAATAACTGTAATAAATATTTGCATAAAGGTCTATTTATTAATTTATTTCAATGAGTCACGTGATTAATCCAATAAGAATTGAAATTATTATTATATTAAATGTAGAAGAGCAATAACGCACATACCCAGGCATTCAACTCACGCAGGTCAACTTTAAGTTCAGTAACAAATTTAAATTAAATTAATTAATCGCAAAAATCAAATAATATAACATACAGTTGCGTACATGCACTTATCGTAATGGAAGCGATGTAATAAGTTCGCGAAACTGCACGCCATGGAATGTTTTCTGGCCAGAGCCAATGCTCCGTTAGAATAAAAATAAGAGAACATCTAATAAAAAGATTTACTTACTTCAATTAAAAAGGCAAGTAAGGAAATTGCACTGACTTTAGTGGGCGATAACCCCGATCGATATGTTGTTGCATTTTGCGTAATAAGAAAAACCTTAACATTTTCATATCTTAAAATTTTTCACAGCTTCTTCTCTTTTTCTTTTTTATTTTCAACAATAGAAGCTTTGTTAGTACAAAAGTCCCACCTATTTTTAAATCCTATCTTTGAGTAACAATTAAGAACATAAGTGAATGTTTTTTTTTGCTTATATCATATACGCAACTCAAACACGGATAGACAGATGGTTATGGTTAAGGCTGCTTTTAAATTGTAAGCTAAATAAAGATATATTCAATTAATCGAGATCTTGATGCATCAATCAGGCAGCGACAACGAAATGAACGCACGGATAGTTGAACGGGGTTATAAACCATTTCGCAATCTTATGCTTATAACAATGTACATGTTTTATGGAGCCTCGGGCAGGTATTTATTGAATTTACAAACGAGATGACAAATATAGTGTTCGGGGATGGATATGGATTAATGGGTGATATAGAAAAGTCTCCGCTGTCTTTTGGTTTTCTTTTGAGCTCCTTCTTGTAGCCTATTCTTTTCAAATGACTCCCAACGGCTATGCGGTTTAGTTTAGTGTCTCCGCTATTGCCTGACATCTTGTGGGCCGGCCTTGCTTCATCAATTGTAAAATTTCATCGACTTTTTCAGTGACTGGCCGACCAGAGCGAAATGCATTTTTGACATTGAAATTTCGGGAGTGGAATCGTGCAAACCACCTCTGCGTTCTTCGTTCACTCACAGCATACTTCACAAATGTATCGGCATATTTCACTTGTTTTTATACTAAAACAAGCATCACGTAGCGTATTGCTTTAGATATTTCACTTATTTTCTAATCAATAACACTTTTTACACGAGTAAAGAACTAGAAAACCATCTTCACAAACTATCATGTAAGCCGAAATATCACCTTTTAAGCACATGTTCGTTTAAAACAATCAGGTGAGTGTTGCCCGATATATAGACATCAACACCATCTAGCGGCAAAACACTGCGGAAACATTTTATATCACCGATTACATCATCATCATGTACCTGTATAGTAAAAGTATGTCGTTCATTGAACTTTTCTTGTGCAAATGTTGAAAGTGCGTACGGACCAACATACTATCGTCTAAGCTCCAATAAATCCAGAATTTATGCAAATAATTTTTTATGTTTATCAAGAGGGAATAATACGTGTAAGTTATTTATAAAGAATTTGCGATATTTTAACGATACGCCAGATAACGGTCCGTATTGCTTTATAACAAATCATAACGCTCATTGCGTTGCTAAAAACGGATAGTTATGATAAATATATCGATTTTGGTATGTGAGCGCATGACAAGAGTTTTGAAATACAATATCTTTGCTGCTCTTGCAAACATTCCTATAAATAACAGTTAATTGATCAAATTTCATCAAATTCGGATTAATAATGATTCCGGCGGGAATGCTATATGACTGCATGGAGCGTTATAACAAGAAAATCGCAGTACCCAGATTTCTTTATGACTCATGGTGCTGATAGTCTCGATTTTATTGCAAGGAAACACCGAAGAAGTGTTTTTCAAATGGGAAGCATTTGCTATGCGAGAAAGAAAGAGCAGAGCAAATAGATGTATGATTTTATTTCACTTCGATTCTTCAGACTAATACCAAGTATAGTTAACTTGACAACGCAGCATGTGAATTAGAAAAGCTATGCCCGCTTAGAATTGCTCCTAACCGTGTATCTCGAGTTTAAGTAAAGTTAGCCGCACTTTCGTTTCTTGTTCGCCATTTAGTTTGCATGAGAGTAGTCTTCAGTTAACATAAGATTAGTCTACATTTATTGATTTTCTTCACAAGAGAGAAAGAGAGAGATTTGGTGCTAATGGTGTCCCGTCGCCCAGTACACTCTCTGTTCCAGATGAATTTATGCCAAACTGTTATCGAATTTGCAATATCGCGGCATTTAAATTGGGCATCAGCAGCAGCGTTGCTATCTCATTTGCCCTGGATCATTCGTGACGACAATTCGTTAAAACAATTCACTAGTAGACAATCATCGTCGCTATCCGTTCCGGTCCCACTTTTAAGTCGAAACAAACTTTTCTATATAATTTCCTGACCACCGCCTTACCTACACACATATACGGAACTTTCCCTGAGACATTGGTCACTAAAATGCTTGATAGTTCTAAGCCAGTTGACCAATGATCACAATTTCCAAACAGTTCAGGTGATTTAGATTAGTTTTCCATTCGTTCTAATGTTCCAAAAGATATATCGAAGTATGCTGATGAAGGACGAACAAAAAAAAAAAAAAGACTATATCCGTTTGAAATAAAACGTTAAGCAAAAAAATTGATTAAAATGTATTCGATCAATTTCATAAGGATGCCAACTTCCCCGCGAAGGTTCACTACAGTGCTGATGACTTACACTGTGGTATCCTTTGCTAAGAAGAGCCTTTGTATGTTGACCGTAATACACATATGCTATAGCATGTTGTTGGACGATAATAACTGTTAGAGAACGAAGTGAAGCAAATAGACGCGTATAAAAAAGGAGATCAATTAATGCTTTCAAACAATGTTAAATGGTAAACATGTACAAATGAGTTAAGTTGCATTCAAATGTAATTTGCAAATGCCTTGTCAGTCTTAATCTTTATTACTGCAAGTAGATTTAAATTTCCTTAACACAATTTTCAAATGGACATGGACGGAGATTAGAACGAACATACTTGTTTTATATCCACAGAATGTTGAGGCTTAATATTTTGACATAACATCGAGGGTGGATGATGTTGCTGCTGTTCTGATTGTTGTTGTAGTACTGTTAACTCTCCTTCTCTATTTAAACGGGATGGCAAATACATTTCTTTACTATCACTCAGTGATAGTGACAGCAGTATAAATGAGAAGTAAATGATTTTAAACATTTTTATATAAAAATAGAAACGAGAAAGATTCCACCGCGATAGAAACTAAAGTCCGTGTTAATATAATAGCGTTCGATGATCCGCGCAATACTAAGCTACTGAAGTTCATCAATTGAGCTCATCTAGTCTAGTGAAAAATGCTATAAAAAGGGAAAATGCACTAAACAAGACGACAATAACAAAAATAATAATTGAACATACGTAAATGGTGGTATTGTAGCTTATACATACATATCATAATGTGGACATTTTAAATGTTTATACAAAATTACAACAATTGCTTCTGAGGTCCACTCGTTACGCATATTAGTTTGCAGAAGTTCTTCAATAAGAGCGAATATACGAATATTTATATGTATGTGTCGATGTATATGTATGAATGTATATACATATACATATATATATACATATATATATATGTATGTAGTTATTCATCCAATGTAAAATGTTTCAATTGACTTAATTGCAAAAACTGCCAAATATTTGATAGCAATAATGAGTAAAGACATTTCAACGATAAGTTTATTATAGGCTATATAAGGTTTTTCAGAAAAAAAAAAAAAAAACAAAGTTATAAAGAGGATTTTGAGGAGAGATGTCGGTTAATCAGTAAGAATTAAAATATTTGAAGAAACTAAGAAATTTAAAACTTTCGCACTTCAATTAAACGTCAGTCCTTAATAGTATATATAAATGGCTCTTAACGGCCTCAAAATTCCTAGAAAAGACTGAAAAAGACTGATAATATGAAAATCATTATGCTTAATAACCAATCATAACAAGAGAACTCAAACACAAATATATGCAATCCCTGTAGGCCACAGAATACCTGTAGCTCTTCACCTTTCTTTATACGTGTGATAAATGCTATTGTCTGTGCGTAAGCGTAAGTGATGTGAAAGAGTACAATTCTTGGCGGTTTTTGAAAGGCGAGCGGGCATTCATGATTCATCTTATCTTAAGATGCATAAAGCATTTCTTACTATTTATTGATTTATGGTTTATTTTCCTAATTATATAAGATCGGTTTTATATCGTTTGTTAAATATTTTTAAAAATATTTATAGTTTTCCTTGCTGTATCATCAAATTGATTTTTTCATGTATCCAATCGATATATTTCTCAACGCGTACATATACCCCCGGACGATTGGCGTAACCGCAATGTTGGCCCCACGATATAATGCCGTATAAAGTTTCACCAGCTATGTAAATGTAGAAAAATTCATTATATCCGTTAAAACAATTTCATTTAATACGTACCCGCATCTGAACATACTAGAGGACCACCGGAATCACCATCGCAGGCATCAACGCTTTCGTCTAAAGAACCTGCACAAAACATACCATCAGTCATAGCATTGCCGTAGACATGCTTCTGATGGCAAACTTCGTCGGGTAAAATAGGCACTTGAGCCGCTCTTAAAATATTCGAAGGAGCTGCAATATCAGGTATTTGTGTCACTTATAAAACATAATCTCAATCATATTTGAAGACCTCAGATCACTTACTAGACACTCCAGATTTAATTGAGCCCCAGCCGGATATTGTGCACACGCGATTAGTTTCTAAATGCGATGTTTTCTCAGGTAAACACACCGGCTGTACATAATCATTAAACCTAACTGGATTCTTTAATAGAACTAAAGCTATGTCATTGTTCATATGCTTCTGATCGCGAAATTTCTCATGTATATACCAATTATCAATATAGGAATCAACTTCGGATGCTTCGGCTATATTAGCGTAATGATCGCCCATACGCACAAAATATGAACCCTTTGGGTAACCGGCTAAACAATGTGCCGCCGTAAGAAGTAAACGCTTCGAAATTAAAACAGCTCCACACCAATGGCTAGAAATACCACCACGTCCTCTTGTACGTATTGTAGCTTGCCAAGGATGATGTCCCCGTTTTGCTTTTGTACCGTTTATAACTCGTTCTTCAGGGTGTTCATATTCGTCTAATAAATCCATTTTAAAATGGCCACAACGCTTCTGATGCTTCACTGCTTTACTGGAACGTTGCCAGAGATTTTGATATAAACCTAAATCATCGAAATCGGAATCATCGAGTTCTGTTGAATGCTTCTGATCGTGTTGATGTTCCTTGAAATCACGCCCACTGGCTATAAGCTGAGTGTTTGGTTGTCGTACTACGGGCGGTTTGGAACCATAGTTACAGCTAAGACTTACATCCTCTGTATGATTGCAGTTGTTTTCACCCCATGTCCAATGGTTGCATTTATCTAAAGCGGTCTCGTTACCTAAACATGAGACTTGATCAAGCCAAATGGGTCCACTGCCAGGACCATAAATGTTTTTAACAATATCCTAGCAAAAGGACACAATAATGAAAAACTTGCAATTCGTTACAATTGGTACATTAACGTACAGGTTTCCCGTAGTAACCCAAAGAATTGCAAACTACCTGAGCCTCATTTAGGGTGAAATCGTCGTCACACACCGAACCCCATTCGCCACGATAATATACCTCTAGACGTCCCTCCAACTTGGTACGTCCTCCTTCTAATCGATATTCAATTGGAGCCTGGAAATGTTTACCTCAGATTTATTTATTCTTCGTAACATATTTTCCTCACGAACATTACAAATTTGTTCACTTTCATCGGAACCATCAGCGCAATCCGCCGTTATATCGCACACAAATGCTGTCGGAATACATTCTTTGGACGTAGTGCATAACCAATAATTATCCGGGCACTTTAATTTAGGTATCTTACAGACCACACCCACAACTTCTTCGGGACTGCAGTTGTTAACACCCCAACCGCTGAAGTCACATTCCCGCAGAGATGTTTCATTACCCTGACACTCCACTTTATCCATAATGAAAGTAGGATTCACATCTGTTGGCGGGTAAAAGGAATTGCCACGAATCTCCACGGCTCCCAATTTGAAGCCGAGCTCCTTGCACAGGACATCGGCATCGCGTAAACCAAATTTATCGTCACACACATATCCCCAATCACCGAGAACTGTAGCACCATAAATAAGCATTAGAATGAAAAGCTTTTCAGTTAATTTTTTTTTTTTTTGGGTTAATCACTTACTCTTCACTTCAACTCTTCCCATATGAGAACTTTCACCACCTGTTAAACGTACCTCGTAACCTAAATGTTCGCAATGTTTCTCATCCTGTCGATTACCGCAATTATTAACACCATTGCAAATCTGTAGATGGACAGAAAAATAAAACTTTTTAGACGACAGCAAAAGTGAAGCGTCACCGCAGAGGCAGAAAAAAAATGGATTTTTAAAAAACAGCTTTTAATAATCAAAAATTTTCAAAAATTTCTGTCTATAGTATAGGGTCTATTATATGCTCTGCAGTTCGACCTCACTAACTTCTTTACCATTTCCTTCAACTCACCTCATGGTTTTGCACACATTTACCATTGCCACAATCGAAGGGGCATGGTATACTATTGCTTCTTAAGTCTATAACTTCTTCTTTTGGTGTAGTAGCCTCTATTTGTGGAATTATGGGTATATCGCGATCGGAATTTTCCAACTCTTCATTAGCAAAAGGATTTGGTAGGTGGGGATGAATTCTATGAAATTCTCGGTTATGGTGTTGATGATCACGATGATGGGGATGGCGATGCTGAAATCTATGTTTATGGCTCTTGTAATGATGTTTATGCCAATTAGAGTGATGATGAGGCACAGATGAGGAAGATATATATGTACGTTCATTCTCTAATCGATTTGGTTGCATGTCGTTTTCATTTGGCGCATTTGAAATTGATTCAGTTACTGCGCCTGGCGGGCCTACTAAATTATGTTGCTCACCTGCGAGTATAAGTTCAGCATCTGGTTGTTTGTGTGTATTTTTGCTTTTGGTCAATACGAAAGGTTTGATTGTTGTGGTAGTAGTGGTGGAAGTCGTAGTACTAGTAGTAATGGTTTGCTTAACCAAATTCATAATATGCTCTTGAGCCCTTTCAGCCATTTCATCCCTAACATCATCGTTACGACCTGCATAAGGACGTAATAATAACTTAAGGGCTTCGTTAATCTGTAAGTCTTGAGCATCCATCTCGGCAGATGAAAACCGCTCGTCGTTGTTACTACTTCGTGATTGCTCAGTGTTCGCAGGCTGATAATAATGGTCGTTGTAACCCTGAACGGAACCCGAAGTTGTGGTGGCGAGAACGCTACTATCTTCGTTATTTCTGTCATCTTGATTTTTATCATTGTGATGATTTGGATGTGGATTGGAATGGAGAGGTTTTACTAAAGAATATTGGGGCATTTTTCTACCAGTGGAGCTACTGGACCAGGATGTGTTACGGGAATGGGCCACACCCGAGTAGGAAGGACTATAATGCGGTTGTTGTGAAAAGGTCTTTATGGTGGCGTTAGACAGGTGAGGGTGTACAAGCATAGGAGTATAAACCGTTGGAGTTGTGTTTACGAGAGGTAAAGGTACTTGTCTTTGATGATCATTAAGATCCAAATAGTTTCGAGACGGACAAGGCAAAGGAGGCAATAAGCCGCCATAAAGATTCGTTTGATCCACGATAATTACTTTATCAGAATTGCTGGGAATTTCATCGAAGCTTGAACAATTTTGCGAAGATGCACTCATTGTTGAGAAATTCTCTCCACCTAACGGCAATTGTCCTACATCGTCGTTATATGAAGGTGGCACTATGTGTTGTATAGGAGTTTTCGGTTGATTAGGAAAGGGTACCAAAGGAATAGAATAAACTCGGTTGACTGATTGAGTTCTGACATCATGCGAAGGAGTAGCGGACATTAAATGTGTAGCCGAAGCATCTGCATTAGATGAAAATGTCCTAATGTCATTGGGCGGCCTTAAAGGACGCCAGGGATTGTTGGGGACAGTAAAATTAAACTCCCGACTGTAATTGTGGCGATTTAAATTTTGTCCATGTGGGGATGACGGTGATGAATAGTTGGGATTTTCTGGGCTTTTTAATATATCTCCTGAGTTCTCTTCCCACTCCACAGGCTGGGCGTAATAAATGACTGTATTTGGAGTAGTCACAGTTCCAGGGAACGGTGCTAATGGTGTATTAAACATTTGATTACTGTAATTACGTTTTGGTTGCAAAGATCCTTCTTCATATATCATAGTATGAAGAGGTGTACGCTGTTGCGTCGATGTAGTCCTGTGTAGAGGGGCCTGTTCAACAATGGGATTTATCTGGGACCAAGAAGCAGTTTGATCGTTTTTCGAATTCGATGGTCTGGACCTATTCATAATGACCCAACGATCGCCAGCTTCAGACTTATGTGAAGTAGAACTGGTAGGCGCTTGGGGCAATCCAGGAACTATTTTTCTAGCTTTAGGTGCACAAGTGGCCCGTACTGGATCAAATACTAAACCAGGAGGACAATCCATTGCGGTAGTCCCATGTTGTTGGCAATTTAAAGATTTTTGTTCATTAGAAGAATATTGATCAGGCGGACATATAGCATCTATAACAGAAATTACTTGAATTAAAAGCAGCGAGCCTCTATACACATCTTCCCAACCAACTTGCCATTAAAATCGCTTCGTTTGGGAAACGTTCCAGGATTAGTTGAACAATTCACTTTCGCCATATAATCGCAAACTTCTAGCACTTGATTCCAAGCGGTCCCAGGACCGCAAATCTGCACGTAAACTATACCATTAGAACACATTAAAAATTTCGTGCAATCTTCGGGATGAGCAAAACGTCCACTGATGCCAGGCGGACAATGAACATCGCCATCCGTGGTGGTTGAAAAGTTTGAACCATCCGCTGTGACTGTCCTATGAACTGGACGTTGGGAAACAGCATTAGAACCGTAGCCTGCTTGACTTATTATGTTGCACTTACCATTTTTCGCCGTAGGTATCGAAGGTGGCTGCAAGTTGTGGCTGGCTGCTGTCGCAGGCACTTGTGGCCGATAATAAGTATTAGAGTTGTTAACTGAAAATGGAGCAAATATACTTTCAACCGATTTTACTCCGCTATTGCAACCATTACTTGTACTTATTGGTGTTGACTGCGGCAGTGACGGTTGTGGTTGATTAATATTGAAATTAATTGGCGGTTCTAGTCTGCGACTAGGTATTTGTGGTTGAGAAAAACCGTCCGAACTGTGAACTGAGAATAACCGAAAAAACATTTCATAAATAGTTTCTATTTTATTGTTTGTTATGTTGCACTTACTGTTTGTTGTTACAAAAGTTGATTGTGAGACTGATGATTTTGGCTGATGACCATCTAACATATACGGTCGCTGATTAGATGCTGTTGCCTGCATTGTAGGCGCGTGAAGAGTATTATGATTATGAACTAAAAAGAGAAGGGCTTTTGTTTTTTTAATTCCATTAACACATTTCTTACTTCTTACTGGTTGTAGTTGCGGTTATTGGTGGCGCTGCTAACGGTGGCGGCTCCGGTAATCCATTGTAAAGTGTTGTGGTTAAAGAGCATTTGCCATCTGGTATAACTTCCTCTTGCGGCTGACAAAATCCTCTTGAGACACTAAATACTTGATTGTTTGGGCATTCTTCAACGGTGAGATAACCATTTGCACAACGCACGAATTTTTTACAATCAGAAGGATGTCGATATAAACCAAATGTACCAGGATTGCATGTAACACCAAGATTTAAATCTAAAGGTTTACAACAAATACGATCAATGAAGGAATCAACTTATTGAGAAGTGTTCAAATTCCTGTTGCAATTTCAAAAGTCACCAAAATAGAAATTAAAAGTTAACTATTGTGCTATGTATTTGTGACTTGATTTTTATACTCAGCGGCGAAGGATGAGGCCGTATCCGATAGCAGAACTTAAGAGGAACTTCACCTATCCCTGTATTCTTGATCAATATCAAATTCGAAATCTAATCTACTACGGTAGACTTGTAAGAAGTTTGTAACACACACGGACCCTCCTGAAAATACAACTACTTTCGATCACTGGAAGCAAAGGAGTCAACCAATTTAGACATCTCGGTTCACTTAGATCGCTATTAAAATCATAACTTACAAATATGACGCAATGTGGCAGCATGGGGACATCATCTTAGTTTGTAGAACCATCTCTGAAATGCTGCCAAATTGTATAAAAATGTAACTTGAAATATTATTGAATTATTCACGTGTCCTTTATCCCCTACTCTTGTTTTTCTTCTTGAAAATGGTATCTACCCAAAGAAAATACACTATACCATCTTCCTTTCTTTCTTTCTTTCTTGCTTTAAGTTATGCTGTTGTACCATGAAAACCACTTAGTAAATAAATAATTGAGTAACTCACTCCTTTGATGATCGTGCTCAGAGGTGAATTCATGTTTTGTCGTAATTTTGTATTCGACGCGATCATAAGCCTCAACTTGATCTCGCGGTACGCACTCTCGTCGTGAGATACTAAACACGGAGCCGCCGCTGCATGATTCCACTAACGTTTGACCGCTTGAACATTTTAGATATTTTGTACAATCAAATGGATGCAGGAAATAACCATCCAAACCGGGGGGGGCATATCAAATAAATTAGACCGTCAACTATGATTTATAGTTTTTACATACACTTGACTTTAGTGGGTAAATTATTAAAGGATACAAACCCCTACGCTCCGTTACATCGACATTATAATCAAGACTTTGTTGTGCTTGAGTAGACGGGACGCGGTCATTGCTATTGAGCAAATCCTTAGATTCGCATACGTTGCGTGACAAACTGTAAGCAGCGCCTGAACTACAAGATTCACTCATCAGGTGACCGTTAACACATTTCAAGTATTTAGAAAAATCGAAGGGATGAGGATAAACTCCATTCGAACCGATGGGACAGTAAACCATATTGTGTAGATTATAAGATATTTGTCCAGGATAATTGAATGCACGGAAACGTTCCAAATTTTGAGCTTCGTTGGCAGGTACGCAACTTCCTCTAACAGCGCAATACACTTGCGAATTGGGGCAGAATTCAATTATCATCTGAGTTTGCAAGCATTGAATATATTTTTTCGTATCGAAAGGATACAAATGAAGTCCTTCTGTACCTGGAGGGCAACTGATTAACGTTTGAGCTGTAACACAGGTAAATATTTAATTAATTTTAAATAAATTGCATTGTCACTCATAGTCGTGGTTGGTACTTACCATACTCATAGCTAATTTCGGACACTCTATAGCGCACATACTCGCTTGGCTCAAGTTCGTTCAAACGCTGGCAAAATCTTTTAAATATGCTAAAGGCAGTACCGGGCATGCAATTTTGTATAGCGGTTTTTCCAGATTTACAGTTAATAAATTTCGTGTAATCAAAAGGATACGCGTACATGCCGCTAACGCCGTTAGGGCACATAATGTCGACCGTGTAAGGAGAATTTTGATGTGCCTTGGCATTATGATCCGAAATGTCTCATGTAAAGCAAACATGAAAAGTTAATCACTTGAAAAAGTACTAAAAATATTTAAAAACACAATGCACATACCATGCGGTGCACGCGGTAGGTGACCTGCTCCGCCCTTGCAGTCAGCTTTATCTGGATGAACGCACACTTGCATACTTTTGCTGAATGCGGTCCCGGGACCACAATTTTGTACATGAATGTTACCATTGGCGCAGTTTATAAATTTGGTACAATCATTAGGATAAGGCTGTAATCCTTGCGCTCCGAGCGGACATAAAATATCGACCGCGCCGTCAACAGCGCCATCAATCATTTCACCCATTCGTTTCTTCTGCTTTGACTGCGCCTCCAGCATGCCAAACGCCGCATCGCATTTCACTTTATCTGGTCTATCGCATTCCAGTGTTTCTGGATTGAAAACCGTACCTACCGAGCAAGTCTGCAAATGAGCCTTACCATGCCAACAGTTCAAAAAGCGTCGGCAATCATAGGCGTACGGCAAAGGTCCCATATGACCAGGAGGGCAACCGGTATAATACTCCGTTATAGTATTTTCAGTAACATCCCAATTGCCTGTAGGTGTTAGTTGGGAATGCCTTCTATCATAGATAGGTTTTTCATCATGAATGCCTTGTTCCAAATACGCATCACTTTGCTGTTAATCTCGTTTATTATTTATACATATACAATTGCAATAATATTGATAACCTTACCGTAGCATCTTGTTGTCTTGTTAATGTATTAACCATAGTGGTTGCATGATTTTGTTGTTGATAGTGTGAAGGTTCTGGTTGTTGTTGTCCTTGTTTGCGTTCTTGTAAAAGGACTGCTTCTGGCCGAGGATATGGCTTTGTTTTAATGCCAACATTGTGCTATGGAAATAATCGTTTCATTTATATTAAACAAATAATTATCGGAATTATTCGAGACATTAGAAAATAAATAGAATAGAATGGAATAGAATAGGATAATTACTTAAAGCTGTCCAAAATTTCTTTCTTTTTTTTTTTTTTTTGATTTATACATCTGACATGGAAGTAGACACATCTGGAGCACCAAAGAAGACAACTGCACGAGGAGCGGGTGAGCGAAAATGGGAAGATGGAATAATCTTATTAAAACACTTGGAGAACACTTGCCATCGCGCACATAGTTTCGAAGCAAATCTTGGGAGCTGTCGTCTTCAGGGAGTTCATCGGCAGGGAAGTACTTTTTTCGCATCGCTTTAAAAAACCTAAGCCCTTGACTGTGCACAATTTCGAGCCTTCAAGTGCATATTCCGTCCAACTTAATTCATCTTACATTACCATAGGTCATTAAGAGACAGAGCACCGGAATCAAATGCGAATTTAACTATACGCCACGTATATAAATGTCAAGGCAAGGGTAAATACACTTACATTCAAGTCTTTAGGACAGCACTTTACAATTTTAAGTATGCCTGCCTCACTTATACGTACTGTACTTTATTTTACCGATTTAAAAGAAAAGCTTCAATAAATATGTAGCTTTAGCTTTTTGTACTCTCATGCTCGAAATATCAAGATTTGTTGATTCTTCTACTTTGACATCATCATAGGAAAAGGGGTTTTCATCACTTCTCCTGTGCGATAAGAGATGAAATGCATGTATACATACATATACATATATGTGGAAGCCTTTCTCTACATCTATATATATATATATACGTATATATATACATAAAAATGCGCCATCGAAAAGTGAGGCGAATGGAATCAAACCACAATGATAACAAATTCAAATTTAATAAATAATGTGCTCGCCGAAGAGAGAGCCTTAGATATTTATCACCTCATTTAATCAAATGAGGATCGCATACACTTTTATTAAATTTGAGTGTGTCAGTTGAAAAATTTATTTTGGACCAACCCGTTTTTTCATTTATTTTGCTATTGTAGATAATTCGCGCTTTTTTGCATGCTTAATTTGGAAGCCTTTAATTAAGAAGGTGTATATGCCTTGCGTGCAGGTAGAATAAAACCGCCATACAGGTAGAATAAAACCATCATTTCAGAATGTCAAGCTGTTCAAGAACGAACATATTTTATTAGAGTCTCTGGATACATGTGCTATCAACATATGTTATAAAATTTTTTGTCTTTCAGTGATAGGTCCTAAGTGTTATTATCACTTTCTTCAAATCTAGACCATACGGATGCGTTGAAAGTCAAGCGTAGTCACAGCGATCTGCCGTTTTCTATGACTGTACCTATAATCAATATTTTCAATCTTCTTGCTCAAACCCAAAATACATCAAATTCTTATACAAGGTAACTTATTTCACTTTGAAATTGCTTTTACGTAATTCATTGTGGACACATTGCAGTGATATGTTATAAAAATAGAAGTAGAATTAATTGGACTCAAATGCTAATCTATGAGGAATATGAGCTTAAGGCATGAGCTGATTACACTGATTTTATTTGCTTGCAAGCTTAATACATTTAAAGATTGTTTAATACTTTGGATGAAGCCATCTTTCTACAGTCCGTAAATGCTTACATGAAAAAAAACAAAAGCAAGCAAGAGGAGCTTATTCCAAAATTCAGTTCACATACCACATAATTGCGTCTACGATTATTATTTATTGCTTTTCGAATTTTAAACAGTGTTAAATAAATAAATATCAATTGTCGTTACATGTAATCAAAAGTACTTTTTCCATGGATACATATGTAATGCTTATATAGGCACATTACGCAGGCATGCAGAAACGTATAAACACATTTCTACTTAATTAACTGTATCCCAAACACACATTTATGCGTGTTATTTATTAAAAGCATTGATTTCATTCAACACAAAATTTAGTTTAAAAAATAAATAAAAAAAAAAACAAATGTTATCACATAACGATGAACTTCATTATCATTTGAATAATGTACGCTTGCATATGTATATGTATATAGTGGGAAATTTTCCATAATTTAGCATCAAATTATTAAAACATTTTATTTATTCCATGGAATTGAAATAACTTTGAAAAATATTGAACCATATACCCAAACGCACAAATGATAAACAAAAAAAAAAAAGTCTTTTCGCTTATTGATGCCAATAAAATTCTTGATAATATTTACTAACCGCTTCTGTTGAAAATAAGTATAAAAAGCAAAAAATCAACAATAAGTTAAGTGGCGGTTTATTTGAACGATCGGAAATCATAATTAAAAAGCATTTGAAATGCTCGGTTTATCTTACAAATCGAATTTGTTCCAATTATTTTAAATAATTTTTTCTTTGTTTTCGTTTCAGTTTATTTTTCTTATTTTTAACAAGAAAGAAAATTGATCCGCGATCCGTTTGCTACCGATGGAGACAGAGTTTTGAATATTTTCTTGAAACTCGGCGACTAATTAAAAGCAATCACTAGAAGCGTTCTCCTCTTGCCTGCCGCAAGATGATAATGACGATGATTTCCTATGAAAAACGCCGAGCTCCGTTGCTCTTACTTATTGAAATGTTCAACCAGTGAATTCTTATCAAATTCTATAATATGAAATTTTTCGTACATATATACACATGAGATGGATTACTCTCATTGCACCAATTTCTCTTTACTCTTGACGAATTATAAACACACGCACGCCACGCAGTATAAACATTTTCTTTAGAATAAAAAATTTTCTTTTATTGGTTCTTACTAATTTACTTAAAACAAAACTTTTATTTACTTTTTTTTCTGTTTTTTTTAACAAAGCAACAAATTACTCTCATTGTGTCAATACTTACTGACTAACTAAATAAATAAATAACAGGAGCAAGGAAGGAACAACTTATTTATGAAATAAATGTTGAACTTAAACGTTAGCAAATAAATAAACCAAAATGTTAAGATTTCTCTTTATCTAAGCTGTAATCTTGAAATTATTCTTTTTGACTTTTATCTCCCTCCATTTTATTCTCCTTTGGTGTAGACTTTGCTGTCTGAGATATTAAAGTTGCGCCTTTATATCCTGTTCTCTGTCTTACGCGCAGCCATAAATGTTTGTAAGGATTTTCTAATTCACTGGGCGTCTTTGTTATACGAAAAGCCCGTCTTGCACCCGGCGACATAAGTAAAAGATTTTGAGTTAAACCATAGCAGCTAGAAGAAACCCAATATACCGTAAGTGCTGACGGAACGGTACATGCTATTGGAACCATTAGCAAACTGAGCCCACGGAAAATATTTGTTACAAACTTTTGAAAACGTGTAGCGGGTCGTGTACGTATCATAGATTGAACCTGGAAATATATATACGCGAACGGATATTTAAGCAAATAAAAAAATATATTCGTCTTATAAGTGAAGTCTTCGTATCAAATACAGTATTTTTAGATATAATTATCGCAAATTCAATATTGAGTTGTTTTGTTTTAATATTGTTACCTTTTACGTATTTATGAACGAAAAACATCCATTACCAAACGTAATAGGGTAAACGCAATAACATTTGTAGTTTCAGGCTTCGATCATTTCTATGATTCAGGCAGACCGACAAAACCAGGCAAACGCACTGATAGACAGATGCATTTAAATCAACTCGATACATACATACATACATCACGGAGCATTGGCCCAATTGATTTTTATTAAAAGGTTAAAAACTTATTTTATTCAAATCGCCACCCGCCGATATAAAAAACACGCCAAAAGATTATTACCTCTATTATAGCTAAATTGATGATACCCAATGTGACTGGCAATATGTAAGAATTATCAACTTCGGTAAGATTCGGTATCCATCCAAAACCACCTATTGTCATTTCGGTAACCACAATTTGTGCTTGCAGTGAAGTAGGATCCGGTAGCATATTTACCAAATTACGCAAGGCCACGGATTGAAAAATCCACAATGGTATTTGTCCCCATAACACAATAAATGTTTTGGCAGGATGACAATTTTCACGTATAACCAATGTCTTCCACTGCTTTCGAAGCTGCCTTAAAAAAAATTGATGCTACGAGTTATTCAATACCTTTTTGAGCATCGATTTTAAGTACTTGCCGATCTGTTATAAACCATTTTGGTTTGTTGCTCTGTCCATTTGAAAGTCTTCATAGCTAAGTTAGCCTCTTTTTTTAATTCGTTTACAATGGCAGGCATTTCGAGTGATATTTTTTCCAGGCGGGCAGTAATTTCATGTTGATAAACCGTTAGTGGCAACGTTACTAAACTACGAAATAATATCGTAGAAATAACAATTGAAGCCCACCAAGGTAAACCGGTAAAATCATGTATATCAACTAAACTTTGTTGCACATAAGCCACAGGTGTGCTATTTGAGATTGATTGCCAAATATTGGCTAGGAAACCGATGGTTTCTACTGGTGGCGTCGTAGTATTGAAACGTACCTGATTATATTTCACGAGCGTATACTTTTGAGGAGAGTTAGTTTGATATATTACAGTACGATGACCTTTAAAGGACAGATTTAAATAGCTAAAGTGACGTTTTATCAATTTTCCTGCACAATTTATTGAATTTATTCTAAGTAAAGGTAAACAAAGATTCATCATTTCTTCGTTTATTTTTGTCCAAAAGAAAGACTTATTCAAAAATTTCTAATATGACCGTGAAAGAACCAGCTGTTTTTCTTCTTCTTTTTTGGTAATCAGCGTAAATATAGCATGTTTTTCAATGGATGATGCCAAGTGAAGAAAACATATAGCTCTCATGTGTGTTCAGCAACGTTGTAATGTCATACTATGAACATAAGCGATCTTAATATTGACAAATACATAAAATGTTCATTATACCCTTGATCCAAAATAGACATATGTGCGCTGCAGACTTGCACTTTGGTAAGTCGATGTATGCATGCTTTCTATCTAAGCGGAGTGGCGTTGAATGTTACTCCTCAACAAATATATATATTTAAATATTTGAAAGAAAAAATTCAATAAAATTGCAAATACTTATTAATTGTCCCTTACTAGAAGCATAATATATTTAAAGTATATATAACGCATAGTAAAAAGACCTTCAAGATAAGACTACACATTCATATACGAGATGCATAATATTTTTTTTCGGAAAATAAATTGTAGTACAATCCTATAACCCGTACAAAATAATTATAAGTTATTTCTCGTTTTCTCTGCGCCATATTTGTAAGGAATGTGTTCATTTTAGATACAATTTATAATCCCACTTGCGGAATGCAAAGAACTCAAGTCGTGTCAGAATTACTGTTAAACATTGTCTTACGGTTAAGTTTCAATATAATTGTAGCCAGTTAAATTTAACTAACACTTGTATTTAATAAAAACGGGAATATAGATAAACGCTTAAAATACACTATAGATGCTTGACGTTTCTTGTATAAAAGCACATATTCTATCGAATGCATAAACATTTAATTGACATCACTGTCAGAAAAATACAAGGAAGCAGAAGAAAAAGGTATTTTTTCGTACATAGAAAAAATAAGAAGTGAACTGCGTTTAATTATATTTTAATATATCTACAGCAAAATTCTTATTAAATAAAATCCTAAATACGCCTTCATATAATATAGGAAAAAATAATAAATACGAACGAAGTTTCTGCGCCTAACAGGAAAATATAAAAAAAAAAAATATTTGTATAAAAAACAAATCGCAAATGAACTGGTAAGTAAGAGAATTGAAAAAGTGGAAAAAGTGAAGGAAAGAAAATATACATAAAAAAAAAAATTTGGAAGACAATTTTCCGTTTGTGTGAAATTTTCAAAATTTTTTTGTGTCTATAATTTTTTTTAAAATTAATTAATTGAAATAAAATTCTTGATATTTTCATTGCATTAACGCGCGTTTGCTGGCGAACAACATAAATCGCAACGACGAACAACAACGTTGTGGTGTGGTCCTTTACGTTTTTTATGCAAAAAAAAAAAACAAAAAAATCCAATTTTTTTTTTGCGACCAACCCATCGCCTTACAACAATTTCGGGAATTGCTATCGCGTTTATTGTTGTGTGTTGAACATTGTTGCTGTGACTCGGCTGCTGCTGTCGGTGTCGCTGATACTGTTATATGGTTGCTATTGTTATTGTTGTGATTATAATCGTTTTGAACAACAAACAACCGCATAAAAAATCTAGACAGAGATAAAAGAAATTTATAGAGGAAATAATTTTCGCAGCAATTTTGTCTAGAAACCTAACCATACGAGGATAATTTTAATTCCATTCTATTCCACTGCTACTTATTAGCTAATTAAGAGCTTAAATTAAGTGCATCTGTGAATAGTTGTAATTACAGTAGCTGTTGTTGTTGTTGTTATTGCAGTTGTCGTTGGTTGCCGTCATTACCAACACCTTTAAAAGTGAATTCCCCAAATAAGAAGTGCTGCGGGTTAGAAAAGGAAAGAGAAAGAAAGAAGGAAACGATAATTATAAACATCAAACACTGTACGTTTGCGGCACAAAGAAAGAGAGGCTTTTTCCCATAAATTTTACTGCTGCGTGCGCTGTGTGCACCTCCACTGGTGTCACCACCACATTCAAAACAATCTCTATAGCGTCACTATCGCTAACAGACGTCAACAAAACGACACTTTGCAGTTCCTTTGTTTCCTTAGAATCAAGACATGAATCGTAATTCACAAAAATGGGGCGAACTACCCACTTTGGTATTGGGTCAAATCTACGAATATTTAGAACCGCGAGATCGCTTAAATGCCAGTTTAGCCTGCAAACATTGGCGCAGTGTTCTCTTTCAAAAGAGGTAAGTGCTAAATCGCAATTCTTTCTTACAATTAATCGAATTACTGAGAACTCATAGGAAGTAGGGTATTTTATAACTGAAGAAAACTTTATGTGCATTTCACTTTATTCACTTTTCCTGTGTTTTGCAATACACAGTGGAAAACGGTAAAAACTATTGCTGATATCGTCATTAACGGTTTTCATTAACAGTTATATTGCTTTAATACAAAAAATTCTCTTTTATATATTTCGATAATATTTTCATTATTATTATAATTTGATGCAATGACGTAACTAACAGAGAAAAGTAGTGCAAAGAGTGGGAATCTCGGCTCCATTCTTTCAGAATAATCTTATCTTTTTACACAAATAGGGGAATATACCCCAAACTCAATGGTCATCTTAAAAAAAAAAAAAACAAGCAGAAGAAGAAGAAGAAGTAAAAATACTGTAATAAATTTATAAATTTTATTAATCAGAATGTCGACTAGAGATTGTTGATTCAGATGTGATTGCGTGATTGTTGAAATATTGAAAGGGTCATGCATAATTTTTCTTGAGATTCCTATCGCAGCCGCAACAAGAAAAACTTAACTTTATGAACATTTCAAGAATAATTTCTAGCGACGTGTTCAGATTGGTAAGATGAGACTGAATTTATGCAGACGAAACATAAGTAACAATATAATCGATTTTGGCGTAGAATTGCTGTTTAGCTAGACGATAGGTTTTTTCCACAGCGCCACATGCCATTAAATAGAAAGCTTGGTTTTCCAATAGCCAAACTTGAGGCGCTTAAAGAAAGTTTGTATGCCTTCCATTTGTTGATTATTTTATATTACCATCGCTGGTTTTATTGCGACTTTCCTTTTGCCCATGTCAAAAAAAGGAGGATCTTAAGACTGGCCATAACGATTTGGCACACGGTCTATCCTGATATCCCATGCGTTGTGCTTTCATTGTCTTCTTTAAAAAAGGACAATGGCAAGATGATTACAACTTTCTGATAAGAAAAGACAACACACGGAAATTTGTATTTTCTAAAGCATGCACAATTTATGATACAAAGGATATTATGTTTGTACGCCTTTTTATAATACCCAAAAGCTTTTAAGAAAACTCCGCCTTTATAATGACCATTCATTCTAAGTCACTTACTGAATCGACTTAAATGTGTCAATCTGTGTGTCCGTCTACAGAGCCGGTTCCATAAATTTCAACGTGCAGATAGCAATTTTTGAAATATTGTAATGAAATTTGTTGTAGGGAATTGCAAACCCTATTAAAAAAGGGGCGGATCAAACCGGTTTTCCCGCCAATTCCCATATAATTCATTATTTCGAAAAGTCGTGATATGAACACAATTGCAAATCTCAAAAATCGCTGAGCAATAAATAGTACACCGCCGCACTAAATTGGTAGAAAAAATTTAGATCAGGTTTCGAGCCCCATCTCAAACAACCATTCCTACGAAAAATAAGCAGCCTCTGTAGAGGAAAAACATGAATTAATATGTTATGGTAAAAACTATTTCATAATAATAATTTAACATAATGAGTCTAGTGCGTAAATTTGGATATCGTGGGCCAGTTTTTTTTTTAGCAAATTTTTCGAAGAAAAGAAGGTATCGAGACGCACGATTACTGTAAAATTTGCCGTATGTGTTGGCTTATGATTTCAAAATTGATTTAAATAATGAAATATTTCTATTTATTACGTGTATTCAAATGCAAATAGAAAAAATAGAAAAGTTAGCCGAAATGTAAATCGAGTATCTAATGTTTGCTTATCATAATTTCTTCTCTATTGTAGATTTTTCACAAATTTTAAGTTAAAATTACATGTTGACAATGATCGTCAATGTAAATTTTTCCGACATACTCTACATCATCTAACGAGTGAACTTATCATCATTTTCGACTTTTTAAATGTTTTCCATATTGAAAAAATACGACGCATCTTATATAAGTAAGTAAAAATACCTGTCGGACGGTTATCACTCTTATCTATTTTTGCTTTCAGGTCATGATTTAATGTATATATATATATATATATATATTTATTTTGTGGCTTTTATTATTCTTTTAGAATTGCACGATGTGATAATTTACAAGGTTTACGTTTTCAAACGAACAGCGTTGGCCTGGTACCACCTGGTGATATTAGTGAAGAAAGTCTAGTCGATATTGAGCAGTAAGTTTGTTAACCTTCGTTCTTATCATTATTTGCTTTTTTAAATAAGCTTTATACGAATATTTTTGTACTCATCATCAAAATGTAATGCTATGCCAACTATGACATTGCGTTTGTAACGTTCGAAGATAAACATCAAAACTCAACAAAGTGCATATATTTCCAATCAAAATCCAGATTCAAGATCAAAAATCGCCTTATAGTTGTTTTTTTCGTCCTGCAAACTGTCAATAAGTGATAGTTACCTGAATTCCAAAGATCGACTTTGTCTTCTGTAGTAAAAAAAGTTTCCGTGAGAAATCAACCTTCAATTCTTTTCATCAATTTTTTTCTTTTTTTTTTTTTTTTGTGAAATGAAGGACAGATCATATATTTTAGCTGATGGGGTACAAAAGATTCGTTCTATATGACGGCGGATACAACTCTCTTACTAATTTTATTTTGCTTTAGATTTTTTGTGGAACCTTTAAAATTATTTTTGAGTCGTAAAAAAACGCCCTGCAAAATATTGGATTTAGGTGCAATTGAAGCTTTAACCTTTTATGGCTTGGACTTATTAAAGGCTTTAAGCCGACCTCAAGAGTTAAAAGCATTAACACTGGCCTCAATCAAATATGATCCTAGTCATTATCCCATGTTTTCCATGGAGAACACGTTGCTGCAAAAATGTAGCACATTGCAGGTGCTTTCTCTTGACTATGATACATTAACTGAGGAGCTGTTGCATGCCATAGAAATTTTACCTCTAAAAAAGTTTTTAATAAGCGTTCATGGCTTGGATCGACATCATCGAGGCATTTCGGAAAGGGCGTGGTCCGAATTTTCAGCTAACTTCAATAACATTGAATTAATAGTTTCATTAATCTATGCATTCGAAGCTGTTGAAGTTTTGCAAGTTCGCATACTACGACAAAATATGCCCATCACCCACCTTCGAGTGCTTTTTTGTGATTATGTAAGTAACGAAAAAAGCTCGAATAAGTTTTTTCCGGTTTTTCTTTATCTATAGCGAACATTTATTTTACAAAATTCTAAAGAGTATTTTATTTCAGACTATTTTTTCCACCTTAGCCATTGATTTTGCTATCTTTCTGACGACATTTGATTTTTGTGCGGACAAAATCGCCTCTTGTGTCGTTCTAAGAATCGAAATGCCATTCAACGAACTATAAGGCATCGATTTAAATAGGTGTCGTCGATGCTTTAGTTTTACCGACAATGTTATTAGTCCGATTAACGCTAACAGTGATCTTTTGTAATTCGAACTATCGTAGCACGTGCACTTTTTCACCGAGTGTTTTTCTGCGAATCAATCAAACCCTGCAAGCGCACTAGCTGTTTTTTTTTTTTGCATTGTTCTTAAATTAATCGAAGCTAAAGAAACTATCCCCTCTGTAGTCAGATTAATTGCACTGTTACGCAAAGATTAGAAATAATACTTTAACATGAAAAAGTCGTGATATTATTCAACATATTATCATGTTGGTTTTGTCCTCCCTTGGGAAACCGGAACAGACTTATTCATTCATATTTCATAACTTCACTTTCACTTTAGTGGAATAAATTTTTTTTAATTAGATGAATGTTGAAGCGTTAGAATGGATGTCTATTAATAATAACAACACTTTAAAGAGTATACAGTGGATTGATTCGGTAAGAAAATCATTTTATAATATAAAAACACTTCATCTATATTTTTGGTTTTCACCTTTTACTATCTCCATTTAGGCTTATAAGCATTCCGATAAGAATATAATGGATTTATTTTTACGTTCTGGACAAGATCCATTTGTTATGATGTCGTGGCGTTGCAAAAATTTGGAAGAAATTGTTATACATGGTTATGTCTTGGATCCACATAATATTGTTGGTATTTCTCGTTTACGTGGCCGCACTTTGAAACGTCTTGAAGTGTCGATGATTGATAGTACGCCTACCGAGGCCAGCATGGATTCGTTTATTGAGGTTGGTACTTAAGAAATGAGTTAATAATATTTGCTCTACTCTGAATCTTGACTTTTTGTACTACACGTATGTGTTGATGCGTATAAATCGACATCTACAGTGCTATAGATACACCGGCATTTAGGCCTCGTATACAAAATATAACCCAGCATTTGAGTTTTGTTCCAAAGCAAGCAAGCCACTTCCGAAAACTTGCATGCACTATTTCAATTTGACAAAAGCATCTAATTGGCCAAGAACCCTAAATACAAAAAACCAAAAAAAGAAGTGAAAAAATTATAGTCGAGCAAAGCCGACCAGTAATTGTGCCTCATTTTCATGAAAATCCTGATGCTGGAAGGTGCTCAAATTGTTCATTTAATTTACGTGTCTTTTATTATTTTTCATTTGTTTTTGTTATAAAAAAACACATATTAGACCTTTTCGTTATGTATGGGCATCATGAAACTAAGAAATACGCCTATATGGTCCAAATTCGCTAAAGTTAATTCCTCTACTACAAATACTATTGTGGACAAGTTTTGATCTTGAAATTTAACAAGGTGAAACTTTCGAAATACTATTACTCAACGATTTTTGCTAGGAAAAATTGAAAATTGTCCTTCACGTAATTATTTAAAATAATGTCTTATATGACGAGTGGTCTAAGAAGCGATTCGGCCCACTTTGTTTTCAATAGATGCAAGAACAGTGCGTTGAACACAAAATGACACCGAGACACACCAGGTGAACAGACATGTGTAAGTTAATTCAAAACTTGTTTCTGAAGCGATCAGTAGTAGAATAGAAGGTTGGTCTTTCTTAATCCTTCTCACCTTCTATCACAAGCGATATATGAAATAAAATTGGCGAACAAGTTCATATCTACGATTAACATCAACATATGCCGATTCTTGTCTAAAAGCCGGTGAATAAATAATATTGAGAAAAATATTATCAATATTAATATTTAATTTGTAAAATATGCTTTAAATGGAATTTAGATCTTTTGGGTGGTCAGTAGCGTAAATGTCTTATTCTTTGAGTTTATAACCCTCTTCCCTCAAATTTTCATTTATTTCGATCGCTCACTGCCTAAGCAGATGAAGAATGAATGCAATGGGTGGAAATTTGTATTTTAAATCATTTATCTAAAAGCAAGAGAATCTTGATTAAAATAGTTTCGATTAGGGGAAAATTTCGGCAAGTTTATAAAATTATGATTATGATGGTATTATTAAATGACAGAATATTAGTTGCAACTTTCATTTACTTTTTATTTATTTTATTGCATCTTAGGAAATTAATACATTGTTAGGTCAAAAATGGGAGCCCTTAAACCTAAACAATGTGCATCCCGCGCTGGGTTATTTGCCTGTGCCAGATGACGTGCGCGATGAATATGTTTTCGATCTCATACGACGTGATATTTCCAATTAATTGAAAGCGAAACAAAGAACAATCAATCACAACAACTAACAAACAATAACATAGTTATCAACTTTATGGAGAAACAACCACGAAAGCAAAATAGCGTTTTTTCAGGTTTCTAAAAACTGAAGAAAGAGTAAAAAATCATTAAAAATACAACAAATAACTTTAATATTAAGTTAAAATCGAAAGCAACCTAAAGAAAAATTAAGGTATAACCGTTAAGATG
Organism: Glossina fuscipes; assembly: GCF_014805625.2. Taxonomy (NCBI): domain Eukaryota; kingdom Metazoa; phylum Arthropoda; class Insecta; order Diptera; family Glossinidae; genus Glossina; species Glossina fuscipes. The sequence continues at coordinate 2,943,058 of NW_023998415.1, read as the reverse complement.
TAACACAATCAACAACAAAAACATCGGTCAAACATATACTTCGGAAAAAATGAAAAAAATACAGAATATGTAAGGACAACAGCACATACGTCATGTCTACCAGTGAGAAGAAGAGAAAAATATTACAGAACTAATCAGCAACTGAATAACGATCCGTTGAAAATGGAAACATTTACTAAGTATAATTTCGCTTCTAATGGCAATAAAATAGAAAGACAGACAACTATAATAACAACAACAGCAAGTATTCATCAATAAGTTTCTTTTTTCCTCATACATATACTTAATATAATCTTAATGCATCTAATATAATGAATTAATTGTGTGGGTAAAACGAAATAATAATAACATACAAAGGATATGGTTTAAAATGCATGACAGTGATACATATACATATATTCGTACATATAAATGTAGCTATATTTTTCTATTAATTAATTAATTAACCCTATTATATAATTTGGTTTTTTTTTTTTTTTTTAATGGCTATACATTTTTTTAATTATTATATATATTATCTGTATACCTTTATATACATATATAGAATGTTCATTGTATAACTTTTATTTAATTTTTTTATGAACGACCTTTCCAAATTTCATTTTTGTTTTCTTAATAATCATTTCGTTTCTTGGTTTTGTTCACAATTAAATTGCTAAACAAATAATGAGATAGAAAACAGAACGACAATGACTAGGTATATATATATATATATATATATATATATATATATATATATGCAATGACTGGATATATATATGCATATATATTCATACATGTATATGTTATGTATGTATGTATATATCTTTATATATATGTATGTACACACATATATATATATATATATATATATGGAGAGGTGTGATATGATATTAAATTAAAAAATATTTTTGTTTTGCTTTTGATATTATTAATCCCTTTCCGATTCAATTTTGACGAAGAAATGCTCCTTAGTTGCTTTCTAAAGGAATCATTAATCAATTTTTTAGAAAATTTATAAAATAAAGCAAAGTAGAGCTCCTACACCACCATAGGATTAATTAAAAAGGGGAAAATATATTTTCTATATTAAGTGAAATCGATATGCATTTGTGTTTAGAAAACAACGGGCAAATAAAGTCCATTTAAGAAGACTAATTTTAATATATTATGGCGAGCCAGTAAAAACAATGGTTAACTTATGATATGATAGACTTTATATACTATTTTTGTTTTTTCTTTTTGTTATGTCATTTTTTGTAAAGAAGAAACTGTTTTTTTATTTCGGTTTCGTTTTGGTTAAAAAAGAACTTAAAGGTGGTGTAGGGGATTAAGAAATTTTAAGAAAAAAATTATTGGATAATATATTCCTTTTTTTTTTTGTTTTTCTCAATAATTTATTATATTTTCTTTCTTAAAGAAATCAGTGCTAAAAATCTATCTATAATAATATATTAAAGTTTTTAATATCCTCAGCGTTTCCAATAAATTTAAATGTAAAATTTGTCACTATAGTCGTGACCTGAGAGAACATGACTAACAGCTCAACAATAATCCATCAAAGTAATTGAAAATGAAAGAAGATAATAGCATATTACACAGAATTAAATTGACAAAATAGATGAGAAATCATGGAAAATGTAATAATTATATCCGTTTATTGATTTTTATAAGCTTTTTCCAATGGCTAATGTCTGTGTGAAAGTTAGCCTCTTTAGACATTAACATCAAAGATGAGCAAAACAATTCGCATCGTGTGCATGATTCGTAACGGAAAGTGAAAGTTTTGAAGAATTGAAATTACAAATTAAAGCGACAAAAGTGACAAAATTTTTTTTTCTAAAATATATGTAAAGTATTATCTTGATAAACTTAAGTTCATTGCCTATTATCATTTGTAAATCTCATTAGCATGAGGATATCAAAAACAACACGACGCTAAAGAAGAAATAAGTTAGTAGATAAAAGTAATGCCTAGAATAAGAATAATAAGAGTAGCCTGTTTATGCCATGCAACTAAATCGTACATTTCGTAATCGAAGCCGAAAGTAATCGGAAATTTTATTTTAAAATCTTATCTATCTATTTAGTTAAAATATACAATCATTGGGAATTTATGTAAAAAAAAAAAAAAAAAAAAAAAAAAAAATGTCTTATGTCAAGACTTATTAATGATTTTCTTTATTAGATTGATCATACGAATTAGTTGCTTAAAGTAGCTTGGGCACTCTTTGCAAACATTATTGAGAAAAAAAAGAGTACATCAAACATTCATGTAATATATTTCTATTAAGTAAATCCTAACAATATGATATAATACAAACAAATAAACAAACGACATCCTAAAGACTTAAGCACTTCACAAGTAATGACGTACAACGGCGAATTGTGAAACCTGCTAAAAAACAACAATAGCAACAACAATTGTAACAACATCTGTGATTAAATGCAAGCCATCTCTTAAGAATAAATAAACAATTATAACAAGAAGATAAAGAAGAAAAAGAACAACAACAACAACAACAACAACAACAACAACAAAATGAAGAAGAAGAAGAATATAAAGAACGCTAAAAAGCAAATAAACATGCAACAATAAAATGTGAATTTGTTAAAATGATAAAGAAACAAAGGAAAAACAAAAACTCAAAACAACTTTACATATATAGAAGATATATAAGAAAAAGGCAACAACAAATTATTTATTTATGTATTTACTATATAATAACGAACAAGTTATTTCTTTAGTTATCAAAAATATTCCAAACTCAAAAATCATTCAAATATCATTGAAAAAAACAAAAAAAGAAAAACAAAAACAAAGAAACAAATATTATTTTTTCTGCGATAATTATGTTTAGTCAAGAAGGAGAAGAAATATTATTTTTATCTGTTTTTATTTTTTTATAACAGCAGTTACTGTAAAACAAACAATTGTTTTTTTTATTTTCTTTTTTTTTTTTTTATATTGTACCCTACACTAAAAGTTATGCTAACCGTTGCGTTAGAGGCCTTTAACCTTAGACCTTAAAGATGTGTATGTGGCTTAATTAATAAAAAAAAAAATAAAAAATGAAAAATCCAGCCAAGTCCGACTGTCCTACCATGTTTCTAGATGTTCTATAGAAACAAAATTTTGATTTGAAAATTTAAATAAAAGTTGCAGAATACTTGTCAATATAACGGTTAATGATTTATGAAATGAAAGGTGAAATTTTTCGTAATAAAGATTTTTGAAATCTTCCCTTGAATTGTCTTCGTCTCCTTGCCTATTTACAATGGAAAAAGACTCCCATTTGTCTTTTTTTGCCATTATAAATGACGCATTGTCCTATCAGCGGTCACCTAGATTCGGATGGGACAAGGGAAATTATTTCAAACGATAATTTATTAATTAAATGTTTTCGCCTTAATTTCCTAAAACGTCTGATTGATAAGATAATTCTGCAACCGTGTTCCCTGGATAACGAAATTAATTCAAATAATTTAAGTCTTAGCTGTTTTTACTGCCGTATGGCGAGTCGCTGTCAAAATTCTCAAAATCGTGTCCACACTTTCTATTCCGCAAATATAAATACATATTTACAAATCCCTTATGAGATGATCTCCCCTAATTCCCCTTTCTTTTGAAGCATGTATATATATATATAAATGAACCTAGGTGACGGGTATTGAAAAGTTCGGTCCAAGCCGAGTATAGCATTTTTTAAGAACTTATTAAGAACTACTACAAAATAAAACAAGAAACCAAACAAAAGTTCCCTAAAATATTTTAAAAATAGTTTGTTATAGTTTAATTTAAAGAAGCAACAACAACAACAACAACCACAAAGCAAGCAAAGAATTTATATATATTTAGCTCAAAAATTACTAGAAAAAGTAAAGGAAAATTGAAATATTTTCACAAGACCTACATACAAAAAGGAAGAAAATAATCAAATTATGTGAAAAAAGAAGAATAAACAGAGTAAGGAAATAAACAAACAAACAAACAGCTCAAAATCCTAAAAAATACAAATTTGCAAATGTGATTAAGAGAGATTCAAAAGAATGCTAAAGAACAACAAAAACAACCAAATAAATAAAAGCAAAAAAAAAAAAAAACAAAAAAAACAAAAAAAAAAAACAGAAAAAAAAGACGCTAATGTATTTGTTAGTTAATTTATATATAGAGAATGTAACGAACCAGCCTATCGACTAAACAATCAAACCAAACTATTGTAGAAAAATCAATTAATTAAATCAATTGAAATCAATCTCTAATATGTAAACGATCGACCGACCGACCAGTCATACAAATTGCATTTGTCTGAGAGTCTATGGTATGAAAAATTATTAATGCTGTCTGTACACGCATGTGTTTTACTGTTATTATTATTTCTTTTTTTTTTTTCGTTTTTTTTATTTCCATTTTTCCGGTTTTCTTTAATGTATACAACAAGTGCAATTGCAATATTGTGATAAAAAACCAAACAACAACAAGAACAACAGCAACAACATACAATTACTAAGATAGGAAAGATCCCCTTTCAGTGATGGATATTTTTTGTTATACGAAAGGAAGAGAAGAGAAGCAAAGCATTGTTTTCAAAATTTGATCGAATCGTTAAATGAGTTCGTTATTATGTTAAAAGAGAGATCTCACGACAGACTGCAATGCAATGAATGAAATGTGCATGTTTTCCAATGCAAATATATATATATGTATATATACATATGTATATATACAATAGGTTGGAGGGAAAGTTCTGCCGTATTTTAAAGAAAATATTTGAATTCATTTATAAAAATACGTGTTTAATATTAATCCGTTATATATGCCCCGTTATGTGTTATAACCTGTTGCCATCTGTCAGGTAACCTGTGAATCCTTATTACCTGTCTCACTAACCAGCTGTTTTTTTTTTATTTACAAAAAAAATTACCTATCTACGGCAAACTTTCCCTCCAACATATTATATATATATAAGGCATGAACTGTGTCTTAAAGTATAACTGATTATATTCTATAAGATAATAAGTCGATTTAGTTATGCCTAATTTTTTTTTTCTTCCCCAACATCTTAGGGATAAAGTTTATTCCATGGATGAAGTTTGAAAATGAATCGCATCAATTTACGATGGTAGATTAAGAAATTAAAAAAAAAAAAAAAAAAAAAAAAAAAAAAAAAAATGGTATGCAAAAATGATATTACAAACCGCATTATATAATTTTTGTCAAGACTCAGTCTAACGCACATATAACAAGATTAATCCAAACGACCCGTCTATTGGTGTTATCATAATTATGCATTAAAGCCATTCGACAAAGCGTTTATGAAGGGCGCGAAAACAGTTTCATCAAATATGAACGGGCATAACTAAGTCGTTTCAAAATCTCAAGCTAATCTGAAATATACACTTTGCCAAAACAGTATCGCAAACGGTTTAAAGTCCCAATTAATCGCCACTGAAAGTTAGCAGCCATCTTGGTGTTCGATGAGTTGTTTTTAAAAAGCCGATGTTGAATTTTGCATTGAAGAAAAATATCGAATAAATAATGTGCCTCAAGTGTATCTTATTGGAGTTTGTTTGAGAAATCAGCGTAAAATTGCCTGCGAAGCGTATGGGTATACAAAGGGAGATGAATAAATCGAAGACTTAGGAAACATTTTTTTTTTGTTGCTTCAAGAAGAACAAGTAATTCGAAGATATCGAACGTTAAGCTTGTTATTTATAAGATGTGATTTCCTGTGAGGCGTTCTTCGTTTCCTTAAAACTTTAAAAGCGCAAGTAAAAAAGCCTCTTTTTTTTCCATCTAACTGTTTCCCTTGATGCTTTAAGAATACCTGTGTTCATGATGTAGAATTCATAAAACTCTCCTCCCACTCTTACAATTAAGACAAGAGAATGCTCATGTGGAATTTCTTATTATAAACTGTCTCTTTATTCGAAAAAATGATTGCATCTCTAGTACAACTGACTGACTGATAGACTGCTTTTTAAAACACTATAGATGCCTGAAGGGATTTTTAAAGCCTCCTTACCTTTTATTTGGCTTAAAGTGGCATGCAGAGCTACTTGTGTGGTATGAACAAATACTAGGGAACGGATAACGGATATGACGAAAGTAAAAAGCATGCAGTTGAGGAATAGAGAACAAAACGTAAAAACGCAGCTCAAGGCACTTCAAAGTAACGAGTGAGCATAATCTATAGTTATTTTATTCTAATCTATGGAATGCTGGTCTCACTTGCAATTTATTGAAATGATTTCTTATTTGAAATTTTGCGAACACTTGCAAAGGTTGAGAACGATAGATTTCAGAATCGAATAAAGATGCTGGGAAGATGACTTATGATATAATATTTGAACGGCAACTCATTGCGCATCTCGTTCATCGTTAGGGAGTGTCCATAATAAAATTCTATATATATATATATACGTAGTCTTTTTTTTCTTTACTCGTATAGCTGGCCAGTCTTTTACCGGTGAAAGAATCCTTTAGAAAGAGACAATGCTCTGCTTGATCGTAAAAAATAAAACTAAAGCAAAATATTAACGAAAAACATCAAGATCTCCTAAAGACCTAATTAAAGAATTTAAGAAAATTTCGCGAACAACACTCTATGCCAACGTTATTTGCTTTGCATGTATAGGAGAATATTAATGTAACTAAATGAAATCTATGTTAATGTATGTACGTATGTATGTATTTTGTATAATTTGTGATATATAAACATTATTGAGAGAAAACATAAATGAAAAACACACACATATATACACACAAAAAAAAAAAAAACGATGTAAACCAACAACAACAACATGTACCTGAACAACTTAAAGTATTTAAAAATTAAATAACAACAACAAGAATAAGAAGAAGAACAACAACAAAAGCAAGAATAACAAATCTTTAAACATCTTAATAAAGAGAGAAGTGTAACGTTGAATAGAAATGTAACGGAACATCCGCATGCAAAGGGGAACAACAACAACAACAAAAATAACAACAACAATGAAAAAAGTGCAAAAAACAAACAAACAAAAGAAAAAAGCAAAACCTAACAAATAGGAAATTGTTTTTTTTTTTTTCTTTTTTTTTTTATAAGAGTATAATTATGAAAAATGAAGAAATCAAAAAAAAAAAATTATTACATGTGAAAAACATTAAACAAGAAAAGCTAAAGAACTAAAAGCAATTTCGTTGTAATTGTAAGACTGAAAAGCACAAGAACCAAATAATAAAAAAAAAAACAAACAAAAAACAAAACGAATAAAAATAATTAATTAAATACAAATACAAAGTAACAACAACAGCAACAAAAATAATATTGTGTTTTAAAACACAATCGGGCAAATAACGTTGATGATGACGATGTAACGAATGAGTTATGGGGAAGAGTTAAAGTGTTTGTGTGTGTGTGTGTGTGTGTGTGTGTATATATATATATATATACAATATCCCAACAATCTAACAATATGTACTTTGAAAATATTCAAATTAGCCAAAAAAAAAGGCTTAAATTTCGTTTATTTGAAAAATGATTTCTTTTTTTTTTTCTTTTTTTATAAATTTAAAAAAAAAAAGAAAAAGAAATTCTTAAATAAATACGAAATTAAACATTACAATGTATCTCCACATCTCCACACATTCACTTTCACCTTTCAAAGATAAACATCCATCTTCTTATAGATATTTAGAAGTTTTTCTTTTTCTGATATGTGTTTATCTACGGAAACAGATTTAAAAAGAATTTCTTTAAGCATTTTTGTGATAAGAGAAAGAATTATTTTGTTATTATAATGATAATGAGATGAGTAAACCAACAGCTTTCTCGTGATAGGATTTATTAAGATATTTGTAGAAATAATAAGAACAACAACAACAAGAAAAACAAGAACAACAACAACAGGCTTGATAATAATAATAATAATAATAATAATAATATTCATAATAATAATATTTACATGAAAGAGCTGAATTCGGCTTAAAACGAGTCTTTTATACCCATCACGTATATACATTAAGCTGCATAAGGCTTTTAGGGCAAAATTGTAAAAAAACACAAACAAACAAAAGGATCCGTTTATTAGTTAATAGTAAAGTGCCTGCCTGTTAATCATCTTAATATTATTTATCGATGATGCTTTCTTTCGAAATTATTAACAATGAACAAAGATCTTCAAATTATTAGGTCATATACCCATTTTTTGAGCTTTAACAATTGACGAAATTCTTTTCAATCTTAAAAAAAGAAGAAAAACAAATTGAGATATGAAATGATTCCGGGAAAACTCTATTATTATTTATTATTATTTTTTTTTTTTCAAGTTAAAGTAACCTTCAATTCTGTACTTATTACAATTATGATCAGTAATTTAATTCAAATCCCAGAGAATATATCGTACAAATCATTCCACCTTTTCGTTGCGACAGCTGGACATTCGTGCAATTGTTCGCTTAATCGAATGAGCTTGTGCGAAATGATCGCGATGATCCGTCAATTTTATGGATTCTTACATTTACTTGTGCAATGCCTATCTCTCAAACAGATTTGGAACGTGGAGTTTTCAAGGGCGATTTCCTTTAAGCAGTTCATAGCAATAGATTGATGAGTCTCTTGGCTCGCAATATTCCCCAATCTATATATATCCATTGGGGAGAACTGTTTTCAGTGCGCGATCAAGTACGTGCCCCTTCGCCTTCTTCGCATATTACAACTGAACGCCTTTGCCATATCTCTTAACTGCAATACATATTCCTTTCTTTTTCCTTAAAAACGTAAAGAGTGCTCACGAGATCACTCAGAAAGAAATAATTGCCAGTCCGGAGTGAGTCACAAGTCAAGTAGCCCATTGACCAAATTTCCGGAATTTTCGCATTTGCTGATATTATTAAAGATTCCAATGGAATGGATGGATGAGAGCCTAATTCCAAATTTGAAAGAATTTCTACAACTTTCCTTTTTCTTAGGGCCTATTCTATATATGCGCAATTCCTAAGAACGCATATATTTTTATATATGTTTACATATATACATTTTAAGTAAAAATAAATTTGAAATATATTTGAAGAGATGTCACTCTACGTGAAATTGAAGTCTAGACTTGGCAGTGTTGTATCTTCAGCTCTACTCTATTGCTCTCTATGCCCCTTAAGGTATATATAAGTGATGGGTATGATTGCACAATGCAAACACAACAACAACAAGAAAAACGAATTTTGTGTGATCAATGTGGTGCACTTAACACGCATCACCATTTGTATTAGAACAAGAGATTAACATTAATTTACAAAAAAAAAAAAAAAAAAAAAAAAAAATATATATAAACATTTATATGAACGTTTATTTTTAATCATTCCACCACATCACCATCATTCAGTTCGCTTACCATCACCACCACATAAATAGAAAATTAAAAGATGTTTTATTTAAATTAAGTATTAAGTAATGTGAATATTATTCTTCAAGTCCTTTTTTGTTTTTTTTTTTTTTTTTGAAATTTTTGAATTTTCTCTTCATTTAATGAGAACAATAAATGAGAAAAAGTAATAAAAAGAAAGAAGAGGAAACATTATACTAATGTTGCTGTAAAAGGCCCATTTTAATCGCAAACAAACACGATACTAGCGAATGATTATATGAGAGGGCAGGAAGAGGAGAATCAAAAAAAAATATTTATATATATATATATAAAACGAGTGAATGTTTTGTTATAAAGAGTTTGTGAATTAAGTTAGGAAAAAGAACAAAAAGAAAAACAAAAAGAAAAACAAAAACAAAAATGTAAAAGATCTCGTAAGGTGTGCAAACATTCGCTCACTTTAAGAAGCGTTTATATATGCACATGTACATGTATACATGTTTAAAAATATCTAAGTATGTAAATATATTGCTATAAGAACATCTCTATAGAGATAAAATGTGATGAGCTATAAAGTTGTGGCAACTTTTTGAATTTCGTTATAAACGACAAAGTGTACGCGCGTAGGGTGCGTTGCTTTTTCATTTATCTGGAGATGTTGATATTACAAGACGTCTTTTTCCCTTGCCTTGCGATGTTTTGCTATTGGCTATGCTAAAGTTAGTAAGTAAACTAACTAATCATTAATCACCTTTCAATATCGAAAATTAAAAATGTAATCATTTTTTCAATTTTTAAGCATATAAACGATTAATATTTTATTTAAAAATTTTGACAATAAAAAATCGTTGAGGCGTGTTCTTTCGGTTGTCGGGGGTTAACTCTATAACTCTATAAGTTCAGAAACCAAATATTCACTGTACTGTACTGATCAAATCAATTTTTGGCCGGCTTGAGTAGTATGCGAAAGAATGAAATTTTTAATAAAATCTCGACATTACTTTGCAAAATAAATTACGACCAAAGAAAAGAAAGCCCGCCATCAACCA
>NW_023998415.1:2921963-2932672 GCF_014805625.2 Glossina fuscipes | reverse complement strand
AAAGATCATGCTCATGCTGTTGGTACTACGGATATCGCTTTAAACAATTACACAAAACATCCATGAAAGCGTCATAAGCCAACCCTCGGAGACATAAACGCCGTACTCTATTTGCTCGTTTCTTGCATGGTCTACGTCAGAGAGGCGACGATCAGAAGCAATCAGAAAGCATGCAATTAAAGACTTCGGAAAAGTTGAAAAGTTGTGGAAGCACCTCTCGCCCTCGGTACGTCGTTTAAGATTGTATTTCCGGAACGGTGTTTTGTAAAGACCAACTTTTAGCTGTCCGATCAGTTATCAGTTCTGCACCGTATACGCTTCATATGCGTTTCCAACTGTCGTGTTAGCGCTATTGCCTTATTTAAATCCGCAAAGCATTACATGACAAAAATGCACTTTTCAAAGGTTAAGAAAAACAGTTGAATGTAACATGCCACATATGAAAGAGTTGACAGAAGACTTGATTGAATCCCCGCTCGTTCGTTTCGGTGCGTTAAAGGTGATGAATACGAACAATAGATTCTACCTAGCTGCATCGGACGTTACTTATGACCCGAGTCAAATAAATATTACAAATATTTTTTCTTATTATGAAAAATTTGTTCTTATCCTTATCTGTAGTAAAATGTCATGTCGTCTTATAAGAGCGAGTACGGCACACTTCTTCTTCTTCTTTCTAATTGAAGGATAATAAACATTTTTCATTCACTTTCATTTTCCTAACTAGAGTGTATTTTATACATATATGTCATTTCGATCCGTTGCATAACTATCAATATTTAGAATTCGAGCGCTGCCTGCCTAGCATCCAAGATCTGTGTGGTATACCGGTGAAAAAAAATAGTCACTTTCTAGTCACCAAAATTGGGTAATCGGGTATTGCATTAATATTCGGCTTGTTAAGAATAGTGATTGTCTCCTGCTTCTGTCTTCGTTTCCTGTAGCAATGAGGAATTAATTTTCCATTTATAAACTTTGATCAGGTTTTGACAAAGGATATCATTGGATTCGCTTACTTAAATACTTCGTTACCCGTATTCGCGTCGTTGAGGTCATAATATTTTACATACATAGTACTTAATTTGTTCGCGTAGACTTTTTGCATTTTATAGCGTCGCAGCGTAATAATTAGGGAGTAGGGAAAGGGTTCTTTAAATGCCGTAGAAGGAAAGGGACAAAGTTGTTGTCCCGTAATTTCATTTATTGCTTACGCACAGAACGCAGGATTACTCGATGTTGTTTTCATATGAATGAAATTTTTCGGATTTTTAGCTTTTTTTATTTTTATAAAGGCCGCTGCTACGATACCGTAGCCGTTACGCGTCTATCTTATCATTTTGATAACAATTTGTTAATTTATGTGTAAATTGAAAATTGAAACCAACAGAGTGTAATTATAGTCGAATAGAATGTAAGTAAAAAGAAGAGAGTTGCCACAGCTTGTACTTAAGAGTTCAGCATATTGTTAGTAAGAACATCTATTTAAACATCTTTCGATAACATACAAATTTTATATATGAAAGTTTCCCTTTTCAAATTTGCTTTCGGAAACTCAAATTTCTATAACAATAACAACAAAAATAACAACAACCAACAACAAACAAATTAACAAATCGTAGCTGTGATATAAAAGCAAGAACAACAACAACAACAACAACAACTACCATAAAAGGATGATAACCAACCAACAGATACTTATGCATGCAAGAACAAAGAAAAATGTTAATGTTAATGTGAAATAAACATCTTTAACAATAAAAACATCAACTGCATATAGCAAATAATTAATTAATATTTTTTTGTTAATTATCCACAAAACAAATGGAAAAAAAACAAAACACAAGAAACAAAATACAAATGCAATTGCAACATTTAGTAAAAATGGTATACAAAGAAGAAAAATAATATAATTAAATAAATAAATAACAATAACAATACGATTTAGTTTATAGGAGGCTTAGATGAGTAAAATGGATATAACAAAAAGCATAAATAAATGAAAATGGGAAAAAAGCCAAAATAAAACATGTTAAGGACTTAAAACGAAATGTTAGGAAAAGAAGTCTTCAACGATAACAACAAAAACAAATCTTAAAGAATAGTATAAACAAAAATGAGAAGAAAAGAAAAAAAAGAAATAGAATGAAGAATAAAGAATAAAATAAAAGAAATGAAGTGTTTAAGAAGCATATTTAAAAGGAGAAAATATGTCAAATAATAATCAATTTAATTAATGTTTAATTATGTAAATAAAAAATTTATTTTCAAAAATCAAAAAAAAAAAAAAAAAACAAAAATAATAATAATAAAAACATTAAACATTATAAATATAACAAATTATAATTATATATATATATATATATATATATAATATATATATATATATATATATATATATTTCTTTCCGATACTGAGCAATAAGTTCGCTATAGATAAAAAGTAAAAGTATAAATAACTTTTCTCTTTTTTTTTTTTTTTTTCTTCTTTCTATTCACTTGATATATTATAATTTATTTTGTTATTAAAAGAAAAAAAGAAAAAAATTAAAGAATAAAATAAATAAATCTTTCAGTTTTAGTTTCTTATTTCTTGCATATGTATTCTTAGATATATGAATAAATCAACTGACAATGTTACTAAACAATGCGCAATATTTAATCATAATCACACACACACATTATTGAAATTTATCTTGTCTAACTATATTATTAATAATTAATTAATAATAATAAATAAACAAAAAATCGCATATTGTAGTACATATTAATGACAATGAAATTCAATAAAAAAAAAAAACAAAAAAAAATAACAAAAGAAAAAGAATTATATATAAAACGAATTTTAATATTTTATTACAAACACTCTCTCATTTTTGATAATTGACATAATGACAAAGAGAGGAGAAAGAAAAAGAGATCGAAACACAATTGCGATTAACTCTTACTCTCCAAGGCAATTATGTCGGCCACCTGTGGACCGTAGGGATTGTGTTTCCATCGGATTGGTCTGCTTAATTAACCAGATTAACTCTGTGCTCGACTATGAGTAAATGCCTGGCAACAATGACCCACCGTCGCATCAGGCAGCACTATTCCAAATCTGGAAGAAACTTTTAAGAAAATCATCTTCTCCCTAATAGTATTCTCTTCGTACGCAGATTACGTCTTTTCGTTGGTTTTCGACACCTTTCAGGAATAATAGGAAGAAACAGTTAATCCAGAGCATATAGGAGTTAAATTCCAAATTCCAAATGTTAGCGCCAATACGGATCCAGGATGACTTTTGGCGAATCAAATTCGAATTTGTTGATATTGACCAATTCTCCGAACACTGGTAATTTATGAGCTTCACTTGTTTCGGGGACACTACACATTTGATCCCGACACAAAACAACACAACTAGCAACACTAAGTTAAAGGAAACTTGTATACAGCTGATCGGAATATAATGAAATCTACTTGCATTTCGTTCGAAGGTTAGTTGTATCTAACAAATGATACGAACTCGTTAATAGTGGCAGTATCTATATGCTATCCTACGAACTTATTGACTTACGTATTACATTTTATTTAAATGCTAATGTAAAACTACGTTCTCTCTATTAAGTGAGTGAACAGTGCACGCGATTGGGAACCTATTCTAATAATGACACGAGTAAAATACTCTTTCACCTTAGGTTTCACATAGCTATACATATGGTTGAAGACTTGTCGATTTTATAAAAAAGTTGAAACTCAACAACAAGCCTATCCATCCTTCGTGGACGCATTGATGTGATTATTTTTTATGATTTGCGATGCAATAATAGTAAGCAGAACAAGTGATTACAGAGAAGCTGTGCAGGGGAAAAGGATTGTTTAATACTGCTAACGAATACTGCAAAATCTGATTTATTTTGAAATCGGTCTTGCGAGTTCTCCGAAGCGAAAATTAGAGTTTTGACATTAGCATCTTCAGTGAACGGCCTCAAAAAACTTGCTGAAAGGCATTTGTTGCACGATAAATGCAAATCTAAATGGTATGACCTTCGAATATGCTGCAAGTAATGATCTAGTAATGATCACAATACTACTTATAAAAAATTAGCAAACTACGATTGTCATGCGGCTTGTCTTGAAATTTGAGCACTGACAAATATAAATAAGACGGCGTCACTGACCAACATTCGATAGTAATTTTTGAAAAAGTTCAAAAACCGAAAACCGAAAAACAATAAATGGGTGAAAACAAGTCAAAACACTTTTGTGAACCACAACTCATCATTAAATACCATACATTAGTTCACTTAGTACAGTTACTCATGTAAAATAAGGCGTTATATGTGAAGTGGCCCGAACAGGTTTAAATAGCATTCGTCCTTGCACCAAAATACATCACACAAGAATAAAAGATGGACAGACAAGCTTACGTCGATTCCATGAAAGGTGGATCTATCTCAAGCCCTTCTACGTTTTGCATACATCCGCATAAACTTAATATATTCTTTTATCACAAGCGAGGTAGGGTGTAATTAGTGGTCATCCTCAACAAAAAAATTGTTGGTATTATGACAAAGTTTCTGTACCCTTCCCCGTCAGGCAAATCGAGAATAATTGTGATTGTTCATTGACCAGAAGCATTTATGTGACTTAAATACAAAAATTTAAACTTTAACCAGACGCTGTCTCGTAACACTTTCATGTAAACACACTTCCATTGCTCGTACATTTTTTGTGCTACAGTGGCTTTTGCGCTGATTAGTCCTAAACAGCAGTTAAATGTGCAGGAATTTAAAAGCATATTGCATGGGCGATGATGTCGGCGTCGTAAGAAAGTGGAAAAAAATTGGCCACACCTACCCGATATTACATGGTACCAAAATTTAAGTTGTTTCCTAATATCTTCAGAACACGTAGAAACAAGCTATAAAAACCCCATAAAATATATAAAGTCGTGGCCAGATTCAATTTTCGAATGCACCTAAACGTATCCGTCTGCCCGTCCGCCCAAAATAATGTTATCGCTTACAAATTCGCTAAAGATTTTTAAATTACCATTAATGATTATACGACAAGAACTCTTATTTTGAAAATAGAAAAAAATCAGCCGCTCCCACTGCATCTCATAGAGTATGAAAATGTAGTTCTTTCGCTGTTTTTTGCCTTCTTTAGGATAATGGTAATGATGGGTAGAAAAGATTCCGACACAACCAAACATAATTTTCACTTTGAAAAAAAAAGAAGAAAAATCCGCTTAATATTAGTTACTCACCTTTTTAAGTTTCCATACATCTCCAGTTTAGCAGTCAAACGTAAGATACGTTAATATATTTCAAGTACAAAAGTACGTGAAAATTTTTTGCGTAATTCTAATTAAGGTCATCTACGCATTATCTTTATAGGTTGTGTGAGAGAACCCCTTGGCTTTATGGAATAATAAAATGAATGTATTTTTCATCAGTAAGAATGAAAAAAAATGTAATCATTACATATTGAACAAAAGATTCGTTTGTTTGGATTGCTTAAGAGAATCTAAATTTTTCAACTTTCGGCATAACACACTTGACGATCAATGATTTATAAATCTGATTGAATTGAATATCATTCGTTGCTTGAACAAAACAAAACAAAAACCAAAAATTCAGGAATCAATTATATCAGAAAAGCATAAGCATAAGCAATCATACGAGAGTGTGTAGTAAAAGAGAATCTGACGTTTATTAGTTTCGCTGTTCGATGTGAAGTTTCAATTGTTTGCAAATTGAACGATTGAAGACAACAAATTTATAAAAAAATCACTGCCGATGAGATATACCAGTGTGATCAAAAAGTAGCAAGACCGAAAAGCAAGCTAAACTTGCTTTTGCTTATATCAAGAGCGCATCCTAAACGATTTTTGTTTCACATTTTGCAGCAATATTCCCAACGATTCAAATTCATATCTCAATTTGGTCTTAGCTCCTCAATCGAGTCGAAATGATGCTTTTGCGAAAGCAAAACTCTTTGAGTTTCAAGAATACGCACGAATTAAATTTAGTGAGTGAAAATTTTTTGAAGCTCAAATGGTCTTTCACATCGCACGTGGGGACGTCAAAAAGACACTACGACTTTCTTGTTAGGGAGTGCATTATTAGAATCGTCGAGAATAACAATCACTGGCCATTACCGTAGAATAAGTCTGCGCTCTTGGCCTACGTTTTATAAAGTGCACAAAATAGAAATTTCTTTAATTACCGTAAGAATTTGAGTCAATTTAGTTATGTGGAGTCGCGCGTCGTCGTTTGCTGAAAAGGTATACACTTCTCATTGACAAGAAATGCTAAGGAAAATCCTAAAATATATGTAAATTTCTTTACGACAACATATTATAAATATATGCCGGGGCCGGGGTGAAGGTGGTCTATGTAAAATGGCGCCGACCTGCTAACATCATAATTCACACTGCTTTGCAATGGTATGGTGATTAAGGTTGTCTTTTCAGTTGTTTCCAAATTTTGAACTTTCTAGTAAATTTTAGCCGCGTAAAGGATTTCCATAATAAATAGATCACGGTAAACCAATGAAAAAATGCTTCTATTTAAGATTTGGAATGCGTTCTTGTCGAAATTGTGCATGAAATCTACAAATTTGCATATCATCTGGCTATGGTTATGGAAACATCGTTCATGACTAGTGTTTAATCAGAGCAACGCAAAAGCATGGAAACCAATGTAAACATATTAAATTTCACTCAATCATCTCACAAAGTATTATTCGTATTTTGATTGCTTGATAATCACAAATTGATTGATTCATACATTACGAACAGATTGTTATAATGTATGAATAAAATGTGAATTTTCTTCTACTATTCAACTTTATATACTTTTCATTAAATTTGAACGTAAACGTTAAACTCGGAGAATTGCTTCACAAGATGGAAAAACAAATATTTTATAAGAATTTCAAGTGTCAGAATTATGGAACATTCCGATTGCATAACAGCGCACAGAAAGCTTTAATTTTTTCTTTTGCATTCCATTTAGGTCAAGGATTCACGGATTGTTACTTAATAAACGAAAAGTTCCTATAAAATTTCATTTCGCACATATGAAGAGAATCTGTGCAAAGCTTAAACAACATCTGCAAAGATTGTGTAACAACTAGCGGCCGGATATGTTGTAAATTCTTGTAATCCATGTAATAAATATGTGATGAAATGATCAATGAATATGTATATATATATATACATATATATATATATATACAATACGTGAATAAGCTTCGTAGCCTATGCGGATTTTATGAAGAACGAATTCATCATTAATTTTGAATTTGAAGAAAAATTTCATTTATTATAAGTAAAGTGCATTAGTATGAAGTATGATGAATATTTCAATTTGAATATCATGTTACTCATACGCACCCCCGTAAAAGTTTAAGACAGGTTTGCAAAGCAATAGACTCAAGAGAAAAAGCTTCGCGCAAACGATAAAAACAGAAATGCTGAACCGGCCGAAAGAGAGAGCGGGAGAGAGATAACTTTGTAAGCCGGAGAGAAAAGCACATTAACTCGCAAAGTTGTGAACATTTTTAAGATGAAATGAGTAAAAAAAACTTAGAAAATCAAATACGATTAACAGCTGAGAAATGTATAGAATAGAAGAGAAAAAATGTTTTTGCTCTGCCTTTCTTTTCCTTTTTTTTATTTATTTATTTAGTTTTATTTTTATTTATTTATTTATTCACTTCTTTCCTTTAATAGTATATATGGTTATAAACTAAAATAAATACAAACCATACAATAACATCTATGTACTTATATGTATATATATAAAAGCCTGACGTCTTCTAGAGGGTAACAGACAAATTGCAAAATCAGTTGTGCAAAGAGAGAGCAACGACGCGACATTCAGTTTGGAAGACGAGACGAGAAACGTTTTATGTTTACTTACAATTACAGCAAATTAGCTGTGTGCGTAAATTATTGGAATAAAAAATTTAAAAAAAAATAATAATAATAATAATAATAATAATAAATAAACAATTTTTCCAAAAAAAAAAAAAAAAAAAAATAAAAAAAAAATTATGAAATTCTTTTCTATCTAATATCATCAAATAAATTTCCAAGCATTTTTACAAACGAGTAAAACTTAAGCAAACGTGTTGCAATACAATAGCGTAGGAAAAATTCCTTGAAAACTTTTTTTCTAATTGTCTTTATTTGCTATTTGACTTATACAGTGAAACCGAAAGTGCAATAAACTAAAGTTACCTTTTGTATTTTTAAACTTTTCTGCCTTAAGAGCGCAAAGAAAGTAAAAAAATAAGAAAAAAAAATATTAAGTAAATAAAATATATCAAAAACCAACAACGACGACAACGTTAACAACAACAGCCTAGCCCTAAACGAATTTCTTTTATAAATAACAACAATTTATTTATAAGGTGAGCAAGCGTGCATGAGTAAGTGAATGGACTGCGTTCATACACAAACATACATACAAACCGATATATTTAATACATGTGATTATTTTCTTCTTTCTTCCCCTCCGGCCTAGAATATGTGCTAAGCAGAAATCTCCTCCATAGGATTATGATTAATATAAAAAATAAATAAATAAATGAATGAATAAATTAAATATCTATGATATAAGTGGAAGCTTTTTCGTTTTTTCTGCCATCCATTATTGTCTTAAATGAAATATGACGTAACAGGCCGATATACTTATGCTTGTACGTCATACAATACTACACTACTGGATATAGTATTACTCATGGCTTTGCTATAATTACATTATAATTTTACTTTTCTTTTTGCTTGAATAATTTCACAATATTGTCTCTTATATGTATATATATCGTCATATGACAATAATTGATAAAACAGCAAAAAAAAATCCGTGTATTTTTTCCGAAAAAATCTTTTGAACTTGAAAGAGCAACATTTTATAGAATAATTTTTAACTTATGAGTAATAAGAGGTTTGCACTCTACAACACGCCAATCCGTATAACCATCAATTAACCATCAACCTATCATAAATGTTTTCCATTAATATATTCGTTTACTTTTGCATTCAGTTGAAAGCAGTAAACAAACACACGTAACATACGAGGATTGCCTTGGTAAGAAAGTAAAAGAAAAATCAAACATAATCAAATGTTATTGGTTTGCTTGATTATCGACTTGCTCAATCTTTCTGCTTATGTAACGCGAATTGCTTATCTATCTATGCTGGAATAAGTGCGAAAGGAGAGTCTATTAACTTGTCGTTTTTGATACTCAAGAAGCTAAGTTGTACTGGCTTCTTTTGGGTTACACTTGGGATTATCATGACGGAGAGAGTGATATCATGTCAAGCGTTATTTTTGCTCTTTTCTCTAATGACAACCGGCAAATAAGTCGCTTTAGATTGAAACGTTGTAAAATTTCGCGAACAAGAAGCCAACCATACATTTGCAGGTGCTTCGAAACGCTAATAGCTTTCTTTTACCTAAACATCTCTTGGCTAGTTCCGCACAAAACTTCGGTGTAACCGCAGCCACTACTACACTCCCCAACGAGCCGTATCTGACAGTTAAGTAAAAAGGCATTCGGCCCGATACTCCGATGGGTAGTGCATTTTCGTACCAGGAGCAATCATAGTTTTGGGCAATATGACCCCCCTGGACACTCATTAACTCCATGACTTATCGGTCTATTATAGAATTTACGCCATGCTATACAGTTTTGGGTGATCTCTTACTGTATGCAGCCTGAGTCACTCTTTCCTTTGGACCACATCATATGACCCGGAAGGTCATCCAAACACCATCTTTTCTCAAGGGGATAATACTTTCAAAGGTGTCATCACACAGCACACACCGAACTTTGCCACAGCGCTCTTGAATATCGCTGACCATCAAAACTTGAGTAAGTTTCATGACCTCCATAAAAGAGAACCAAAAGGCAGAAGAAAAATGCTCTTTTTCCATTGGAAGTAAAGTTTAAACACTTCTTTGCCGTTGACTATGCGACTCTCCATATAAGCGACAGTCAACGTTTCGAGGGAGCACCACGATAAGGTGAGGGTTTCGATATGGCTATGATCACGCAAAAGGGTCCCATAGATCCGCTTCCCAGATCAGATTACATATAGGTATTGCCTTGCAGAAACCGTATTGACAGTTCACATTAAATGCAACTGAGAATAAGTGGCAGTATTCACTTCCTGAAGTCGCCAAAAAGATTTCACCGAACTATTGCATTCAAGTTAAATCGGATTCAATTGCGCCGTCTATGCGCCCGACTATTTATGCAAAAGATAGCTCAGTTGTAAAGCCATTTATTGAGTGTAAGAACGATTAGTCTATGAATTTTCCGGTTTCAGCGGATTCTTGGGTGGGAATTTTTCCAAAAATCTTCGTCTTGTAATATAGCAGAACTACAGTATATAGTATTTTCTCAAGCGGAAAACTAGAACTAATTGGTTCGCCTGGTACATAATTAGCAAAACTATTCCAAAGTCGAGGCAATAAGTGTAGAAGGCATTGCTATTCACACGAAGTACGGACGGAATTACTTTTCACGCAACACTTAAAGCCAGTCTGACAATCGACTCACATATCTGGCGCAATTTTAATGTTCAATGTAAAATAGAGAGAGGGAGGGAACGATTTATGAAAAATTTTTCAGTTCAGAGTTTCGATAATGCTTACGGTATACACACACACACACACACACACACACACACACACACACACACACACA
>NW_023998415.1:2857631-2921953 GCF_014805625.2 Glossina fuscipes | reverse complement strand
CACACACACACACACACACACACACACACACACACACACACACACAATGTAGAGATTCTAATAGTAGATAGAAAAGGCCAACTGCATTGGCTAGTGGGTGGTTATTGGACCGTTAAACATTGATTAGGACTCTCTGATATGTGTAGACAGACGTTTTACTATTAAATTGAAATCTTTGTTGCTTTTCAGAAAATTAATTAAAGGCGAACAAATGCTTTAATAGTTGGGAAATTAAAATTCTTATTGAAAATTGGCTGCAACTACAATAACATCTGACGATGATAATATTAGAAGCGGCAACTCATACAAAAACAACAACAAAAACACTAACAACACCAACAAGAACAAGAACAACAATAACAATACAAAAGCTAAATAAAACTTAATTAAATGTGAATATGGTTTAAATGATTGACTGCAATAGGCATGATTGAAATTGTAAAACGGGCATAAACGACCTATAGTCAAGTAGTTAGCGAAGCGAATGAAATATCATTTCACTTTGTATGCTTCTAGGTGCATTGTTTCAATAGTTTGGAGCACAACAAGCTAAAAATAAACCTTGAATATACCGGTATGCCGTAATCACTTTTCCCCATTCGGTGCGCGTGTGTGTTTCATTGAATTCGCAGACACTGAATTAAAAACGTATTTGCTGTCATTTCGTTGATTTTTTATTTATTTTATCTGTTTTTTTTGTTTTTTTTTTTCATATTTTATTTACTCTCTTGCTAGAAGAGGAACATACCTAGCTAAGGCAAATTGAGATTTTAGGCAAAACGCTTACATCGAATACGGATGCACTGTAATAGCTGACTACCGGTGAAGTTTGCTCAGGCAAAAGTCGATAGGGAGACAAGACATTGCGATAATAAGGAGCTTCGAGGATATAAGAGCTCTAAGAGAATATCTCGTGATAACCTATGCCGTAATCGCAATGGCTTGAGAGATGAAGGAGAAGATTCGAAAAAGATTTGCCGAAGAATAAATGCATTTTATTTCATTAATTTTCACGACTTCACTATTACGCCGCGAAGTCGCTGAATAGACTGATTAGAGGACATTAGTAGGCGATCATAAGATGCCTAGACTATCAACCATGCAAGGTACATGGCAGTATTTTTGAGCTTTCAGGAAAAACGAAAGGGACCTATCCCCTTCCCCCAAACGCACGCCCATACATAAACACATAATAGTTATATACATTCCATTTACAGAAATCGAAGGGGTCAGTTCATTTAACCCGAGGAGTTAACAGGCGGATATATATATATATATATATATATATATATATGTACATTGTTTTATCCAATCAGTTCCATTAAGAATATATATAATGTACGGAATGCACTCAAGTCCCCTTTGATGCGGCACTTTTATTATGCGATCTTCATATAACGCGAAGCGAAACTTGGGAGAGTTCTTTCATAACTCGCCTCCCTATCTCTCCTACCTTCGTTCAAGAACATTTCAAATGGCTTCACCAATTTATCTACGACTGGCATTATTAAGTGTGCTAAGTTGTTATTGTTCAGTTTTATAGGTTATTCTCCCATCCTGATTCCAAGGAAATTGCGTCAAAATTACATTGCATTCTCTTAAAATCTTATTTACTTCTGAGATTTGATATAAAGCGGCATGAATAAGTAACGCGTAACGCGGTATAATTTAATCTGATTTGTGTCTGAATTCTAGATTTTTCTTAATACGGTTTCCGCAGAATATATTTACTCGGAATAATAGAATTAATTCCGAGTGACGGTGCGAAAGAATTAAGTAGGAGACAGTGGACGAGTGTATATGATGCACGCTTTCTATAAAAATTTAAAAAGTTTATTATATTGTTAAAATTCGAAGTGATAACACCTTTATGTGTAGTGGCCATGACACAGATAATCGGAGGTGTTATTATAATAAATGTTTAACACCTAGGCTTTACATTAGACAGTGCTACATCTTGTTTACTTCATCATCGTCTTTTCACATAAATTCCCCGATTTGAGAATCAAATAATTATATTTCTATGATGATTTATAAATAAATCATAGAAATTATATGAAAAGTCAACAAGATTAGTGTTGAATATCTTGTAGATAAGCAATTATATGAACAGACAAAAATAACTCTTGAAGAGAAAATAAATACAAATTTCATCCATGATTTCTCTCAACTGCTTTAGATAATTTGTATAAAATGCAAAAAAAAAAAAAACTTAATTTATATATATTTTCATTTTTATTTCTGTTTTTTTTTTCTATTCGTAGCAAAATGTTCGCCCTGTGGTATTTAACTTTTGCTATTGATGAAATGCGGTAAGTAGGCTTAACAAGCAAAAGTAATGTAATGAGTGAAAAATATTATTGAACACTCTGTGAAAGCTTTTTATTTGCAATTTAATTTTGTTTTTGCAAAAGTTCTTTTTCTCTTTTGTGTTCTCGCATATTGTAGCATATGTTGAGGAGGCAATCGTTAAAAAAATCTACTGTTCACATATGATGAGTGAAAGTGTATAGTGGAAAATTTTCATCAATTCAATTGAAAAGCTAGAAACTAAACTAATGCGTAGATTTCCTATAAAAAGATTTATCAAAATTATTTTTGTATAGCGGGAAGTTTGAATTATCCACTATTTCAATCTGATTTATAAAAATGAAGAACATTTTATGATTCGTTCGTATATCAATACCAGTTGGGCGATCAATACCATTTTTTCATTAAGTATTTGGATTGACCTCTGCAATCGGCTGCATACTATTATTGTCATTTTTCTTGCGAGTGCTTATTTGCAAAACTGGACCTGGAATTGTTTACCAGCCATATAATTTTCCAGTTTCGAAAGTCTGCGCAAATTTTTGCGACCCCGAACGCTTCCAATAGTAAGTTGGCGATTCGCAAGTCTCCAAATAGTATATGCCAGTGGCGCTATAAGATTTGCTAGATTTCTTCTTGCAGATTAGAACACAAGAAGGCTGCAAACTAAAATCCATAAGAGAATTTTTTGCTAAAGCCAGTTGTACGTATCAATGAAAGTCAATAATAAATTGAGTCTAAACATTATCTCAAGTAACCAACATCAAAAATTTTATAGGCTTTATTTTGCACAAGCGATGAGTTAAAACTTGCTCTTGCCTTAATTTATTTGGCTTGTAGTCTTCAATTGTGCAAATGCTACTTAAAATGACAACACTTTGCTTGTTCCGTTCTACTCTTTAAGCCTCCTTATTTAATGCCAAGATCAAAATTTCAATAGAATTGTACATAGGGAACACTGCTGATGCAAAAGCTAGTTACATAAGAGCTTATAAAATGGGAAAATTATATTTATAAAGCATGTTGTTCACCACCCGGACATGTCTATTGGTTATTGGGGAGTACTTTCACACGTTAATTTAATTAATAAGTTATTTATTAATTCAAATATTTTTCTTTCTTTGCTTTTTCTATGAGTTTCAACCGGCGGGTATTTAAAATTCGCTTCAAGTTTGTTACAATTTTCTCACATATCGTACGTGAGTGCTCTTGTTGTCAAGCAGAGTCTATCTCGCTTTTACCCAAGCTTTAACTCTGGACGGATTCATTCTTTAATTGGATATTTGCTTATCAAATTTCGTTTACAACATTCGCAGTTTACATGGCCATATACAATACAACACGGCTTCTTAAAAGAAACTGACTCGTAAAGGTTTTGAAGTAAATTGAAATTGAGAAAAAGAAATTATAATAAGCAACTATTCGACCCCTTTTATCAGATATATACATATATATGCATATATATATATATATATATATATATATATACTAAAAATAAATTGAAGCAAACAATTTGAAAACAAACAAACTGTAAACTGTGACATATGAAATTGCGTCATCTTTTCATTTGATGATATATAAATCGTATGAAAATAATTATAATGTACTTTACACGTCAGTGAATCATTACCGTCTGTCTCTAATAAACAAAGTATTGCGGTAATTAATTGTGTTTGTATTAATTCTCATATTAAATATATGTTATTAGCAGATTTTCATGAATCTCGTTACTCGCTCCCAAAATACATATTTAATAAATTATTACGGTTAAATGCTCTTCTTATGTACTGCTAAAATTGTTAGCTTATTAGCACTTCAGCGAAAAAAGTAATAAATTATTATCTAATCGTTTCACGTATACAGATAACTAATAAAAACTCATCGTCTTCGTCATCGCCATCGTCATGTGATTGATAAATACTCTTTAGTTTCTTTTTTCATTCCGTTTGTATATGTATGCCCGAATATAATAACCAGTCATTGCAATAGAAGTGAGCTCGTGAAACACAAAAGCACTGTCTTTTAAAAAATTATACCCTGCACTATTTGTACAGGGTACAGGGTATGTTAAGTTTGTTCAGGCGTATGTAACACCCAGAAGGACTTAAGGTAAGCCCACCTTCACAATACACCGATCGATTCGAAATCATTTTCTTAATCTGCGTGTCTGTCCACATACTTTTGTGTTTAACACTGACCCAACCAAGCTTTCAACCAAGCACGAATGCTATTGCAAATAGTTTGGATCGGTTTCGTTTTTCGATCATGACTCCCTTTGAAAGGCGTGTTATGGAAGAAAATTGCAAATTCGCGAAATTTCACGACAAAAGTCGCGTAGGTAGTAGTATTTTGGCATTCTAAATTGGTGTAAAAAGCTTGGATTAGATGGGCCATTTATTTTGAACTCCCTCTTATGTAACTTTCGAAAACGAAAACTTGATGTGGTAAAAAAATCGAATTTGCAATATTTCACGACGGAAATTGATTCATAATAGTAATCTGGCAAAGAAATCAATCTTAGTGAGTTTGGACTACATAGGTCTACTTTTTAAATATCACAGCATATAATGATGCTTAGGGAATCTAAGCCCCTATATATGATATAAAAATTAAGCGGACCTAATATGAAGCACATGAGTCTATTTCTTGGACATCGACTTCATGTAATGTTTCCCTTGAATGGTATACCCTGCAGAAAACGGTTTAATTTTTAATATTTTATTGGTCAATAGTAGCAATTTAGCAGAAAAGTTAATAGCAAGAAATTTGAATCACATAGACGAATTTTTTAGACATGCCAGCCTCTCATGAAAAGCCAGCCCTTACATGGAGAGAAAGTCTAATTTTTTGTTTGCTAAATTTGGACGGCGTCATGTGTTGTTTCGGGCCTACTTCAATATGCGAGCTTTCATGGAAAGTATGCCTTCGCATGAAATTAATATGGGTGTAGGGTATCTATGGTCAGTTTTGCCCCTCCATAATAATCCACAATTATATTTGAATATGTAATATGAATGTTTGTTTGTACCTTTGATGTTATCTCAATGTAGATTGATCGTAGATTAACGTGAGAAGATTAGCGAGTTCCGAATCCATTAAAAATCTTACAAGTCATCTGAAAATTAATTTGTCAGGAAGTAACCTCAGAAATGGACGAAATAGAAGAAGAAAAAAAAAAAGGAAAAAGCAACACATTAGTCGAATAGGGCTCTCTCAATAGACATTGCTATTCTGGAGACGATTAGCCAAATTTAAGCTTCAATATTATAGGCGAAAAATTGCCAAAAAAACGGCCAAAAATTTTTTCGAGCCGTTCGCTTGATCCGCTTTTTCGTTTCATATATTCTTTCTTAAGTGAAATAGTTAAACGCTTCATTTTTGGTTCCAATATTTCAAAAGATACGAACTTCATTGCATAAAAAAAATATACTGGAGCTCATGGCAAAACTTCATATCGTTCGATATAATGTAACATTAGTTGGGAACAAATCGTTTGTAATATTGGCCGCCATCGTACACTCTTGATGAGTGTAGCTAAAAAAATTCTTTACTTATAAAATTACCTAATATGTCTCCCGACTGATACCCGTATGGTAGGTCCATATGATTTCTGAATAGTGTTAACCTTCGAACGATACGTGTGAAAATTTCATTATATCTCGATCATGAGTTTTTAAGTTACAGTAGCTAAAGTGTTCTTGTTGCTTTGGACGGGTTTCGTCGGTTACTGTCGAGCCAGCCAGCCAGCTGGCTGCCGATTTGACTCTGCAGCGTAATGATCAACGCCGAACCCGGGCGACCGGATTGTTCAGCATCATCGTTGTCCATACGGCTGTATATAAGATTAGCAAGCCACATACAGCATAAAGAACTATAACTCTGGAGAATGCCTCAAGAAATTTTGACACGATTCGCCAACGATACCGTATACGGGTCACACTGGTGCGCTCGAATGGTGGATTGGAAGCGACATCGCAGCGAGCATCGGTCGATTGAATTTCTTCTACTCAGCACATGAGGCACATGAAAACCAATCTGAATCTCGATATACTTATACCAATTGGTGGTTGATTATTCCCAAAAATATGTTACCAAATAATTAGTAATTGTTAAAACCCCGCCGATTATTCAACAAACAGTTCGACTGTTGTCTAAGGCCAAATTAAACTGGTCCACGTTGCTACTGCTTTAGGCAATAAAGTATAGTATAGCATAGTATAGGAAACAGCATGACACTAACTTCGCATGTAAACAAGTCAAAAATGCATGTTTGTGTAATTGGTTAAATTTATCGTTTGTTCATATTTTAGCTGAAAAATATAATAAATAAAAATATTAAAGGTTTTTACACTTCAATGTCAGATTTCGAACATTGTTAATTGAACTTGGGCTTAACAGGAGAAGCAAAGAGAGCAGTTATATTGAATTGAACGGAAGGAACGGAAGAGTGTATTTCAAGTTTATCTCTCCCGCATTTATTACTCAAAATGTCAATAAATAATTTTGTACAATTATGTGCGCAAGATTATCTGCATTTTGATTGCTTCAAACATTAGTTATCGGAAGGAGTTAGAGCACTAATAAAGCATATCTTAATCAACGATAAACTTGACAATACTTCGAAAACTTTTCTTCCTTTTTTTCAATATGACTGAATAAGCATGTTTCATATGCGGCATTCGTCATTTTTATTTGCACAAATCTCTTCCGAAATTTCCTACAAAAATTAATTCATTTAAAAAATGCTTTAGGTGAAAATTTCTAAACAAAAAGAAAAAAGAAAAATAAAATAAAAACAGATTTTCTTTTAAACCGATTCTCTCGCTATTACTGTGGCATCACTCTTTCTGATATCTAACGGCGGCAGCCGCATTTAATGCTTCATTCGTCGAAGCTCACGCGATAAATGTAAGCGTTAGCCAGCGCGTACCCACATCGCTATCTATCGAGCGAGTGAATATGGGCTTAACTCTACCTTCGGGCCAGGGCGAAATCTATCTAACACCTTAAATAATAAATCCTCCCGTGATTTTCAGCTAATCGTTGCCACCGCGAAATTTCTCTGTAGGAGACGTCTTGAGCGGTAACGACTCTGTCGCTGCCATACCCATATTCTGCAAATGATAAAAACTACGAGTAACTATTTTTCGCAAAACGACGCTCATAGCTCGGACTATGATACTTGTAGATTATCGGCAATATCGGTTCGGATTGTTCATACTTTATGCATTGCCATCTACCTTTTCTCCATATATTTTGAATGCACAAGAAAAAGTATCGACGCGACAAGGCCGTGTTCTCAGTCGCGAAATAGTCCACGCTGACTACCGTGGTGCACCGTGATGGACCTTTGAAGAGTTGTAAGAATCTTTGACCACTCTTAAGGCATAAGGAATTAGTATCTCCGTGATCTCAGCCACGCTACTGCTTCGGTGACCACCGAGATGCGCTCACGAACTTTTCAAGAACTGCGAGAATCTTTGACTATCGTACTAGCTGCCTTTGCAAGCTAGAAGTCTACAGACAAATATTTTTAGATAGGTCGCATAGCTTCTCCCTTGAGAGCTGGATCGAGAGTTAGAGGGAATTACCATAGTACAGACGCCTTTCCATGTTTCACGTCGACACTCGACCGTAAGTTCGACTCCATACGGTCCGTTGAGCGACATCTTCCAGTAAGCGCAACAATTCCAACAGTAGGAGACCTCACTACACCGCAATCTGATGCATCAGGTCTGTCTTCTCTCATGGGGATTATCACAGCTCCTTCGGTGCTGCCAAAAGGGGCGGTCAGCACCCAATATCGCTCCTGTCCTATAAATTATTTTATTAAGCCTTCGCTTTGAATCTTCCATAAAATACCGTAGCACTGAAATATATAACAAATTATAGAATGGAAACGTAAGCATTCTGTTGCGTAAGCATAAAATAAAAGTTATAGTGTTCGCACTGACACTATTCATTACACAACACGTATGCGTAATACCTTAATCGAAAAATAATAACGAAAACTGGTTGTCAAGACCAATTTGTCGTTTTGCATACATTTAATGTCTTTACTGTTCCGGCTGTCTGTTCTCATGCCATAAAAAAACCTAAAAAAAGTTAATATACTTTCTGTTGAAAGGTGAATGTTTCTTTCAAAGTGTTCACACTCAGTAATTAAAATTAATGATGTATTAAGAAGTTTTTCTGGGTTCAGGACAACAGTCCAGTTGAATTGTAGATAATTTGTATATTACTTGACAAGCAATAAACAACTGCTTAGCGCTTCTAACTGTGAACTAAATATGGTACAGATATGTATTCACTGAGATGCCCTTAACCTTTTTAACCCTAATGCTATAAAATGCAACCATAGTATGCGCTGCTACGTTGGTGTTGCAATCCCAGATTGGTGAGACTCTTTTTGTTTAATCGGGCGTGTGTCAGTTTAAATAAATTTTAGAGCAATCCTGCAGTGCTATTATAAGAGAAATGGAGGCCTATAAGTCACGCTTACATGCCATAGCTGAGCCTCTTTTTTTTTGAGTTGTGGGAGGCGTTCCATATTTTTGCTCACGGACACTCCTAGAAGAATTCCATTTAAAAGAAATTTCACGTACTTGCCCCTTATTGAATGTACGGACTCACGAAACCCTGGACTATTGAATAATTTATCTGAAATTTTCCAACGTAACAGATTAAGTTTAAGAAACAACTAACCTGACCTATGGATCATGGTAATCCCGACATCGATCATGCTGAACAGAGCAATGACCCGATTTCGGCACTTGTTTCAGAAAACATAAGAAAATGCACAAAGACGTTTTCAAAAACCGAAAAGATGAGATAGCTGACACCTTAAACTTATCAAGAAGGCAGTGTATTTACTTATATTGCGTGGGCATTTTCATCCATGAGAAAGCGTTCTTAAAACTAGGTGTTGCCCTTGCTCACTTTTGATAACAACGTCTCGATGACCTCGAGCGCTATTTGTCACTGTTTTAGGCGAAATAAAACCGATTGTTCCATTCAATATGTGATATTGGATCAAACGTTGATTCATCATTATATTCCAGAATCAACTCGGTAGCTAGACGGGTGGGCAGCCGTCCAAAGCGACAAGGAAGACTAGTGTCACTAAAACAAGTACAACTTGTAATCTCATTATCGAAACGTCATTAAATTTTGACACGTATTACTTAAAAAGATTATTACTACCCAGAAATCATATGGGTTAGGCGACAGTGTTGCCAAATGTATGTTAGACCGGAGACATATTGAGTCATGTGATACATTTTAATTTTTCCAATTACGCTTCTGATGTAATGACAAATTGCATAAAAATATGATTTGTAATATCGTTTATCAATTAAGTGATGACGCAAACTTCTTGGAACAGTGAAAACTTTTTTTGTATTTAAAGGAAAACACTGTGTTACTGACAAAGCGCAAAGCGTAAGATCTCCACCTTATGGGAAGACGATCCTTCCAATGAATTTCCAACTCTTTATTTGCTCTTATTTAAAAAAAGCTCTATTACTATGTGTCTGAGGATGAATCGAAACCTATTAACGCTGGAATGCCAGCAAATAATGTACTGTAATGTACTAGAGAGGTTTGTTGATCACACCATTCCCTTCGTTTCGAACGTCAACCTTGCACACTGATGGTGCATTCACATGATTGAAGAAGTGGACGTTCAAACCAAATTAAAACGAGTCCGCATAAGTTGCGTTCACTCTTCAAAACCGAAGAATATACATCTCTAAAAGTAAACAACGGTGTTTTTCCACGAGTGAATGACATTAAGCATCCATTGGAAGGGCGCTTTCAAGCTGAGTCTCCGACCTTTTTTCCTATAGTCCTGTAGTCCCTAAAAGGGTTACTGACCGACTAAGCTACTTGGAAAGCCTCCAAAATTAGTCTTTCAAAACCCATAACAACACATATTCGCATACTAGCTGCCAGGCATTATACGATATCTTGAAAGATTAATTTGTATTTTGGAACAGATTTGAACAAAAAAATGCAGCTCAACGCCATCAAATAACTTACGTAAATTTATGTGTTTGTTACTATGTAAACGAAGAGATAGATGAATACAAATATATTGAGGTCTCGCGACATCTGAGACACGAAAAGTTTCTGCTTTTCAATAGACGCTATTACCTCCTGAAAAAGATGAATATCACACTTGGGAATCCTGCTTGGACACAAGGTCTAAGACTTCATTCTTTCTTATCTAACTTACGCAATCAAAGGCTGAACATAATCTATCTAAGACACCGCGCAAACTTCCCTACAACAACCGAGAATATAACTCTTTTCCGGTCACTTACATACACACATTCATAAAAAATACTCATATTATCTAATTCGAGAATGTAGAAAAACATTTTTCATTCTTCTTCTGTCCTATAGTTTATTTATAAACCGTTTTTA
This sequence comes from Glossina fuscipes, assembly GCF_014805625.2. Lineage (NCBI taxonomy): Eukaryota > Metazoa > Arthropoda > Insecta > Diptera > Glossinidae > Glossina > Glossina fuscipes. Next base: position 2,911,216 of record NW_023998415.1, on the reverse strand, counting down.
ATTTTTGATACGCTGTTCCCATTAATGTTTGAAGCTTTTACGAAATTAAAAATTCATTTGTATTCCAAATTAATCATTGACGAGGCTCATGTGAACTTTTGTAATTTTGCTTTGTTTTTTTTCTACCCTATCGTAAGTAAACAAATGACTTTTCCCATGCGTTTAAGTTATATTTAAAAAAACAACAATTGTAAATATTTTAAATAACTTGGATTTTTCAAAACAAACAACGAAATAAAAGCGAATATTAAGCACTTATTGCATATCATCTTTCAATTAAAGATGATAGTCTCAAAGGCGCCTAACGAAATATTCATGAATTCGCATTTTTTTTGGCAAAGCTATAAACGCATAAATCGCAGTCCCATCAACGTGTCGACGGACAAATAGAAAGACATGTACGCGGTCCGGCTTTCCGAGATTCGTACTTGGTCAAATCAGGAAAAGAATGCGCACACAGTCAAATAAAAGTCGAAACGGATGGACGGACAAACTTTATTCTCATTATTGAAAATTTCGTTGTTCGACTTCACTCTTCTTCCCTCTCTGTCGTCTTTCAAGCAATTGTATTGATGTGTGTCAATTGTGTACGTTAGAGGGAATATTGAATAAATCGAAAATTTTTTGACAGTCCTTTCGTGCGACGAACGAACGAACGAACGAACGAACGTAGGTCATGACAGAATTAGTATATCCTTAATATTGGGGTGATGGTGGTGTTGGCCATAAAAATGGAAAATTGCATAGCACAAACAAAAATAAAAGCAAACGCGCAAACACACACACGCATTGCAATATAACTGCACCTAATTTGTATTGTTCTTGCGACAAGCATCAATGGATTTCAATTTAATTAATTGCAACTAATAGAGGACGAAATGCACTTTGGGTGTAACGCGAGCAATAAAATGCGAAAACATTTATGCAATTAATTCTTTTCATTTTAAGTTCGAATTCAGTTTTACTTAATTATTTTATTGATTTATTTTTTTAATTTTATTATTTTACAACCGTTTATTGATTTTTTTGTTTTTTTTTTTTTTAAACTTTCAATTTAGCAAACGTTACGGTTGGACTTTTCTTGATATTTTCTATCCGAAAACTAAGACTGTTCCCCCGAATAATGTACTCGACAATAAGCCGACCGTTGTCGCACCGAAAGTGCCTGAGCCTGCAGCCAAACCGGCTACTACCACTGTAACAGTTACTTTAAAACCTACAAATAAGCCCACCCCAACAACACCAGCATCCGTTACTTCTCCAACACCCCAAAAACCCTCTTCTTTACCAACACAACAGCCGACAGCGACAAAACCCGAGATACCAGCACCGTTAGCGAAACCAAGCCCCGAACTCCCTACACCAGTCACTCCTGTTAGTGCTCCTGTTCTTCCTGTTGCTTCTACTATCCCTGCCAATACACCCGCAACACCGTTAGCTCCGTTTGCACCAAAAAAATCGAATCCCTTCTTGGAGAATGGTGACGCTTCCTTGAAAGATGCTTTGGACAAGAAACTTATGCAAGCTTCCGATACTGTGGAAACTGTGAAAAATGATCTTAAAAATGCTACCGCCAATTTTTTGAGCGGCGAATCATCTGCACCGTCGCCAACTAAAAATATCAAGCCATCGAAATCCAGGTAAGACAAACAACTTAACCAAATTACTCTCTACGACCTTTATCTTTTATATTTATTTAGCATTTATTGTTTTTATATTTTTGATTTCCATTCTTGCTTTTTTTTTTTTTTTTGGGCAGAAAATTACCGGAAAATTGAAAAAAAAGCAAAAAAAAAATCCTCAAGAAATTTTTTAATTTTGTCATAAAATATCATTCTTCTTTCGTTTTCTCTCTACACTATGACAAAACCCACAAGCAACTGAAAATTTTCTAATTATATACGAGTAAGTGCGGTACGTGTGCGTGCATATGCGAATGCACTTAGGGTATGCATAAGTTCAATAACCCCAGTGAGATGCTAAAAATTACACAATTTTTATGCATAATGATGATGATGATCATCATCAGAGGCAAATATATATAATGAAAAAGCCGGCAAATGGTAAAAATTGTCGCCAAGCAGCACAAACATTTCCTTTTTCTTTTTGGATTCCTTCGCTTTGCAACGTTCAGCTTTTTGATCAAATCTAAAATTAATTTAATTTCTTGGAGACCGAGCGAACGCGTTTAGCACAAGTTAGACGTGCTATACGCATTATGCATTCTATGCGCCAACGCATTTCAATCTTAATATAGATTTCTCCCGAAAGTAAGATGGGGTGCCTGCCTGCCATACTCTGTATGACCAAAAATTTTTGCTCGACTGCTGCTTAACTTTGTTTTTTTTTTACTTTTCTGAATAATTTCAAATGTCTCCTCATCGTCGCCGATTTTACGATTACCATTACAAGCAATTGGTATCGTTTTAAATGAAATGCTTGCAAAACCTATTTAAAGAACTGTTCGGAGAAGTAATTAAACTCTGGTGAATTTCATTTTTGATTTTGTTTTTTTTTCTCTGCCTTTCATTTATAATTTTCATTTTTCATAAAAGCGAAGAAGAACAAAATGAATGAGTGAGCGAAAAAAAGAACAATGTTAAAGTAATGCGAAAATAATTCTTGATGAAACAACTTTCATTTAATATATATCGAAGAGATTTCTATTTAATATTTGGCCATAATTTTTTTAAATATCCACCAAATTGCTGCAGGAAAGGAGTACAAGAACGTTTATTATATAGTTTTGTTCACTAAAAGTACCTATAAAAAAGATATCGGATATATTTAATATTGTGACCTCAGTGCGACATAGTCGCAGTTCTATTAAAAAATCATTAACAGAAGACAGGTTCAATAATTTTGTCATAATATTGCCTTGCTTCCCCTTCTTCCTTTTCGAAAGGGAAAACAAATAAAAGACGATCAAGCAGCAGAGCTTCTAACAATTTGTTTTCTTTCTTTTAAATACATATTCGGTTTACAATCTAGCCAAAAAGACGCTAAGTGAATGTTATACGAAGATGAGTAAAATAACAGAGGTTATTGTCCATAATGGACACCATATTACATTATGGATATGAACTGTATAAACTTGTAAAATTCATTAAAATAATTTAAAGGATAAAATTAAATTAATTCCTAAATGGAAGATCCATGATGCATGAAGTCTTCCAGAAGAGATATATTGCAAAAGGACTTATGCGATAGTTCATGTTGCGCATATCAATATTACTGTCATTACTCGGCTAATTTGGCTGCTCCGAATAGGTTGAAGGACACTCTTCTATAAAGTGCACCTATCTCTTCGATTAGCCGATAGGGTCTTTTGGTTTTTAACTCAAGTCGCTGGCGCTTACCTATAATCTCACCTATAATTTCATGTTAGCCTTTGCTTAGTAGTAGGGGCTCACATGTACAGTAATGCGCAGCAGTGTCAACGTACACAAGGATTAATTTTGATGATTTTAACCTTACTCTTCATAAGATAACAGTTCTCCAGCTAGTATTATTGAGTTATTCAATGTATGCCGACGCTAATCAGGGTGCGCTAAAAATTGCAATTTTCGACATTCATTACTTTTGCTCTTTGATTCGAAGAAAGCTGCTGCCGAAGATCACCGAACACTTTCAGAAGGTTGTGATGATGCTGCTCCAACACACTTCAATTATTGGTCTTGGTTCCGCCCAGCTTAAAAATGGTGATTTTTATGTCAATGACGAAGAACGCCCTGGAGGACCTAACGAAACTCGAAGTCAATGAATTGCAAGATTTATTGGACACCCACTCAGCTCGAACTTTCAAAAAACTTTCGAACAGCTTAGCAGTTGACGGGTGAACTGTCTCTTGACGTTCACACACATGGGATGGAGAAAAATCAACAAGGAAGGAAAATGGTGCTGATGCAAATTGACCGAAAATGCTATTTCGAATCGTTTGAACATCGCGATCTCATTGCTTGCCAGGCAAAAAAACAATACTTTTCTGGGGCCTATCGTAACTGGCGATGAAAAGTGACTCTACTACGACAATTCCAAGCGCGAAAAGTTCTAAATTAGTCCAGGAGAGCCATAACGTCTTGCTGTGCATGTGATGGCATTAGTAAAGTGTAGTGTATTACAAGCTGCTACTGCAGATGAAGAAATTGAATGATGTATTGTGGCAAAAAAGATCGACAGACACAAAGTCATCCTCTTGCATGACAGCGCCCGGCCACAAGTTGCAAGGGTTGTCAGGAATACACTGACTCGCAACTCGATTGGAAAGTTCTGCCGCACCCAGCGTACTTGCCAACAACAGCACCTTCCAATTACCACTTGTTCAATCCGATGCAGCATGCCTTAGCTGGCACGCGGTTACGAAATGCTGAACAAGGGGGGAAATGGCTCGATGATTGAATGGCAGTGTAGAAAATGATTGGAAACATTTTGGTTAATATATGTTGTACCAATTCGAGAAATAATCAAAATACATGCAAGCACCTAATAAATAAGTCAAGATATTTTATGCAGTTGTGAACAGGGGGGGGATAGAGGGGATATAATTGCCATTCGAAAATAATGAAGGAGAAGAACTCTTATTCAACGTAAACGTAATGTGCGTAGGGTTCCCAACATTTATTTTGATATTCCTTTGAGATGAATTTGTAGTTAGTGGGAAACATTAATGCAATCACTAGATGAAAATCCGATTATTGTCAACGCTTGGGAAATTTGAAATGCAAATTGCAGAAAATTTTAGACTTGCCATTTTATATATATGTATTCGATCTGCCAATTTCAATTTGAACTTACAAATGACAAATGGGGAAACTCTTACATGTCCTTCGAATTGAGAATTATTTCACACTATGATGTAAGTCGATTCACCTGTTTAGGTTTTGTTGAATAAGAAGCTGCACGTATAATACGTGGCTCTTTTCTCCCCGCATCTTATTTCACTTCATTTCGCACTGTAGACTGAACCATTCCTTTCATGCCTTTTTAAAAGATGCTTTTATCGATCCTTTCTAATTTTAACTAACGTATAATTTCAAAAGCTAACCAACAGATGTTCCCATTCGCCCAATCGTGAATCACTTCATTTAATCCTCGCCTGTTTTTGTTGCATCGTATGAGAACACTAGTCTTTTATACGTGGAATATACACAAATATTATCTAAGTCTTTTATGGACTTACAACTAATCACGGCGTTTAATGAAAGATAGGAATATTTTTGTGTGCCAGGAGTGCAAATTAATTTTATTTTTAGCTTTAGAAATAACAACAACTATTGGATTTGAAATAAATTTTCGATCCGCTTCAATGAAAATAATTTGGAAATTTTCTTTGTACCTCTGGGGCTTTTTCATTTACTCAACCGTGCTAAATGTCTATTATCTATGCATTCAAAAGCGCCTTTCCGCTAAAAGTGCACGCGTCAAGGTTTAGGTTTCGAATCGCGTTATTGCCACTTTCGAAATTTTGTATTTAAAAGACGGGACAAGCTTAACAAAGTATTTTTTTTACCGTGTACAGTGTTTCCGCAGCCAGGAATGTCTTATTAATGGATCGATTGAAAAAAAGATGAGACCATAAAAAAAGTTTAGAATATTTTCATTTCCGATGATTTCTATTGAATGATGAGACATTTTCTAGAAGTCTCGCAAACTTCCCATCTATAGCCTTTTTCTGACAGAGAACCAGACTTGTTCCGAGCGCTCAAAACCGGGAGACCGTACTCCTCTGTTACGTAAACGCTGTGTTATACTTTCACGAGATGAAGTCATGGTAAGTCATCCGAAAAAATTGTTTTCAACAAACAACTACCTTCTCCTTTTTGCTAAAGCTAAAGCTGCTCTTCGAAATTTCAGGTAATACTTACTGTATTTTACATTGAGAAAGAAAAACCAATGCCACAGCGACCCGGACAACTGAGCTTAGTTGCGAGTTTGCGAGTGCTCGTTTATTGTGTCGAAAAAGACTCTCATGATCGTTAGAAAGTCTTACCCAAAAAGTTTTGAACTCTCGAGTCAAATAAATCCTTACCCATACTACCTAAACCATATATTAATTCAATCATTTTTTTACTAATGGCATTTCTTGGACATTGATTGTCTTCGCCGTTCCTAGCATAACCGAATTTGCATACTTTGTATCTTTGTGTATCCATTTTGCGTTTCACAAGGAATTTACTCTTTGCAGGGTTTTCAATATTTCCCGTTAAATAATAACACTGCCACTCATTTTACTCAATTCCGTTCTTTCGAAAATGCATTGCAAAGTGAACCTGAACCAGTACTGGCATAACGCACGAAACCTTAAAATGTAATGATTTACATAATTCTCTCAATAGTAACAACAACAATGAAAAAAAATATATTCAGTCAACTTTTATACCAATCACCTCAAGACGGCAAAAAAGTAAAAGAATTAAATTTTCATGCTCTATATATAATATATATGAAGTAGAGGCGCGTGGGCGTTGTAGGCGTGGGCCTTGGAAAAGTTTAGGTTACATTCAAATTCCTTTGCAAATTTATAAGTGATATCTCCATTATATGCTTACTATACATTTGCGCGGATAGACAGACGGACAAATTTGAAACTGGCGAAGAATTTATGTGCTTTATAAGGGTTTTGAAGCTTGCTTTTGCACCTTAATAAAGGTATTGACAAAAAAATAAATTAAATTTTAGTACACAATAATATTGGGTAGGCTTGGGCAATTTTGTCTATTTTTGCACACGTGCAATATATGTTCAAATTACAGAATATGTGTTCAAATTCTTGGACATTTATTTGCTATAGCTTAGGACGAATGAGTAAAAAGCTACTATATATTATCCCTTTTCAAAAGCGGAGGTGTTCTCCGTTTACATGGTACTGCGGACGTGTCCGTCAATCATTTTCAGTAGCAGGCAGTAGGCAAGAACTTCCAATTGTTTTGCAAAATTTAAAGTCGACAGTTTCACTTTTGCGGCCAGAAGAATGTTTACAACAGGCATTACATAGGCGGATAGACGGACATGCTTAAATCGATTTAGAATTTGATGCTGATCGAGAGTAGATATACTTTGTGGGATCTCTGGTGCTTCCTTTTGGGCGTTACAAACGTTTTGACAAAATGAATATATTCCTCATCTTTCGGTGATGGGCATAAAAATATAGACACCTAATTGTCTAGTAGAGAGCAGGAAAGGTTTAAATATATGCCAGACTCATATTTTCCGCGTTGTGAGGTCATCTCGGTAGCGATTGCAAATATTAAAACATTCAAATATAGATAACAAGTATTTATTTGGCTTAAAGCAAATCTCTTCGTTAATTAAGTGAGATAGAAAGACTACGAAAGCACGGAAGATGAAATAAGTGCCTCTTCTCAGTTACTCAGTTACTTCTTTTATTTTTCTATAATTGTTTATATCGCTAATTTTAGCGTGGGCGACACAATACCCTACATAACGGAGACTTAAAATGTGATTACAAAAATTATTTTGTAGTTTTTCTCAACTCTTTTTCCCCCCCCCTTTCAGTTTATATCGTATAAACTATAAGATAAGTAATTAATGAAGATAGGAGAAAGCTATATTCGTTCGCTCTAAAGTGAATTTTGGATAGTTAACAACTAAACGCTGAGGTAGCATATATAAAATATATATTAATATATTTTTTTTGGCAAACTGATAGCGAGTTTTATTTTTTTATATATGGTTGCGGTAACCATACATAAATCCGATTCCGAAAGTTGTTAAAGAGTTTCAAGTTCGGGTTTTTCAGTCTTAACAATTGCATTTGAAATAGATAGACGAATCAGAGGTACTTTATAAGGGACTTGGGATAGACTAAATGTACAGTTAAACCCTTTTATTTATGCAATTAATTTCATGCGACTTATTTTTCTCGTGCGATTTGGTCTATGCAAATTGTTTTCATGCGATATGTGAGTACGCATGGAGATAGCGTGATAGGAAGAGAGGGGAAAAAGAATATGCGCGATTTTGAACTACGGTGATTCGTATTGAATTGTGTATGTGTTTCATATGCAATTCAATTTTTTATTTTATTTGGAAAGCATTTTCTCGTCATTTCGGAACATATTTCCTAAAAGGGACATTTGATGATGCCGCTCCACTCCAACGCATGAAACAGTTTATTCGTAATATGTTGTGAAAAATCATTTGTTATAGCTACTTATGAAGTTTCTAAATATTATTATTCCTGCGGTCCCCATATACCTGCGCACCAAGATAGAACTTAGTGTCTTAGATTTCTTTTCGGTTTTCCTTATATCTACGATTTCACAAAATAAATGAACCAAAGATTGGAACGGATGGTTAAATCGCCTCAGATCTTGTACGGTATCGCGAATACACATTTCTAAAAGAAAAACAAAGTAAAAAAAAAAGTAAATCAATAAATAAAACAAAGTTGGTACACTCCCAGCGTTTGATGATGGATAGGAAAACAAACTTTCTTTATAATGCCGCGCGCAATAGGTCGATAAATAAAATAGTTTTGTTAATTTTTAAAAGAAAATTTTGAAAAAAGAAAAAAATGTTGAGTTGCAGCCAATTTTACCACTTGTTTGTTTAGCATGATTTTTTGGCAGATGATCAAATATTATTTAATTATATATTTATTAAATATAGATATAGATACAGACATACACTATCCACGAATACTGGTACATATGCTTAACCGGTGTACGCAAACAAAGACTAGAATCATTTTTTTTATTTTTCTTTTTCCTTTTTATTTAATTTTTTGGCAAAAGTTTTTATGTATTTATATATATTTTTTATATCTGCCTGCCTGCATACACGATTCGTCTTCTATCACAATACATATCTGTTCACAAAATGTCAAGACGTTACTTATTTTATAGACATATAAAATTAGCAATAATAAGATTTTTTTCTTTTTTTCTTTTTTGATACAATATTTTGTAAAAAAATCAAAAATATTATGCATACATGCAAATAAACGCATATATGCAAAAATGTTATATGTATACGCGTTTGTACATGCGATTAGCTATACTTTATTTAAACTAAATCTTCCTTAAAATCAGAGATTATTTTCATTTAAATCAAAAAGAACTACAAGACTTTTTTCACACAAGCCACTCCTTCAAGAAAAATGCTATCAGATAGAAAATGAAAACTTTGTAAAATAATTTTTATTATTAATTAGTCGATATAGTAGATATTCGGTACATATTCTAAATCAGCAGAAATTTGAGACCATTCTACGGTCAAAAAGAAAAATCAAAAGGAAATTTTTAATGCTTTATGCAGAGACGCAAAACTATTCGCGATCGAGTCCATAATAGATCACTGTTTAGGAACAGAAGCAAAGAGCAACAATTTTGGTATCCAACACTTGCACATAGGAATAGTAGCGGTACATGTATATATCAAGAGTAAACATAGGTTAAGTGAATCACGGCCACCTATAATATTCGGATTAAATCAGTCCAGTATTTTGAATGAGCTTAACAAACCCCTAAACTTTCGACTGTCATTATATAGATTTTTAACTCAGAGTATGTGTGCTGCGCTCCGTTCGATATCCTGGCACAAAGGATTGAGTATTGCTGTTAAATATCGTTTTTTTTTTTTTTTTTTTTTTGAAAAAAATGTCTTCTCTCTGCGGCTTTATGTAATATTTAATATAAATCTGCTTGATTCCGTTGTATGAGCTTTTCATAATCGAAATCTTCTGTCAAGTATTTCTTCGTAGCTCTGTTCATATATATAAATGAACATGTCATCGACAATTCGTTGCATTGATTTGTTGTAATTCGCATCATATATATATATATATATATATATATATATATGATGCGCTTAGGAATGCAACCCTTACTATGCCCATATTTTCCTTTTAAACAGTTAGTCTTCGTTTTTATACCCTACGCCACTTGTGGTACGAGAATATATTAAGTTTCTGCGGATGTGTGCAACACCCACAAGGACTTGAAATAGAGCCACCGGCCGGTTAAAATGGTTGATCAGAATCAATTTCTGAATTGATCCAACGTTGTCTGTTCGTCTGTCCATCTGTCCGTTTCGCTTTCTAGTGTTCAACGTATAGGCCGCAATTTTTGATGAAACTTAATGCACCAAGGCTTCTTAGCTTTAGGACGCAAGCACTATTTCGTCCACTGCCCACATAACACCTTAATTACTTATGAAAAGTCTTCATATAAGGAATTAAGCGGCGGTGTAGGGTATTTCACGATGAGCAATGATCCACTACGCTGTTTTGACGTGTTCAATATAATATCGATTGAATTCTAAAATTGCTCTTGTGCGTGTTTTCTTTTCATTTTCTTTTATTTTCAATTTAATTAAACTTTAATTCAGAATAAATCTTTTATTTATTTTTTTTTCTGTTCAATTACTTGGCCTATCATCATACACAATGGAAAACTTTTGAAGGTCTTCCAAAAGTAACAAAGGTAAGGCTCCTAATGAATGCCAAAACTAAATTAAATACTTAAGGTTCGATAATAAATGAAAATAATGAAAACGTTTCGAATGCCGTTATTACACATTGACAAAGATAGCAAAAGGGGCTTTTATATAGATAGACACATCATGAAGGCAAATATATAATTTTGCCCGAGGTTAAGTAAGAAAAGATACAAATTCGTTTTTAGAACGTGTGAGAAACGAAGAGAGTTTCATTAGAATGAAGATTGTTTTGTTCTTTTCCATACCCTTCCAAAATCACGGACTCTTCTTCATTCTCTCTCCCCGTACGAAACTACCTTTTCTACTGCCTCTATCAAAAACAGAATCGCACGTTTCGCGATTTACGTGAAGCGAATTAATAGAGGGAAGCGCAAGTATTCATAACCAAGTCTCACATCTACTCAAGGATCGTCCCAATGAAGCTGCAGTAAAACATTTCAATTGTGACACGCTTTGAGATAAACTTAAACACTTGTGTAACCGGTCGGGACAGGTAATCCCTGTTAACGTATGGCCATCAATCGCTCAGAAACATATTCACGAGATCGAAAGTTATAGTCGCATATTGCTCCTCCTATATTAAGAAGGTGTGGGGGGAATATAAACAGATCACAATGGGGTATATTCATTTTGTCAAAATACACACATTCTTGATCAGCATCAAATTCTAAATCGATTTAAGCATGTCTGTCTGTCTATCTGTGTAAAAAGATTCTCATAATCGCAAAAATTACGACTATGGATTTCAAAGTTCGTAGAAACGTGGGAAATTCTTGCGCGCAAGTTTCCATTGAGAGTGAACCAAATCAGTCGAAGGATATGCCCATAGTATCACGTAAAGTGAGAACACATCTGTTGGTGTTGCACTCATTACGCCTAAACTATCGCAGACAATTCTCCAAAAATGTGGAGGCATATTCTATAGTCGATGCTGTAGTATCTATCCAATGTTATCAAAAGAGTATCAAAATTTCATTCATTTTTCAATACTTTTAGAAAGCGTAGAAACAAGCTTCAAAACTCCTTGTAAAGTGTATGAATTCTTGGGTAGTTTCATATTTGGAATTCACCTAAGCATGTCCCTCTGCTCAATTGTGTAGCAATTGTTGTAATTATTCTCCCGTTAGCGCAAATAAACATATCGATTAGAAGTTTGCGAAGGAATTTGAAAGTGACTTAAGCTTTTCAACCACCACGCGCCTACAGACGACAAAAAATGAGAAACGCTTTGCTCTCCGTGGTTTTTGCTCGTTACTCATAAACGACAACGATACGACACGATATAAATTTCCCCTGTCAATCTGAAAATAGAAGGAATCAGGCGCACTGTAGCATTATTGTAGCAGTTGTCGGACAACGGGGCTGGGCATAAAAGATTCGGTCACGACCGAACATAATTTTATTATATGTAGGTAAAACCTTTTGCACAGAATTGAGGGCAATTCCGATCAATTGCTTGGCCTTATGTAATCGGGCGAATGCTTTCCTCAAAATAACGGAAAAGGTGAATGCTATACATGATTTGAAATGGTTCTTCGCTTGTGGGTTAGTGCTAACTTTTCAATGAATTATACCTTTCATTAGCCTACGAAGGTTTAGTCGCCTACGATTTTTTTTTTTTCTTTGTTTTTTTTTTCAAATTTTAGGAAATGATATGTTCGATCGCCCATCTGCCATGTCAAACATTATTTAGTAAATTAAATATATTCAAGAGTATCTCTGAATTTGAATTATATTCAAATAAATTGAGGCTAAAAAAAAAAAGAAGAAAAGTTAATACTATCTTTAAATGGATGTGTATACACTGGCACGTTCACATCCATAGCAGATATTATCTGTTACTGTTTTTCTTCTAGTGAGAGAAAAGCTTTCCATTTCATTTACGTAATCTCTTTGTTAACGCAATAAGATGAATTGAGAAAAAAAATAAAATAAAACACACAAATGAAAACAAAAATTGTATTGCATAATAAAGAACAGTTAAGAAAGTTACACATGCTTATGCATGCAAATAAGTGAACATTTACATATGTAAGTCGTGCGATTGATGTATAAAATCTTCGTGTATTTAATATATAATATAACAATCATATAGACAACCAACACTTAATAACTAAGACCTCTATAGGCCGTTTATGACTAATTTCATTCATTTCATAATCATTTCGCATGGAACATGGAACGAACATGCTAAATTTTTCTAGCTACTAGAGGTGCTTTCATTTATTGTGAAAGTTAGGTGCAGTGCAAAGCGCATCGTCTTCTATTCACAGATGGTAAAAAAAAATTATCGCATGTATGTTGCTTTAGTAAAATGTTTGACTAAGACATTTGAACAAAACACTTGAACCTTGCGACGAGAGCCTATCGAAAAGCACGGTTAGTTTATTTTGAAGATGAACTCGTCATAATATCAGTTATTTTCTTTCCTGGCCAATCACAGAGGAGACTCGTTAAGAAACTTGGGCTCATTCGGGTCCTGCTAGCTTCTGTAAAAATTGCTATGATGGGACTTATTGCTGGAGTGGTATCGCTTTCAGGCATAAGAAGCGATATCATAACAAATTGTTTAGTGCGGGAGCATGTTGCCTCCCGGGGGCCTCTTTCTTTACCAATCACCACAAAGGTAACTTATATTAAAACATAACGTGAGAGTTTCTAATACTTGAACCATAAATGATCTTTTCCTCAACGATGGAGAGCGGCCCATGTGGCCTAACTAATTCGCCTTGCAGTTGCCGAACACATCATAGCTACAGCGAGTGGCTACTATCTGATTCAAAATCGTATTCAAAAAAGGGTTTTAAAGTCCATCGCTTGATAGTGTCGACATGACAGTTAACCGGTTGCCGCTTTTGTGCCCATTGCTTTCACTTGAAAATGATCCGCGACAGCTGACAATGGGATGTATTAAAGATCGGTACGTTAATTGCGGCTTGTGTTAATTGGGGCTTAAGAAAGTCCAACGACAAATGCAATCGATATGCATAGTGCAAAAAAAAAATATATAAAAAACCCTTTTCCGCTCCCTGTATAGTCTGGTGTAAAATACAATTATTATATTATATGTAGTGTGTGTATGGTTAAAAGAGTATTAAATTTTCATTTACGTTCCTTTGATAATTTTAAAAACATTTTTGGCACAAATTCAATATTTCACTATTTAGCTGTTGTCTCTTTTTCTCCTGTTGATGAATACAAATATGTGTTATCTGTTTCAAGTCAGTGCATATATATATATATATATATATGTGTGTGTGCATGTACATATGTATGCATAAATATTCATCTACATATGTATATATATATACGAATTTGTATATATATAAACACGTATTCTTATATATATACATATATATATATATAAACATGTATTCTTATATGTATATATATATATATATATATATATATATATATAAACATGCATTCTTTCGCAAAAACTCAGAAAGGTAAAGAAATCAACGTCAAGTTCAAGATTTTAAATTTTTATGCAAAATCTGTGTAAATCAATCTCTTGCACGCAGTATCTATGCATTATATAGTCATCAATGCAAGCATATGTATATACATGTGCATATATAAATACCTCTCATGATCAAAAATTTACAAATATACCATCGCCTTGCTCTGCACGATAAAATAAAAGTTTTCCTACTCAATTAATTTCGTTAATTGATCTTTTAATATGAAAAAGAAAACAATGGCTCTCTTATAGCAGGACAGAGTACACAAGGACATTTGAACCGTCTTTTACGGGCAGCGAGAAGATGTGGATTTCCCCTTTTTGAATAACTGCAAAATCTCTCTCTGTTTTTCTCTATCGTTTACTTTCGTTCTTGTCTTCAAAAGCGATGTCCAGGTGCTTAGAGCTAAAGATATTGCTGCAGGACCGGCGATATTTATCTTTAATCTGTAATTAAAACAGCAGACCTTAAGCCATTTATTTTATTCTATCTGCACAGTACCCACCTAAATTTCGTCATTTTCTTAAAACAAAACAGATCCGAATCTAACATAACCACCAGCCTTAGCTTCTGTCCAGCATTGACTATCTAAAAATCGCTTTCATATTTTTTAAAGCATAATCCGCCTTAACGTAATTCTCAGCCCATGCACCGGATAGTAATAGAGAATGAGGGCATGGCATTTAAGTTTTACCATGAATATTAACTAAGTTTGCGATCGATATCTGTTCTAGTTGATTAAAATGATTGCAAAACTCCACGAAACCCTCCCATAGATTCACATGGAGAGCATCCCATCAAAACATTCTAAACTTAAATCAAAAACTACCCACCTCCATGTATGCATGGGAAATTTAGTATACCTGTCCCCTGGGATATACAAATATGCAGCTAAAAAAAAAAGAAAAAAAGAAAAAGAATTTCCTATGAGAGACAAATAAGCGACAACGAACAACTAAATTATTATTAAATAAAAAGACAAAATATATATACGTACATATATACAAATAAATGAGCATATATAGGATTACGAGGAAAAAAGTACCGGGGAACAATAGTCAGTATAATGAATTGAATAGAAAATAAGTAAAACAGATCTGTTAACCCATTAGCGAACGAATATTACCCACCATTCAACACATTAGCAATTCATTAATCGTCACGATCCAAGGAATGTGGTTATGAAAAGTTAAAGAATATGAAAACCTTACTTAGTGAAATTTCATACATTCTTTCATACCGTATTAAACCATTGATTCGCTAAGCAAGCTAATAATGGCTTTCTTTCTACATTCATTATACGATTGCTTTCAAGTTTTTCCAATCAATTTCTTCCTGAAGTTGTAGAGAAAAATATTAAGACACATTTACATTTCTCTTCTTACCCATTTGGCCGCATCATAAGCTTCATCCGGTGAGACTCTGCCAAACTCTGATAATTTCAATAAATAAACTGATATAGATATATATATATATATATATTTCGATCATAATAATTTAACTACAAGTGTACCACCGTACAACAAATTGAGTTTACCTCCATCACTTTAGTAGGGTAGAAAAGAAAGAAAACCATACGAATGCAAAAATGTTCTTACTGCAGCGTATGTGAATGCGTCGCAATCACATGCACACACCCACTATTTTATTCATTTGTAAATATGCATTTATATGAAAACAAAAATGTGCACACGGAGAGACACTTTTAAATGAAACTTCCGTTATTTTTTGTTTTTCGCATATTTAATTACATACATCCATCTGCATGCAACTTTCCATTTCGATAACTATAAAAAGGGGTAAGCAAGAAAGGAGCATAAAATTTACGGTTTTTTTTTATTACAAAAACAGAGAGAAAGGGAAAGAGAAAGAGACATGTAAAGAAAGAGCTTTGCAAAATTTTCGATGACACTCCGAACAGCGACAGAATCAAACAGAGAGAGAGAGAGAGAGAGAGAGAGCGAGAAAGAGAAATAGAGAGAGAAGGAAAGTATTATTGCAAATGTGTGTAAGTGTATATCAAATCCTTTTACACATTCACTGCCTTGTGTCGTAATGTCTTACGATTTTTTATTAACCTTTAAGGTAACTATAAAATATATTTTTCTTTTTACTTATTCCAACAAATTATTAATTGAAAACTTGGAGAAACACTTCGATTCTTGTAGTAAACGAAACCTTTTGCCTAAAATATTTTGATTACTTTCCTACTCTACATGTTATATGGATTCAAAAAACCCGAAATATAGTTTGATACCTTTCAAAGAGCGCGCGCGCATCATCCGCTAAGTGACTAAGAAGAACATCGCCTATCACATACGAGAAGAAACGCTACATTTTCACAGATTGTTTCAATTTTCAGCAGCTACCGCAAGCGTTTTCAAGAGTCCAGCATAAAATCACAGTTAATCCGGGGACGTATATACCTATTTACTTACTGTACACATATGTAAACAAATTTCAACTTTTTACGAACTGATGAATTCAATTGAGTCGATTTCGATTTCGATTTTCTCAGTTTATAGACGCGCAACTTTTTGCATTTTTCGACAGAGACAATCAGCAAAATGTTGAAAATATATTCCTGTTTGGTGAGGTCAGCACTTCTTCTTTTCTAAAGTTGTACCTCTCTTTCTTTTCCTCTTCGCATTCTCTTATGTTTCTTTGTTCGGTTTTTTAATTAGTATAAGAAATTTGCAGTAGATGCAATAAGGGCTTGTGCGTAAAATCATATATACTTTTTGAAATATTATACTTAAATGTTAATCGCTACATTATCCCAAATATTAATTAATTGATTTATAATGGTTCATATATGTCTATGCCTATTTCGATTTGAAGAAGAGGTTACGTTAGCAATGGTAAACAGAGATTATGCATAAGAGAATTTTTTCATTTTTTTCTTTTTTTTGTTGTAAGACTTAGTGACAAAATGGGAACCATTTAAAAGTCATTTTCTCATTTAACACAAATGTATCTTGTTAAATATATAACAATTTATATACATATGTATTTATATATAATATATAAAAGACAATTTTATATATTAGTGAGATATAAAAGCGACTAAAAATTAAATAAATTTTTACATTTCTAAACCACATGATATTTCCTATAATGTCTTTTCCTATAAACAAAAATGAAAAACAAAATTCACTGTTTCTTTCTCGCAATTTTGTGCTTTTTTCTCTCTTTGCGTTTTGCTCGTATTCCTGAAGCACATTATTATTGATGTATAAATGTATATGTTGGTTAATTTTTAACTCTTTACGTATATATGGAAGCATAACGCGCACGCACACTTGGATAAAAGCAATGTGCCTGTGAGAACGTATATACACTTTTAGTTGTTTTTTCGTTCGCTTTTTTTTTTTTTTTATCGTTAGCCTGTTGAGGTTTCATTGCGAATGTGTTTTGTATTTTATTTAGTATAAATGAGTGGCTGAGTAAATGCATGTTATATACATCAGTAAATATAAATATATGAATCTGTAGGTGTATGAGTGCGATTGGGAACTTTGAAAAAGCAAAGCAAAGTGTTGCAGAAATTTCAAGCAAACATTAAGATCATTGTAACTTTGAACGTTGAATTTTACGGTTGCAAAACAGTTCTCAGAAGAAAAAGGTGAGCTGAAAAAATCTTTTTTTTTTTTGCTTTCTTATTTTATATGGATTATATGAAATTTGTACAAGAAGGCAAAAAATTTCAATCAAATATCGTTGTGATAAATATTTTAAAAAGAAAAATAAAAGAAGAAACACATGAAAATAGAGTTGAAATTCTTAATTGTGTGAAAAAGAAGAAAATGCAAAATTTTATGGAAATTTTTCTAATTGAGAAGGAAATCTTTTAGAAGATTTTTCAAAGCAATTTTTTTCTTTTTTTAAGTTTATATATGCTTTACTTTCGAGAATTGGTGATATGTGTGCGTGTGTGTGTGTGTGTGTGCGTGTGCGTATGAACGCTATTCCCTCAATTTTATATGGTTGGTTTTATATATTGCTTCTCTTTGCATTTTACAAGCCAGTTACCGGCTTTTTTGTATGAATTTTCGCAAACCGGTTTTTTTTGATATGTGAGAAAAAATCCGTTGTACAGTATTTTATGGCTCATAAAAAATGCAATTAAGTGATTCTTCTTTCTTTTTTTTTTGTGCTTCTTTTTGAAAATAATAAGAAACCTGCGGAGTATAGTAAGTTTGGCAGTAGAGACCTTTTAACAAACGTGTGAAATATTTGGAGTAGATTTAATCTCTGTCGGTTCATTGAATTGAACTCTCGAGCTCTAGTGTTTCTAAGAACTTAGATTAAAGGAATTAATTTTTGGCCAACGGAACTTTTAATAGTGATTCCAAGAATTTCATGCTTGGACCCAATACTATAGGAACTTTTCGATATATTTCTTTATTGCTTATAAGCGTAGGGACATAATGCAATGCAATGGATAAAGAAATAAAGCCAGGGAAGCATATATGTGAAAGGGTAAAATTGATTCATCGCTCTCTCGTATAGATCGAATGGGTGGGTGTTGAAAGAGTCGCATATATCCTTTGCTTTCATTTTGTTTGAAAATGTGCCGGCATCTTGGCCTTGCCAACTGTTGCAACATCTATAAATTTTTGTATAATGTAGTGACAAGTGTCGTTTTGTGCAATTTCCTTTCTCTTAATATATTATATTTCTGCTTCTTCTTCACCTTTATTGTATATCAGACGTAATTAATTAAAATTGTTTGCATAATGAATGCATACAAGTGGGGAATCTACGAGTTATCTTCTTAAATATATGAGTCGGCCGCAATGTATATCAGTCATTTTCCAAGAATGCCTCGCCAGACGAGTCTGGGTTTTTTTTCTAGCTAAGCGTTCGTTTACTTTGAGAATTTTTTTTCAAAAGCAAAGTAAATTAATGGCAAGCAATTTCAGCTATTGTTCTGGTCTGGCTGTATCAGTTTACCTGGTTTTACTGACTGAAAGCAAAAAACGTAGCACAACCACACTAAACAATGGCTGATTGCTAGAGATGAAATAATAAATCAACAATGAGATAATTTCGTCCGGTATATAGATTAATAAAATCTGTTTATATCACTTGTGCTTGAAAGGACAGCCACGTGTCCGGTATAAAGGTTAGTGAAATTCATTTTTATTATCACATCGTTTTAGATCTTAATTAGTTCGAAAGTCATAGTAATCGGACTAAGAAAATTAGGTCGCCGTCGCCTTTTGGGACGTAGAAGCTTACTTGAGTTAAGTTAAATATTAGGCTCGTAGTTTAATCTTCGCACGTTGCCAAAGTCGTGCTAACTGTAAGGTGCAAAGAGTTGCCCTTCCCCTTTTTCGAGGAAAAAATAAATATGTATGTGTAGCCAGCCTGTATTTCTCCACTCGCGATACCTTAATTTACATATACAGTCAGCTACAGCGCTTTACTTAAGAGCAAGTGTTGCCAGACTTATAGATTTCGAGATAGACGTGTAAAGATTGACAGGCTTTATTTATTAGTGATGTGAAGAGTGGATCCGGCAACAATCGCATTATGGAAACCATATGATGATAGGGCTGATTAAATTACAATTATCGTGATAAGCTTAATGTAAAATACTGGTCACGACTATATCGCGAAGGAGTCGTCTGTAATGGTATCATTACTTTAACGTCTTAATTAGATTTAATTTGGTTTTCCTTTTCCTGAACGGATTTGAAATTCGCGTCAATCTTATCTTCTATTATATGTGAAAAAGTTCCATTGGTTATGAAAATGAAATCGAATCGCAGGGACACTAAACACCTGGATCCCATGGTATTTGTAAATTAAATTTAAATTGTTGTGCGCACTTACTTATGAAAGGAATATTCACTCAATCATTCGATTTGATAGAATGCACAAGAGTTATTAATTAATGTCTTTACAAGAAGAAGTCTATCTGTTCGAGATCGTTCTCAATCAGGGATGAAACCCTAAATTATTTCTCCCCGGAGAAGTCCCTGCCGGAGATATAGTAGACTTTTGTGTTGGCCAAATATATTCCTTAAAACAATTACTTTGCAATCCGTTTGCTGTACGCTTTCATTTTTAATAGTCATGGGGGGCTGGTAAGCAGACGGAATAAATCATGAATACGGAGACGAGTGAACCCCAAACTTTTTTAACTTTTTCAGTTTTCAAAAAGTTATGTTTTCTATTCCAATGGAGAGATCTACGTGTTGCTTATTGACTTGGGAAGGATAAACTTGTCTTGACGCGTGCCGGCGATGACTATAAGGTAAAGAGACATATAAGCATTTCAGCTGATTTGAAGCATATAAGTGTTACGAAGCTCTCAGAAAGATCTCAAACGGTAACTTTATTCATTTCATTGCTTTTCGCTTGGAGTTGACATCAGACCTCTTTTATGAATAAAAGCATACATCGATTTGAAGATGCAGTTGGAATATTAAAGTTTTTAATTTTAAAGATATTGAAAGCAAGTAAATTCCCTTCTTTCGAACTTATGACATTTTGATGCGAAAGATTGTTCGAACGTCTGACTTATTGCCAGTTTGGTGAGAAAAAGTCTTCAGGGATGTTATCCAGATTTTTATCATTTCAATATGGCTGCGTTTCTATTTCAATTCTCTTATTGTGTTTACATTAGAATGTTGCTTATCATGCATGTATATACGCTGCGTACCGCGGGTATATATATCTAAATATAGATAGGAGCGGCTGGCTGAGGATACTATATATGCAAAAAAAAAAAAAGAAAGAAGAAATTCACACCACTGTTCGAAGTAAATAAATAAGAATTGCGGAGTGAGGAAGAGGGGGTGGGAAGCGGGGAGCCGGGAGTGGGATGATCATGAATGTAATAAAAAAGCGGGAAGTGATTTGACGAATTCCTTTTTTTGAATGTGGTTCTCGGTCCGTATAGTCAGTCAGACATGCATCATACGAATGTAAAAGGTTGAGCTGTAAAAGCCACAATTGAATGGAAAATGCATTTTTTTCATATGCACATGAATGTGCTGAGTCTACAAATATTGTTTATTGTGATTATTGTTAATTATTCAATTGAATTTTATTAAACAACAGAAACAAAAAATGTATTTTCATTTGTTTCACGCGTACACATATCTATATGCATATGTATGTGTCTACCCAGTTTGTTGGATGTACAATTTACAGCTTATGTTCACATATATGCGCTACAGACATAAGAACCTCGCAGAGCAGAGCAGAACAGAACAGAACAGAGCAACTAGATAAAGCTCCACATTTACGTCATCAAAATTTATATATATCGGGTATTCATAGGTATATGTACGTAGGTCTAGTAATTACATGCGTTTGTTAGTTTGCCTGCCTGCCTGCCTGCGTGATTGTTGTAGACAATATTTAGTTTTTCAAATAAATGATGGGTTAGTTGATGTATCCACGTATTGATGTTGGTCAATCAGCGGCCCCTCGTATCTTCTGCCCTAACTTAAGCAGTCGACCAAATCAATTGAATGAGATTTTTTTTCCTTTTTTTTTCTATTTACATGTTAAATCCAATTGTTTCGTTCCTATGCTGTTATGGCGGGAATTTCTAGAATTAAATTTTTGTCGAAGAGAATGCAATGAGAAAGCAACAAAAAAAAAAAGGAGAAAAAAAATGCAAAAGTAAATAACATTTCGTGCATTGATCTTAAGCGTATGTAAACAGTGTGTTTGCGAGTAGGGGTGTGTGGCGACGACTAGCTATGCATTACGCCAACACTTTATAAATTTTCAATTGAATCTTCTTTCTTCGATTTCAATTACATAACATGAAGCTAAAAATGAAAGAGCGAAATAGCGAGATTGCATACTACAACCTGTGCTCCCGGCTACTCACGGTGGCACTGATTTAATAAATATGTGTCCGTAGATTTCCAAAAATTCGAAAAGAGTTTTCATTGTCGTAAACTCACTTGTTATCGACTTGGTGGAATAGAATCGATAGGCTTCGAAGGTTTTTTCTTCGTCTTCTTCTTCAATTTTAGCAATTACCAAACTTCACACAAATGAGTTCATTTGGACAGAGTGAAAACTAGATTTTGATTAAGCAAGACGAACTGTCCCCTTCGGTTTCTGTCCATCAAAATAGGACTCGAATAATTCCGCGATGACTAAAACTGAAAGCCGTTCGAGTTCGTCCAGAATCCACTTATATAAACGAAAACAAATGTTATCGCAATGTTGTAATTGTCGAGCAAAGAAATTCTATTTTTCCTCATTATTATTATTATTTTTTTTTAAATCTTTTTTTACCTTTACTTTCCCTTGCATACTAAACTTCGCGCAACTACATCTTTAAAGTTATACACATATAATATATTGCATTGGTGTATGCTTTCCCATCGAAATCATCGTGCATTAATCATACCTTGTTACTGCTACCGTCATTTCTGTCTTTATGGGCTTCCTAGGGTAAGTCTTCACTGAGGAGGAGAGCGCATGAACGCACTTTTATTCGTAAATAAAATTAAAAACGTAATATCACTCCCGCAAATAATCGGTCATGTGACTTTGTTAAAGGTGCAATTGCTGGCAAAATCTCGATAGAAACCGCTTCTCCATACCTTTATTGCGCATTTACAGTAAACATTTACAATAAATTCTCGATGTCTGCTGCAATTTTTGCCTTTTTTCTTTCAGTATTCCTGCAAATTCTTGGCTGTAGTTGTTGACAGAATACACGCATACTTTCGAACTTTCTCTATGCAATTATGTCCGTATTGTCAGATCAGAGGCCACACAACGCATTCATATTGTTGATCAGCATCAAATTCTAAATTGATTTAAGCATGTCCGTCTGTCTGCTCGTGTAATGTCTGTGTGTTTCCTGGCCACAAAAACGAAGCTATCGACTTCAAATCTAGCAGAAACATTAGAAGTTCTTGCACGCAGTTTTGTATTGAAAATAAGCCAAATCGTTCGAAGGACACGCAGAGCACCACGTTAGATAAGAGCAGCTATGTGTTTCAAAACGAATTGAAAAATTGGTTTTTTGACTGATTGCTCATAAACTATAGCAAATAAAAGTACACAAATTTGAACGCTTATTCTATGGCCGATGTACAGCATTTGTACAAAAGTGGAAAAAATTGACCGCGCCCCAGCATAATGTTACAGTGTATTGAAGGTTGATTTTTTTCCCAACACTTTTATAACGCGTAGGAACAATCTTCAAACACTTCTAAAAGTACGTATATAATTTTTGGAAAATTTCAAATTTTGAATGCACCTTAGAACGCGTTAGTCCAATATCCCGTTCATAAAAAATGAAGATGTCGTCTACAAATTTGCAAAAGAGTTTGAAAGTGACTTCAACTTTTCAAAAGACACGCCGACGCGCCTATGCGAGAAAAATTTTTATTTTAAAAATAACAAAAAAAATCAACCTCGGCGATCCAATATTTTAGTTCTCGAACTTCTTTTTCGCTTTTTAGGTTAACGGTGAAGGGGAATGAAAGATTCGGTCGTGATCGGATATCATTTTCTTATTTGTTTTTATTAAGTTTTAGAATTTTAGATTAAGTCTCGCAATTTTAAGGACAAAACAAATGCACAAGCAGGGATAACCGAGAATACTTGGATTTGCAAGTAGATCAAGAGTAATAGTATTGACATTGAAAAATTACTATTATAATGCGCGATAACATATTTGGGGGTTGTCTCTCACACCTCTATAGTAATATAGACGATTAATTAGCATTTACTTTGCATTGTTCGTTAAATTTGGGATTAGTTTTCATTGTTAGTTAGTAAAATTGCACATACGGTCTTTATTGATTTTTCCTTAACGTGACCTTCAATTCGTGAATGTTTTTGTTTACGCTTCTCTTTCCTTTTCCTATATCGAAGAGGCAAAAGATGAATTATAGGAGCTTTTATGGAGAGTTTGAACGTCTATTACTCATATCGTATCTAGTTGATAAAGCAAAAGCTTTTATAACAAAGTTCATTCTCATTGCAAATATGGCAAAGCTTAGTATTTCTGAAAACTAGAGGGTGTTGTAAATATTTCAAATTAATACACTGCGGCTCGTACACTTAACGAATGTTACATTTGTTTTAACAATTACTAGATATTCCTTAAAGTATTTTATTTAGCACAACAATTTCTTCTTTTTTTTTTTTTTCTTCTTATAATTTAGTTTTTCTTTTGCATATCTGTACACATATCTCTACAAATTTTTATATTGCGGACTATGAATGACTGTAATTCACTTGTGATTGGCTTTGTAGACTAAGCTAAATTAGTGTCTTCCGTTTAAATAACTTGTATATATTATACACTTAACAAGAATTTTAATTCACAAAATGCCTAACCGAACTTACGAGGCATTATTTGAAGATTGAAGAAAGACTTGAAAAAAATTTTTAAATATTTACGATTAATGTATATGGAACACTTTTCAAATTTCCATCGCAGTTGAAAATATTAGTTTGGGGAAAAAGAAATCCATTATTTTTTCGGTAGATGGCTGCACTGACAGATTTCTCGTAAAGTATCGATTAAACAATTTCCGATACTGTACATTTACATACTGTACATTTCGCAGTAAAAAAAATTCTTTTGCTGTTTTTTGCTTGGTGCATTCAGTTGTGAGTTACAGCGAAAATGCAAGCCAGGCTGCTAAAATTGTGAATAGTGTTTATGGTTCCGATACTGTAACAGCCAATTATGTGCAGTTTTGGTTTCGTAGATTCCGTTCAGGAATTTTTGATGTTAAAGATGCACCTCGCACTGGTAGGCCGGTCGTCGAAAATGTCGATAAAATCTGAGAAATGATCGAAGTTGACCGGCATGTTAGCAGTCGTAACATCGCCCTGGAGCTAAAAGTCGACCATAAAACAGTTTTAAACCATTTACACAAAGCTGGATTCGAAAAGAAGCTCGATGTTTGGGTGCCACACCAATTAACAGAAAAAAACATGATGGATCGAATTTCCATCTGCGAAGCCTTGGCCAAACGGAATGAGATAGACCCATTTCTTAAACGGATGGTGACTGGAGATGAGAAATGGATTACATACGATAACCCTGTGCGAAAACAATCGTGGTCAAAGAGCGGTGAAGCACCTCAAACGGCCAGGAATGTTTTGCTATGCATTTGGTGGGACTGGAAGGGGATTATTTATTATGAGTTGCTTCCATATGGCCAAACGCTAAATTCTGATGTATACTGTCAACAACTGGACCGTTTGAAGATAGCGATTGACCAGAAACGGCCAGAATTGGCCAACAGGAGAGGTGTCGTGTTCCACCAGGACAACGCTAGGCCACACACATCTACAGTGACTCGCCGGAAACCTCGGGAGTTTAGTTGGGAAGTTTTAATGCATCCGCCATACAGTCCGGACTTGGCACCAAGCGATTATTATTTTTTTCTTGCATTGCAAAATTTCTTTAATGATAAAAAATTGGAATCTAGGGAGAATTGTGAAAATCGACTACTAGAGTTTTTTGCAAATAGAGACCAGGACTTCTTTGAGAGAGGCATTTTGAAGTTACCTTTAAAATGGCAACAAATCATACAACAGAACGGTGCATATTTGACCCAAATCGGACAATCCGAAGCATGTTAAATAAAGTCCTGAAGTTCATATAAAAATAATGGATTTCTTTTTCCCCAAACTAATATTAAACAAGTATTTAGTTCAATTAGTTATTATTTGGAGATAACTGCTTACAATTGTTTATAACAAATTTTTGCAATAAATAGATAAAATTTTTCACTTATCTATATTTATAAATTTAAAAAGTTTGAGTGTTGATATTGAAAGCTTTCCTATAAATGCAGTTAGTAGAAATTTTGATTCAAACTTACGCTTGTGCACGACTAAACGACTCATTGAGAAGGTAAATCCTAAGCATTGATTGCTACTGATATTCAAAAACTGATCAAATTCCTCCACAGTTCCGCACAGTGGGTTATCAACTTTGATATCAACGACGTACTTTCCGAGATGTAAATTAAATTGAAAATAGCTTTGACGCGAAGAACAAACTAATTAAATATATATAGTAACCAAGGATATGTATGTATGTGTTGCGTTAAACAGCTAGTTTTGTAGATTAAACAACCAACACTGAGAGGAGAGTTTCTTATGAGGTGATGGCAGCGAGCAGCTTGTTTTATTTGCTGGAAAAAAAGAGAAAAGGAACTAACATAAGTCAGTGACAGCAGATAGTCGATTTTCTATTTATTAATAACGGAAAGTCGGTTTCCAGAGGTCGATGACAAACAGCAGCCGAAGAAAACCAGTAATAACGACATGCAACATTTTATTGGCCAATGCAATGATTGTCCAAAATGTTTACTGATTAACTGATTGAAAAACTTGATACAATCGATAAAATAAATCCTCTACGTCAATAATTTCGATATGAAAAACTATTGACCACGCTCTAATCTAAGAAATTTTCGTATAGACCTAGATATGGGATGAGTGAGTTCGATGCAATGCACGAAAATGAAATTACTGACGTGTGCCATGAATTTTGATTTTACAATGAGAGTGAGTCATTGATTATATCCTCGCTGTTTTTGTTGTTGTACGTATCGTTTATTAGTAATTGCTATCATCGATAGAGACAAGAAAGGCTGTTTGAAGCGGTATTTGACAGTTTTTCTTAACAGTTCAATTAAAACAATTTGTTGAAGGGCTTTCTCCATATGTGTCGCATATAAGTAAGTGTTTGCAAGCTTGTGATAGTTGCGGGCATCGAAGTAAAGCATGCATCTTACATACATGCGAAACTAAACTCGGACTATATCCCATTTACCATCTCTCGATTGCGTTCGATTTGCAATTTCCCTAACAATCATGTAAATATTTCAATTCCTTTTTTCTTTGGTGAGTGTGGTTATAAGTCCAGTATGCGCATTTTGCAATTCTTTAACAATCCGTAAGAAGATTTTTAGACAAGTGACATGCAAGTCGTTTGTAATTCTTAAGTCAACTAATCTTGGGCAAGAGACGAAATCACAAACTCAATATATCATAAACCATAAACGAAAAGGTTACCACTACACGAAAAGTAAGCATAATAAATATTTTATATATGATATTTGTTCTAAATGAATTACGGCAGCGCACAATGTCATTAAAATCGATAACTATCGAAGGGAAACTAATAACTTCGTAGTCATGATAACACTTGTTATCGAGCGTTGTTGTTATCAATAATCAAGAGATAACAGATATCAAAGTTGTAAAAAAAAGGGAAAATAAATTTAATTTTTTTAAATTATTTTATAAGCTTACTTATAATTAATGAGCTTAAATTTTTATATTAAATGATAATCCGTAATATTCCTTGATTATCTTTTACTCTGATTAAATTTTACCCGATCTTAACTATTATGACAGTACATTCCATTTTATTTTAATTACTACACTACGACTGAAATTTGGTGAAGAGATGAATGAGTGGGAGATCAAGTTGTTGCGGTTGAATGGAAAAGCAAAGTCAACTTCTCAAAGCCCATTCTGATTCTCGGATTCTCTGATCTGCTTTGTATATATCATGAAAAGCTTCTATGTTTACGTGCTTAACTTCTCTTAGAGTCGGTTGAAAATAAAATAAGTTTTGCATCTGCTTTTAGACTCAACAAGGAAATCCACAACTATCTACAGACTCTCTTCGTCCGCCCCTTACGAATTACAAAAGTAAACAGACGGCGGGATAGACGGCTATTTGAGTAATTAGAGATGAACATGTTTAGATAATTTTAGAAATTTTATGATAGTTTAGGGATTAGGGACTTTTCATGAGATGCCCCTTTGTCTCTTTGTCTTATTAAGCTGTCAATTCTTCAGAAATCTAAGTTAAACCTCCAGAGACGTTTCTCTCCTCCGTCTATCTGTCTACTTCTGATCTATAGAGTGTAGCAGTAACAAGAATAAGAGCAACATCATCTTGATTACACGCATGTAACAATGTTTTAACATATACGCAAACGTACATGTATACTCTTAAGCAGTTATCTGTCGTTTAAAATGCTTTCTTGTGTTGGCAATAAACTTTGAAATCAAGTTAAAGCATGGCATGTGGAGTAAGTAGCTAAGCACAAATTCAGACATACGAACAAATGTACCTCTCATTCTTACTCTCTCTCTCTCTCTCTCTTACTCTTACTCTTCCTCTCTACTTTATTATTAGTAAAATCACATATTGACGCTTCTGTAAATGGCTGCGTATTGATTTCATTTGTTTGATTAGCCTCTTTGGCTATATATGTGTGGGCCGTGATAATGCGATGTGCGATATGCGATGTGTTACCTTAACTACGATGACTTTCGTGCTATCATAGACTGGTTGTCGTTTTTAATACTTTCAAGAGTTTATTGGTATTTGTGCGATTTTATAGCATATGTGTAACTACTTTCGTTTTCAGCTAATAGAGAGTTTTTGCGTTGAATAAAAAAAAAAGAAAGGAAAAACCTTCGAAATATAAAAGTATTAAAAAGTTATACAACAAGTGGTGGTGTTAGTGCATTTGATAGATGACAAAGCCGAATTACAAAAATGCCCTACATAGGGTATTATTTAGGAAACCCAAGATTTACTTTTGAGTAATATATTCAATTATTCTTTAATCGAATAATTGTCATGCTTACGATCATCATTCGCCATAAAACAAAACTAATTTGTTTATAGTCACTACACGGGACGGCAGCAATAAAGTGTAGATTTCTTTCTTTCTTTTTTTTTTTTTTTTTTTTCTTTTTTTTATTATTTATTTCAAAGTGTCATTTTCATCAAACATTGTATGCAAAAACGAAAACCGGAAATTGAGAAACTGTAAACTTCCTAATACAACCGTACGATTTTAGTGTTTATAAATTGAAACGGCTGTCTACGCGTTGCGTAATCTCTTCATTTACGATTGTTTTGCCTAAAAGCAATAATGTAAACGCTTTTTCTTCTTCTTCTCCTTTTTTTTCGGGGTCATTAGGTATTTTTGGTATGCATGTGGAATTTTTAATGATTTACAAAAACAAAAAAAAAGTCAAACATAATAAAAGGAAAACAAAATTAAAAACAACTATTATAATTCCAACGCCAAACGCCAAAGAATAAGTTAATGTTACGTATACTAATTTTATCAGTCAGTTTGTAAAACTCGGATGCAATCCGTTTAAGTTTCATTTAACATGTAAACAAGCTGCTGAAGTCAGTTTAATTAAGCATGTCCGTCCCTCCGTCCGTTCTGCTGTTGCTAGTAGTCATAAAGCTGCCATAATACATGATAGAGAAAATTTAAACTATACTCGTGTCTCGTCGATTGAATTTCACGAATCAAGTTGCAAACGTCAAAGAACTCATATAGCTTCAGAATTAATCGAGCATTTTTTTTTAATAATAATTTATGAACACATAAGTATTTCCATGGAATTTGATATAAACATTTGTCAGGGCTATGTACTCGCAAATAATTTTGATAAAATTGGTCGTGATCAGCAGTTTATAGACACATTTCATACGTAAAGTAAAGCAAAAAAGGAAAGGAACTTTATCCGATCGGTCTGAATTTACTAACAATCGCTACCTGGCTGTTATATTTCTATTTAACTATGAGATCAACAGCAATAGGGCGGCCCATGTGCGTATCATACCATCGTACGCATCATGCATTGCATACCGTAAGGCAGTATGTCAGCGATAGCTTGAAATAAAACAAAAAAAAATCTCATTTTTCAAATTGTCCCTTCTTTCATATGATATAACACAATAGACAACCTGCTACAGACGGATATGGCTCACTTTGAGGAAATCGGAAAACCAAACTATAAGTCACGGTTTTGAACGAAGACAAGTGAAACTACTTCATACGATGAATTTTCAAAATAAAGTGTTTTATGAGAAATGGCCGAAAAATTGGTCCAATCCGAAATTTTTTCATTCATTTGCATTTATGCAGGGGTCACGTCCATTTACCGAATTCTATGAAAACATCTCAAAAATTGCTGTTTGCAGCCCAATGGACAGACGGACAAACAAACTTAATTCGATCAAGAAAGTGATTCTGAATCGATCGGTTTATTAAAAGATTGACTTAAGTCCTCCTATCTGTTACATACGCTCGCTCAAACTTAATATACCTTTGCATCGCAAATGGTGTAGAGTGTAAAAATGAAAATTAACTGAGCAAAAGGAAAATATGGACACAAGAAAACAAGACGGGCGAACACCTACTTGCGCACATACTTGGTATAACTTCATCTCATAAGCGATGTAGGGCATCAAGAAGGGCCTTGTGTGTGTTTAATTGTAGGCTGATTTAAGTACCGACTTAGTTGATTACTAAATACTTGATTAAGTGGTTGGTCTGTAAATAGAGGTTGGCATGTTTTTTGTGAATTGTGTGGGTATGTATGCATGCGTGTCTATGTTGATGCATACGTATTTATCGTGTGCATGATAAGCTGCAATTTTACGCTTAACTGAGCCTATGATTATGGGCCGATCATGTCTATTTCCAAAAATGAAGCTTCAAGTGTTCAGAGTAACTATTTGCATCAGGCTCCGTCCTGATCATCCATCCACTCTTATGAATTACGAATTGCAAATTATTTGATGAATGAATCGCGAACACGTTTTCAACTCGGGAGTCAATAGGTGTCAACTAATTGTGCGCAATATAATATGGAATATATTGGGAAAATGCAATTTCTCATTGCAAGCATAGAGAGAGAGAAAGATAGAGAAAAAAAGAGGTAGGGGTACATAGGTGTATACATCTATTAATATTTTAATGGATTTGCGGACAATGCACGTTCCGGAGATGTTGGAAACGAAGTGAGAAATTTTGTATATCGCGTATGCTTTCGAAGCGGAGTGCAAAAGCACTAAGTGTTGAATATCAATGTTTCGTTCTAAGGCGAACGTAGCTTCTATGTTAATTTATGTTGTTTATTAAAGTAATTGGTGTCGTGTTTGTAAGTTTATTAATATTTATAGCGGCGGATAGAACTTCGATATTTAGAGAGAACGAAATTCAATGACTCTATTATTACTAATTATAAATTAATAAAATCATATGTAGATATCCATATATGTAGATATGTATGTATGTATATTGAGTAGGAATAATTTAAGTTAATTAAAAACAATTCCGTTGATGATTTAAAAGAAAATAAAATAATCAATTTTTTCCCCTCTCTTGTTTTTTTTTCCAAATAATAGAATAATGATTTTTTTAAGTAGAATCTTAACGATAATCACATACCTATATTATATAGGGATTCTGCTTTTAAGCAAAAGTTTTTTTAGTTTAATATTTTTTTCGTTTATCATGGCAAGGTTTGTTTGGGAGCCGAGATTGATACAGACGTGAACTGAAATGAAAAAAATTTTTGCAAAAACTCTTAGCTGCCAAAAGCTTTTAAATTTGCAAACTTTTAAACAAAAATTAAGTGTACTTCCGTTGCTTCAATGTATTCTTCGAATTTTCGACAAATAATTCCACTTGAATGTTGTTTGTTGTTATTCATGGAGTCAAAACTCCCGCATGAGTAGTATATCGGTCAATAAGTAGTGGGTCCGGGTATGAAAATTCCTTTTAAATTCATTTCCATTTATAATTCTATCGTCCTCGCTCTTTGAGTGTTTCGTCCGGCGAATAGGGACCGCATAAATGCACAAATACCAGTTTGAGTGCATGCTATGCGGGGTTTGAAAGAAAGAAGAAGAAAGCAGATTTTCTCTAATTCGTTTTTTATATCATTAAATAGTAGTACTAAGATAAATTATTAAGCCTGCAAAAGCGACACGTTTATGCGGCTTCTGTTCGTGAGTGCGTGTGGCTCGAGTTTGAACGGATGGTTTAAAGACGATTATTAAATGAGTTATGATCAAAGGAAAAGAAAAAGAAAGAAAAGGTCCGTTGTTTCCTATGTAGAAGAACGGGATTACACGGCATTCGTTTATTTAACAAACTTTAAAAATAACGTTGTCGGAAGAGTGCGTTTTGAAAATTGATCCTACTGTAGTTGCTGGTAGTGGGACCTTTCACAGACTCCTGGCCTCTTGGTCCTAGAGGTTTTACCGGTTTTACTTGAAACATTCTTGACATGTGCTAATAAATACAATCAACAATTTAATGCAATCTTTGAAAGAAGGACTACATGGAAAGTAGCTGAAAAGGTGATTCGATGCGAACCATTTGCAATCGCATTCGTGGTTGGGCGAAAATTGGTCGGTGTATCAAAAGCTGAAACGAATGGAGTGAACATAAGCACATAAGACGGACGGACGGACGAACTGAAAACGATTCTGAATTAACTTAATATTATAATACCCCGTTGCACCAAAAGAGTAAATAAAAGTTATAAAAATGGATTTTTGAAATTTTAAACTCGGTGTAACCCTTTTAACAGCAACACGGTCAGTCCAGCGCTTCTCGTAACGATTGCAATATACTTCAGAAAATCATTCAAATATACTTTAGGTTTTGTGTTAGTGATCTCAGCATATAATCCCAATCTTTTTCCCTGAAGCATTCGTTCGCCATTTTGCGAACCGGTTATGCTGGTTAGGATCAGGTCTGGTAAAATAGTTTGAAGGGGGATAGCAATTTAAATTTTACAATTGTGGTCATTAGCTTGTTGTGATAAGATCCATGTAGTTCCCTGTAAGGAAACGCGACAGTCACTTAGAAAGCAAGCACTCCATCTAACTAGTCAATACAATGCGTTCCGATATTTGTAAGGTTTTAGTTTTCTTTCGCAACTTTCTCGATTTTTGTAATTGTCTACTGCGTTGAGGGCATCATCGCACTTGTTTGCCATCACTTGTTGTTGACGTAACACTTTTCACTAGCCAGCACTAGTTTAAGCCATAGTTTTGTTTCCGTGTAAAACACCTATTAAATGAACAGAGAGAAAGTAAATCCTTCCATTGGTGTAAAACTTACACAACTGCTATTGCAATTTGTATAAATCAATTACCGAGAGGATAGCGAATTTGTAAGTTTATCCTTTGAAGTTTTAGGGTTTTCTAAAACCAGTGTTTGGAGAGAGAATCTTTATGTACGTCCCGGAAATTATTGACCCCTGTTTTATCGGGCCTTAACGATAATTGGGTTAATTAAAGTGCATTTCGCTCCATGCACAAAGAAAGCGATACAGATTTCGACTAAACTCGAGCTGCTCGGTCGCGATAATATCGTTTGAATTTACAAAATCGCAAAGGTGAAAATAGAAAAAAAATAAATATGTGCATATAAAGTGGATCACTATACTCTGTATTTGATCTGTGTATGTAGGTCAGGTATGGCAAATTTTCAAATCTCTCTCTTTCTCTCTCTAGACAATTAATAACACCTTATATATACATATACATATCATGCTGCGATGTTAATCTACTAAAGTGGGCATAGACCTATATAACAGAGAAATATGTGACGAAAATTAATTAAATTCCAAATTTAAAATATTTAGTAACAGTTGAGCTTATGTCCGATCTTTTTTGTAATCGTCAGGAATGGTCGACTGAATGCCTTACTGTAGTGAAAGTGGACTAACATTAAATATCGTTAACAAACTTTATTGCCATACAATGGAAAAGTAGAAAATTTCCTTTCAAAAGTTGGCTAACTCGACTTAAATAGGTCTTTAGGGAGGAAATAATAACAATTAGTTTTGACACCAAGTTTTCCTAAGAATTTATTATCATTATAATTATTATTATATACTTCTTCTGTTCCATTCAGGGCGCGGGGGGATTATGAAAGGTTGCTTTTATTCACGCTTGAAATAAAATTATTAAAAATATTCCTTCTCTATTCGTTTATTATTACTTTGGGATTTAAAGTTTTTTTCTTTTTTCCAACACTTGTGGCAGTTAATACAAATTTTGCTCACCTAACATAACTACTATATTGTATTTTTTTTTTTTTTTTTTTTTTTTTTTTTTTTGATAATCAACTTGTTTGCTACTGCTGTCGACTCATAACTTAGAGACATCACTCAGTCGTGGAAAGAGTCAACGTATTAGATAAAAAAAGAAAAAAATAAAATAAATAAGGAATGGAAGATAAAGAAAGGGAGAGGTGTAGAAAGCAAGGCGCAAACCAAGAGACAAGCAAGGAGCTACCAACGGAAGACTGAATTGTTGAATGTTATACAAATTTGTTTACTTGTATTGGATTTTTGGCTTTAAATTTCACTTGTGCGGCTACCTGCCGGTCTGTCTATCTGTTTATCTATCGATTTATCTACCTATCTGCTTAGTCCACAAAAATTTGTTATGATCAACGATATTTTGCGCGCAGTTTCTAAATTGTTTATAAACGTTTTATTTATTTAGCTTTTTTTTCTTTCTTCTCGTCTACGATCAACAAAATAAATTTTTTTCTTTTTCGTTCACGCTTATTTATGACTAGGGTAAGCTCATATATGCTAGTATATATTACATATATATGTATATATACACGTGTGTGTGTGTGTGTGTCTGTATCTGTGGTTGATATGTGTAAGTCTTTATATCAGTTATCACTATAATAACTGTCGCGTGTGGCTTCTTGTAATTTTTGGAATCGTCTTTGAAACAGAAACTTGGACATGGCAACTCTATGAATTTGCCGTTTACCGTGTTGCTTAGATTTCTGTATGCGTGCGTGTATTACTCTTTTTAGTGTACGTATGTGTGTGTGCGTGTGTTTTTATTTTTTTTATTTTTTTTTTTTGTTAATTGTGCATGTTGTTAGTAGAAAAACTTTGGTTAACGTGTTTAATTGTTAATCGAAAATCATAAGTTGGCGTTAACGGTTCGCGTGTAGTAAACGTAGTGATATATAACGGTTTTTTTTTTCGTCTATACTTATATTGTGATTTATTACATTAACCGTATTAAGTGTAAATATATATAGTTTTATCAATTACCGCAAAAAAAAAAAAACAACAAATCTTAAAAAGTACTATTATTTTTTTTTTAACATTATATTCAAGTCTCAAAAAAAAAAAAAGAATTTTTTTTTAAATGAATTAAAAAACGAAAAATTGCTTTTAACAAAAAAAATTGCATTTTTCATAACGCGAGTTTATCATCGGCAATGAGCTCAAAAAAAAAAAATAAAATGTAAAAAATAATAAAGGAGAGAGAGAGAGAGAGAGACTTATTTAATTTAAACCTTTATCCTGCTATATGGACACGTTCGATACTTAACGCTTGCGTGTGGCGCCACTTAATTTCGTATTCCATACACGCTCACATGCTGCATAGTTAAAACGTTTACACACATACACATCCTCAAAGTTATTGTATGAAATCGTCTATGCATATGTTTCTGGCTGTGTATATGTATATGTGTGCCTATTAATGCCTTACAAGGCCTTAAACTTAATAAAATATGTATTTTTTTTTTGTATGTGATATGCGAACCCTGATTGTCCATTTAATTGCTTATTGTATTCCTTAGCACATACTCTGAGGTATAACGAACAAAGCCTTTGTGTCGCATTTAATGACGCGTTTAATGCAAACATTAGTGTCGCGTTTACTTTTAAGCACTTTGTACACGAAATTTAAGATTGCTTTTGATAAAATAACGAACTAACGAACATTTCCTTCTTATATGCGACATACAATGCAAATCAAGTAAAATCAATTAACTCCTAATAAACTTTCTTTTACTTAAGCGAGAGAAATTTTTCCTCAAAGCGATGACGAAATGAATCAAATTTAAAATGAATAATGTAACTGTAATTTTACACATAAAAATACTAGTGGTGATAGACTGTGCCTTACGTGCTTTAACTTTGGATATAATTTTTTTGATAAATGATTGAGGATCGAACTCGACTTTTTCTAGAGATCACTCGTACACGACTCTAATGCTTTTAGAAAGGAATTGAAATGAAATTTTCCACTTTATATTATGCTTGTATGTGTGCAAGGTTTAAGTCAAGCCAATTGTCGACCTTGAGTAGGTAGAAAAATTGATGTTTCCTCCTTCAAGCAAGGGAAATGGTAAAATGCTTTATTACATTATTAATTACGTTTAGCTCAATGTGCAGGAAAGAGTGTCTTTTATTTTTTTGTACTTACCACCGCCGCATGGAAGTGGATACGTTTTAGCAAAACGTTTGCTACACATATAAACACGACCTTGATCAATATCAAATTTTGTATTGGTTTTTATCGATGTGCCTCGATTCGTTCGCCCTCCTGTGCCTTCATTCTTCTCCTCTTATGGGAAAAGTGAAGATAGGTGCTTCTGCAAACTTGGCAAGACATTAGATACAGAAAATGGATCGAATCTGTTAAAGACACGGCTGCACTCCGATCTTTATTTTCGCAAGTAAAGAACACCTACACACACACACACACACACACACACACACACACACACACACACACATATATATATATATATATATATATATATATATATATATACATACATACATACATACATACATACATACATACATACACACATAAAATGCAACAATAAAAACTTGTTTATTCTAGCCTATCTATCTAGGATAAGGTGGACGGTGGAGGGTGGGAGCTTCGCTGGTAGAGACTGTACTCTAGTGTATACAGTTCTCTTGTTTTTTATTCATTTATTTTTTTCAAAGACTTTTTTGTTATGTTATAAAAATGTAGGGTGCTTTCAGGCTCCGTCTTTTAAAACAATTGTTGAATGAATTTAGGCGATTTCAATTGAAACGGATCAATTGAAATCGATAGATTTGGATAAGAGATTTCTAGAAAAATTTAGTAGCCAAAAAAATCAAAAATCTCCATCAAAATGTGCAAATGTTTTCTTTAATTTTTGTTAACTAAAGTCGAAGGTACTTCTGTTCTAATACATTCTTCGTATTTTTAGATTTTCTTTCGAAAACTTTCAATTTGTTAACAGATGTTTGTGTGTGTATGTGTGTGTGGGTGTGTTTTTTTTTTTTTTCATATATTTGTTATAAGTTGCCATGACTAATAGATCGGTCAGCAATTTCTTTCCCTTAATTAAAACCAAGTGTGCTATTGTTTTAATGCATTCTTCGCATTTTGGAGATTACGAAGGAAAATAATTTGTTTTCGGAAACTACGAAAAGCAGTTGTTTTTTTTTTAATCACTACGCTCTCATTTCTTTTTTTTTATAAAAAAGACTTTTTTTTGTATAACAGAAATAGTGCGAATAGGGTCCGGACTTCCATTAAAGTGCTCCTCTCATAATATAATAAACTTAAATTCTTTGATGTGAGTGGTCTTCTCTTTTTTTTTTTTTTTATAGATCGTAGATGTATTAATTGCTCGAGAAGCACAAAAACACGTATCCAAATATCATCCTATAACGTGTATATATACGTATATATACTTTCGATTGATTTAATTTGAACAGTGAATTTTTCTTTTCTGACTGTCGGTTTGAACTTTTTACAGGAAATTTTCCATATTTGTGGACTGAGGTGAATGTATAGAAATTGGTTTGAGTTCGATGGAATTTTGATGCCTGTGAAAGTATGGGACACAAACCTATATTACACTATAGTTGAAAAGTCATTGGATGGGTGGGATGGTCGAGAAAGTCATCCGATTTTCGATAGTGTTTGTCCTGTTGTACCAGAAAATTACGGTCTGTGCGATGAGCATAGGAAAACAAGACTGACACACGGGGAGATAGACTCGCTCCGGAAAGCGATTCTGAATCTCCAGCCCTTCTGAGTATTGCATACATCCGCACAAACTTAATACACTCCGCCATCCTTAGAAGTAGTGTAGGCTCGGGTTTTGCGATGATCAATAAAGATTTTAAAGAAGGTCAAAGCTGATCACCAATGTATATATACATATAAATGGATTTTGTAGAATTTTCACTGCATACACGAAATGCATAGAAGAAATCGGTAGCAACTGTAGCGTATCCAGTCTTTAACAACGAATGCAAACATTCTTTTACTTTTGAAGGGCCTATAACTCTTGGCATATTTTCCTTTTCAAGATGACGATATTGACCGGGAGTTCAAAGTCAAGTGCTTTTAAGCTGTACTTAATGCGTCGTGCATTCTCTAGGACAGTATTCATAGTTGAGAGCAGACGTAGAAATAGCAAAAGTAGGAATTCTTAGCGTACAATTCCTAGCATAACTAGACACGTGATATTTTGAAAACGTGAGCTTTTGCATACGCGATGATTGCACTAATGTTGCATCCGTGTAAAATTGGCCAACATTCTACGAGTTTTAGATCGAAAAACAAATCGTATACAATTCATACAAAGTTGCAATTTTCGACGTCTAAGCACAGTGTCGGCACAATTGGGTGTTATCACAGAAACCTGTATGGTTAGTGACTCAAGTGACGTGAGAATGTTGTAAAAAACGTATAAACATTTCATACAAGCCGACATAAATTGATACAATAGCTTCCGATAAGAATAGATAAATATGTGACTGACATAGAGCTCCACGTTACGTCGTTAGAATAGCAAACGAGTAGTCAAACCTACTATGGCTGCTTTTGATGATGATTATGAAAAAGGCAAGTTAGAAATATAAATCATTGCTTGTACGTGTCATGCTATGTGGTCTTCAATGTATACCTTTATGAACTTGACAGAGGAGGAAAGTCTCTGCTTTGATTCATTTCTTTTTTTCCTCGCTAGAAATGTTATGTTATGTGAGGGCATAATAACAATTATTAATTTAATCAACAATCATAAACGTTTTATATATGTAATAAAAAAGAAATAATAGAAATATATATATATATATATATATATGTATATGTGTATCTATATATATATGTACATATCGCACGCAAATGAAGAACAAACAGCACAGACTAAGATTAAAATCTTTTGATATCAATTTAGATAAAAGATGAAAATATTTTATTTAGGATGAAGACTATACTCTCTAACAATCGAATGGTGTTTCAAACGGAAATCTTAATAAATTCAAATAAGAACATTAAAGAAATAAATATCTCATTCAATCAAAATCCAACAGAATTTACTTTATCAGCATTTGAATACGTTATATACAAATGTTGAATCCCCAATTGAAGTTATAGTGCTTTCGTCGATCATCCGGTGCCCGTTCTCACATTTATTAACTATAATAACAATAAAATGCATTTTTCTTAAATATCTCATCTTACTCTAAACGAAAATATTTTCTTTCAAAACAAATATTCAGCAGAAAAAAAAATCAAGTCAGCCGAACGTATAAACAATAAATTTAATAATATAAACACTTAATGAGCAACAAAATTTAACTGAATGCACATGTAATACATGGATCAATAAGTCCCAAGACTAGGTATGAAAAAATATTTTTTCCTCTTGTTTTCTTGGCACAATTCGATTTCTCCGTTAAGATGAATAGGAATGAAGTGAGCAATTCGTTAAACCTTCTTTGCCTTCTTTGTCTCTTCTATAGAATGATTTATCAAGACCGATAAAATACGGTCGAGTTTCAGCACTGATCTCATGGTTTGATTCAAACTTCCCGTTGGAAGAATCTTGACACGTTGGTAGTGTCTAATCTCAATCAAACAATGGGCGAGAGACAACAATGCGATTTTAAATTTCGTCATTGTAGCCATCGATCTTGCACGTAGACGCGCGGTACCTTTTTTAGGAGAAACATTTCTCAGGCCCAAAATACGGAACTCACTGCTGCTGCTTCTTTGTGTCCTTAGGGTGTCAGCTATCTCTTGCAGCGACACTTTCGATAATCAAAGATAATTTTGAGAATTCTTTTTCATATCCGTTGTAACGGCTTTTGGCGGACATTGTGTGTCTACTCTACAATCATCTACAAATTGTCATTTTCGAGAAGCAGAGTTGCAATATAAAACTTTCGAAAGCAATGCTAGATTTGATCAAAAAATGCAATCCGTTTAATCCGTTCCACTTGAACTTGTAATCAAGTGATCGAAATAAGGTGAAATTTTGGATTTTCTATCAACGATATCGATTTCTTATTACAGACGACATATATGTGTCAATTCCGGGAATTATTGACCAAATTACATATACCATGTGTATACATGTCTCACTTTCAAAAACTTCTTTTGCGTTTTTATGAAACTATCCTGAGAAAAATATATTAAATTTCCCTTATAGGCTTGCAAAACCTAAATTAAATTAGAATTGAAGTCTTCAAATAACGTTAAGATGTATACTTAATTAATAGGAAATTCTAAGCTAACCAACACTTATTAAAGTAAGAGAGTCGTTGTTTGGTTTAAAACGACATTTGTATACCCTCGAATTTGTGGCAGTTGTGTGTAAGGAAAGCTAGTTGATCAGTTTTGGACGCTTCGTTTTGATTTTTGTGTAGAGTTTTTTACCACTTACAACAGACTGGACTGTGGCAAAATTACAGCAAAATTTTCGATTTCTTAATCGTCACTGTAGTAAGCGAATCGCGTGAGAAATTTCTTCGAATCCACTTTTGGCTTTCTTAACTGAAACAGAATGATATTGTCGAGCGGATGGATAGAGCGATGTATTCCGCTTTTCGTCAACTGATAATATGTAAACTGAATTCATAACTCCGTCCCCTTTGCATAGCCGAGTAGAGATAAGGAGATAAGGCACAATTGGGCTTACACCCACTAGTGTAGACGGATGGCGAACAGCCATTGCGTGAGTGATAGGTCAGATGTCTGAACGGTGCCAACGTAGTGATTGTTATTGCTTCGCTCAACGATAGCAGACATAAAAAGTAGTAAGCAGGACGAATGCACAAAAGAAGGCTTTACAAATACCAAAAAAAAAAAAGCAAAAGCTTAAAAACGGTTCAACTCAATCTCTGGACACACGAAAATGGTACCTAAACTCGTCGTTTCCAAGCTCTGAGAAGCTAAAAATAGAAAGGCCAAAGTTATCGATCAGTGTTACTTCAGCCGTTTTTTTTGCAGAAACTTTTTTCATTCCAAGTTCCAACTTGGGCAAAGTTTGTTTAAGAAGCGTGACTATCAAGTCAATTGTCAGTGCGTCAACGATACGATTAATGTGTGGTCTCAGCTTAAATAAGTTACCCATCCTGCATGCACCTCCCTAGCTGCGGCCATTGCCGCCCCTCTTTTGCTTCATCCTCGAATGGTATTCTTAAACTTATGGAAAATTGCAAGTTTGTCGGTTCAATGCTAGAAAATATTCTTTTCGCGCAAGTCCGGATGGTTATCGGAAATTTTATCCGATGTTTAAAAGTATGGGTCAAGTCAGAAACAAGAATTTATGTTAAAATACCCAAAATTTTATATTCATCTCCCTTCAAGTCTGTGATACCTGTTAGTATCTATCTCTCCATCTATCCATACAGGATTCAATTTTAAGTTTTAACGATAGTCTCTTTTTGTTTTCCCATTCGCATCCCTCTCGTTGACATGATGGATAAGTGTTCACCTGTAGGTCCGAATGGATTTTTCATGTAAGCGTATAAGATAAGTGTATTTTGTACGTAGACGATTGGCGATGTGGGGTGGTGTGTTGGTGCCACAATGATTCGGTATAAGCTTCACTTTTTGTTGTAAGCTGTCTCTTCTTTGTTCACTGTACGCTCTGATTTCTACGGTTCGTGTTACTTTTCTTTCTTTTCATTTTTTCATTCACCATTAATTTCAGAATCAGAGCTGTGTGAAGTAATAACATTTTGTGGATTCTCAATTAATGTTGTTGTTAATTGCTTTAAAATATGTTTTCCATGTTATTTTCAATACAAATGCACAAATACATAAGCTGTTGAGAAACAATTGAATAGGGGCTTGAGAAAAATGTGGAGAAAAAAAAAAAAAAAAAAAACAAAAAAGAAAAAGCAAAGCAAAGCCTCGAGATGCTTAATTTTGTCACTTTATAAAGTGAAACAATGCATTCACAACATTAATGACGTGTTGTAAGCGCAAGATGCTGGTTTGTTCTAACACTCTTAAAACGTTGAT
Organism: Glossina fuscipes; assembly: GCF_014805625.2. Lineage (NCBI taxonomy): Eukaryota > Metazoa > Arthropoda > Insecta > Diptera > Glossinidae > Glossina > Glossina fuscipes. The sequence goes on along the minus strand of NW_023998415.1, from coordinate 2,869,372 downwards.
ATTGTTATAATACCGTTGGTTGGGGTGGTTACATAGTAGTTGTTGCCATAAGACTTCGTATTACTGAACGAATGACTTTGTAAGTGTTTAAGTGCATCTCGTATATTGTTGTCAACGTCACCACCACCACCACCATCACCGCCACCACTGCCGCCGTCACTGCCACTGCCACCATTATCCGTCACATTTATGCTTCAATCTGATGGTAATACTTACCCTCATTTAAGAATAAGTTAAACAAAAACAGCGACAACAACAACGAAAAACCAAACAAAACAAAACAAAAAAAAAGACAATAAATTCTCAAAGCTATACAAAATAATTATTTTAGGGATGTTTTGTTGCTATGATGTCATCATTTTTTTGTAGCATTATTTTCTTTAATGTAATCTGAATAAACGCTAGTTTTCCTTTAGAGAATACAGCGTCGGACAGATAGATGCCCGAACGAGCACATATATATTTTATGGCTTTATGCGTCAAACCACTCACAATTCAGCAATGGCTTCAATATTATGTTTACGCTTAGGAATAAAAATAATTCGTGTTCGCTGCTATCGCATAACAGCATCGATAAGCAATCATCGGAGAATTGTGTTAAGCAATTGCTTGGATTATTGCCATCTTTCTTAAGCTCAATTGCCCGTACAACATGCACATGCTTAACATACACACTATGATTTTTTTAGTTTTTGCCTTCGTCTTCTATGCACGATTTACTCCTTTTCTCCTTGATTTGCTTTCATAGCATTTTTGTCTGTCCTCAGATTTTTGCAATCTATTTATTTTTTGCATACATACACACTCCGCTCTTGCTTTGTTGTCCGGAAACTCATCGATTGATTGATTTGATTTAATTTAATTCGATATGGTTAAGTTCTCAAAATCATCATTAAGTTTTTAATTAAATTTCCACTTTCTAAACGTTGTTAAAAACTAACTACAGCCAATGCAAGTTGTTGTTTTTCGGACCATCTCGAATTAGTCCGTCCTGCTAATGGCATGACGATATATGTTTTGTAAATTTTGCACTCCGAACTTCTTCGCTTGCTTTTTGAAGCGAATTTCAAAATCTCTTAAGACACACCCGTTTTCCGATTCTTTGTCTTTTTCTTGTTATTCTTCTTCGTTTATATCAACCCAAGCCCTAAAGACAAATGTTTCAATTCATTCTTGCCTTTTCTAAAGGTATCGAATTAGATATTGATTATTGGAGCCTTCCTCTACTGCAACGAACTTCTTTCTCAAATGCTTAATGTCCTTGGTTGGTTTCTCAGAAGAATCGGGAGAAATAATCTTTATAGTTAATCAAATCGGAATCGCATTCAAATCGCATTCGATGGATGGAAATATAGACCAAAAAAAAAGTTAATAAATAAATAAAAAAAAAAGGGAAGGAGTAATGCGAGAAAGCACTTTAAACTCATGGAATTTGAAAAATTGATAAAACTTTAGCTTAATTTTTTCGAATGAAATAGTCGGAGCAGAATTAGATGGAGATTTCCGAATAGCTAATGTAAGATTTAGCATTGCCTACATGCGTTTCATGTAGGCTTCAAAAGCGCTTTGTAAGTTTTTTTTTTAGCCACAGCTCAGTCCAGTGGGACATAGTGATTATCATCTTCCGTGATCGCTTCTGCGAGCAAATAAAGACGAAAAGTTTTTAATATGAACTCATTCGTAGATAGTGTTTTCGGAAAAAGTATAATAGATTCGGTCGTCCTGCTTATACATTAACCCATTTTTAGTTTATTGTTGTCCTTGTGTGTGTTAACATATTCCACAAGTGCCTTTTCGAGCTACCCTCGTGCTTATACCAAGTATCCTCGTATTCTCTTATTCGGAAGAAATTTTCAAATTTTTGTCCATGTTTCCCTTCATTTAAATCGACGAACCAATAAATAGAACAAAAATTGTTATTGAAGAACATTTTTAAACTGGTTTTCCCAACGTTCTAAGAAGAAGAGACCATACATTATGATGGAAATTAATCACAAAATTACAACTTTAGCCTTTTCACATATGTGGGAACACTTACGCTCTCCCACTTGAGGTACACTTGCAACTAATGGAAGGGTTATTATATATCCTTAGGATTAAGGATGTTGCGTAAATATCGGAACTTATTTTCTTACTTGTTTTTAGATTATGCAAAATGCTTGGATTATCGAAATACTTCGAAGAAATTTTGCAAAATATTTTCAAAATCTCCCGGACAGCCAAGAAGAAAAAATGTTCAAATCAGTTACTACTGTTTCCTAGCTGAATGACCGCAAAGAAACTCTAATTGTTGTCAGGTTTTTTCTTGCAGTAAATTAGAAAAGTTTGCTGAAAAAAAAAAAAAAAATTAGAAAAATCAATCGACAGCTTCCGTCGAATTTTTGGACACCAATCATCATTTACATGCGAAAGATTATATGATGTAGGGGTCGCAATCGATGTGGGCATCGTTTCTGCATCACTAACTAGGAACACAAAGTTCGAAGACGAATTAACATAGAAGGGGGAAGGTACTGTAAAAACGCATGATTAATAAAGAAGTCATTTTAGTAAAGGAAAGCCCCATAGAAATTGTTGTCTTGAGGAGGGGACCTCCGGTCCATTGTGACTGCCTTCAAAGTTCGGTTAGCAATTAACTAGGTAGACTCTGCCTGGCTTTTAGGCCATAAGTCTGTCTCTCGCTTTCTCGATGAGGGATATATTCATTTGGTCAGAATTTTTGCAACCCCCAGGAAGGGCACAAAGCGTACAGATGCATGATCAGCATTAAATTCTGAATCGAAATAAAGCTATCGACTTCAAGTTTGGCCGAAAGTTCTTGCACGGCCACAGAGCCACCTAAACTGAGAAGAGCTCGGTTTTTTAAAAGAAATAAAATAATGGTTTTTTGCTCATTACTCTTAGCATTTGAACATACATTGGCGATGCTATAGTACCTATACAAACATGAAAAAAGGTGGCCAAGCGTGTCCAATATTACAGTGTATCAAAATTAAAATTTCTTTTCTTCAATACCTTTATAAGGCACAGAAATAAGTTTCAAAAAGTCCATAAAGTACACATATTCTTGATCAGTTTCAAATTTGAAATGAACCAAAACATGTCCGTCTGTTCGCTTGTCCATCTGTATTTGTGGTGAACATTCTCTCACCTTAGCGAAAATGAAGATATCGTCCACAAATTTCCAAAAGATATTGGAAATGACTTAGACTTTTTCAAGGACACGCCTATGCGACCAAAACTTTTATTTTGAAAATAGAATAAGTCGGCCTTGTTCACTCCATATCATACTTTCCTTTTTGTTGTCTTTTTAAGATAACGGCGACGGGCACAGCAGACTCGTTGACGACCAAATATAAGTTTCTTACTTGTTTTCAAAGTCTTTTCAGCTATGTTAAGCGTATTCAGGTCTATTTTGAGTCATGGTATGGAAGAGTTGATCAATAGGAGTTGTGAAGAGTCTGGCAATAAGAGTCAATATGTGCGCATAAACTAAACGTCTTTAATTTGTGCTCGCACACTGAACTGATAATGTACTGCTGCAAACGCAATGATAGCGTTAATATACTTCAGTTAGCTTTTCTGTATCACCTTATTAAGTATTTTCAAGGACAAAAGTTAGGTTAAGGTGCAGAAGCTGGTGTTGAAATCATCCTATATGCGTGGAAATGTTTGCGGGAACTTTTTAAAGGAATTGGATATGGAGAACAACAACACACCTATCGATCTCGATTCCTCTGCGTTTATGAAAAATCATTTCAAGTGCATCACGTTTCTCTTTTGCTGCCAAATTATCATCTTCGGTTGAAAAGAAACGAACGCGTAAGTGGATGCCGTTAATTTCAATGTGAATTTGAACTTGGACAGAGTTTGTTGTCTACCAACATTTCTCATCGGAGGATAAAATTTTTGCTTTATCCATTACGTTCGAACTCTTTCTAGCGATTTAAACAATCTTGGCAGACATCCCGCAACATATCATTTAAGCACACGACTCAAAAGAAACGTTAGAATTTTCTTGTATTGGATTTTATAAGCGAAGTGAAACTATTTGAAAATAAGTCTTCAGAACGTAAGGGACGGAGCGAAAGTACTTAAGAAGGGGAGGGTGGATTGTTAAATCCGTTATTTTTAAGAATAATGAGGGTGGTGAAATGATTGATGGAGTTAAATATGCCAGTAGTGTTGCGTTGGATAAACAGGCCGATGATGACGATGATGGTGCGATGGTGGATGGTGGTTATGACGAGAAAGCTGCGATGGAGACTGTACCATAAAAATTTATAGCACGCAGAATTCATTATGAGTGCAAACATTTGACCACATGTACTCACACGGGGGAAACAAAAACGGAATATATTCTGTGTGCGTGTGAGTCAGTCGAATGACTGATAGCGTTCCGACCTATTGTGTTTGCTATTTTCTTTTCTATTTTCATCATATAAACTAATTATTAAAAATAAATTAAAAGACTGTCAATCCTTATTAGCGTTACCAAAGTATAAAGAAACGCACAAATATAATAACTTTTGTAATTGAAATCTCCTACATACACACATACTTGTTTCTATTGGAATACTCTTGTATCTTATCCAATTAACTGGAATTCAAGCTGCCTAAACAGCCTACTGCTGCTTGCACGGAATAACGGACAGAGAATATCTCATTTAAAAGAGAAAAAGAGAGCATATGTGTATATGTATGGGTGGGTGCGTACTAACTTTTATATTGAATTCCTGCAATTATTGTGCTCAGGACGCACGTGCATTTGTAGACGACTGGAAAATATGCCATTAATGTCGCAATGCAAACAACCACCGACCATTGGCCAAGTTCGCTAGTTTGCTATGCCAGCTAACGCATACAGTGCAAGCTTAATAAACCAACAGTTAAGAAATTTCACATCGATAATACACATTAAGGTCTATTGTGAATAGTTTTATTGAGTACATAAGGTTTACATGCCTATGCGTATATGTTGAAGTGAAATTTTTCGAGCTAACGTTCCTCTAGGTTAGGCTTAAATTTTCCGCCTTTCGTTTCAGTTTGTATATCGCCACAGTTTTTACCACGTCAGCGTTTATATATATTGTCATACTTAACAAGGATACATTGCTCAACACCTTTTATGTTTTACATCGCATTTATAAACCGCAACAAATCGTTGTTTATTCAATCGTTTCCTTTTGCCGACTAACACGACTACTACTACGATTGTTTTAATATACAGTAAAGCGCGTAAAAGTACCATGGATCATGGTGTGTTCTTATACGTTTATCAATATTCCTGTATAAAAATTATTTACCTTGTGACCCACCAGACCTATCAAACATGAATAAATTCCATTTACGTAGTATGCGTACCCTTTTCGGTGCACGAGCTACAGAATTCCATGGTTCAAAAAGAGGTGTAATAACAACTAATTTTTCAATTCTGATGTTTTAATTTTAAAAAAGTAAATAGCTTACGCTACTTTGCTTTACAAAGTTATTTATATAAGCTTACATTGACTCAGATATTGGCTATGCATCGGTATAATGAAAGGTGTCAAGTCGTTCCGGGTGTTGTCGGAGATCCGCACAAACTTAACATGCCCTTGTACAACAATTGGTGTAACGTATGACAATAAGCTGGGTATAGAGATAGCGTGTACTGAAAATGGTACACGTAGCAAAAAATCTGTTAAGGCAAAACTCGTTCAAGCCAAGTAAAAAAAAATTTCATTCAAGACCAGAAAGATGGAACTAGAAACAAAATGATTAACTTCATCTTATATGTTATAATTATTTCAATTAATTCAAGAACGCTTTATTGGAATTTCGGACGTTATCAGACTTTGTCAAATCGATGTGAATCTCAAAATCAACGGGAAATTTAATGATCAAACACCGTTCGTTTTGCTTTCGCGAGTTGCAAAGAAATATTTGTGATAATTGATGCACTTGATGTACTTGAGTTTGGCTCGTTCACTTTTTCATGGTTTCCCTTTTATTCACATAATTGTTTTTTATGTTTTTTTATATTGATGAATTTAAAATTGTACTTGTGCAACTATATTGCCCTTCACTGTGCGTATCTTGTACTGTATACGTTTATATAAAAATGTTAATGTTTTTCGTGCTGCGCGGAAGTGCGTTTAAATCACACATAATTTCCACTTGAAGTTCCATATCCCTGATGAAAATTTTTTTGTTTTTTTCACATCACACATTTTTTGAAAATAAAAAAAAAACGATATTTCAAGAGTTGAGTATTTATTGGTTTTTCTATTTGATGTTTAACTAAATGTTATTTGCTGCTGGCATATGTGTATAATTTTTTTGATTTTTTTTTCGGTCCCTGTTTTCCAGGAATTTTTTAATTAATTTATGAAAACAATCGAAATTCTCTATTAGGAAGTTAACATGTTGTGAAAGGATTTTCTCCTCTTGACAATGTTCACATAGAAAAAATCACGGAAATGTAACAGGATGACAAATTCTTCTGAGTCATCTTTTCTTTTTTTTTTTTATTATTTATTTATTTATTATTTAGTTATTTATTATCTAAAACTACATTTGCCTGAGAATTTCAAACATTTGGTGACAAATTTTTGATCGAGACAAACCTTACTTAATAAATTATATATTTGTGTGCAAGTGCTCGTCAGGAAAGATTTTCAGACTACTTTCTCCCTCCTTAAGTCTTTTAAGCAAAATTTTAAGTGTAAGATCAGTAATAAGCAAAGATCGGAACTGAGTGACATGACTTATTACATGCGCACGTAATGGCATAAAACAATTTCTTTACAGATTTTTTCATTAAACGCGAAGCGTATCAAGCCAGTTTTCACCGGGGAGCAATCGTAACATCCTCTAAACCCAAACATGCAACCTTGATCATGAGAATAGAGGACGTAGATATTGTATGCACAAAGCTCTTCCTTCAATTTGACGATAGTGGTGCTGCAAACAAAAATACGTCGAAATTGTGGTTTTAGATAGCACCGTCACGAGTTCAGACGATCAAATGAAATATTTAATCGATTTTCTCCGACATTTTAATACAAAATTTGAAAATAAGGTCTTAGTGTTTGATTGCTATACATAAAGTGAATGAAAAGAAGCTTTAACAGAGTCGCTCAGTAACACGTCCTTCGTAGCTGATAATTAAGTGGCGACGTAACACTGCTTGTACCCTAACAGTATAAGTCAAAAAAGAGCAAAGCGGGTGGGAACGTCTGATCCCTGCCCAAAACTAAAAAAAAACAAAAAAATACTCTACACTTAAAGAGATTGTCAATTGACGAGCAAAAAGACCATTAAGTTCCATGCGATTCCGCGAGTTGCATCTAATATTTTATACTCAATTATTACTACTCCTTACCGGCAATTATTACTGCTCCTTAAGCCGCAAGGTAATCTGCACTTTTTTGTTTTTCAACAACATCTTAAATGAATGCGGGAAGTGCTCTAATGAAAATTCTAGACTTGAGGAGAATTTATTTAGCTTGTAAACGTATCTTTATGTAGTGAGTTTTTCATATGACGCGCAACACTTGAACGCCAATGAAGTAAACCTTTTGAAATAACTCTTAACTTATTTAGTTATGCTTGTCATATTTTTATCAGCAATAGAAACTCTTTAGAGACTCTAACGTAGTAGGGGAGTGATATTTCCCTGATTGGAAAAAAGTTCGTATTATAAGGTTGTGACTGAAAATCGGATAGGAACCGGAGAAAACTTACTTGTCTTACTACTTTAAAAAGTATATTATTTGTTAGCAGTGTGTTTTCGTCCACACTTATCTACTCAAGTGACTGTCCATATCGAGTGCGAAATTTCACTTCACGTGTCTGAACTCAATTAAAATAATCCGCAGCAGAATTTTTTAATAAAATATTCAAATGTGTTAAAAACAAAAACAAGCGAGAAAATTATATTCGGTCATGACCGAATCTTTTACATCCGTCGCTGTTACCTTAAAAAAAAAAAAAGGAAAAGAATTACATTTTCACGCCAGTAGAATATATGGTCAAAATGTGGGAGCAATGAGCAGAAAAACCATTATTTTAAAAAAGCAAAGGTGTTCTCAGTTTAGGCGGTACTATGGTCGTGTCCTTCGACCATTTTGGTCCATTTTCAATACCAACTTGCGTGCAAGAACTTACTGCCAAACTTGGAGTCGATAGCTTCATTTTTGCGACCAGGAGAATGTTTACAGCACACATTGCACAGACGGATAGACGGAAAGACTTAAATCGATTCAGAATTTGATGGGGATCAAAAATATATATAGTTTGTTGGATCTCTGGCGCTTCCTTATGGGCGTCACAAACGTTTCGATTAAATGAATATAGTCCTCAACGTTCGGCGAAGGGTATAAAAATTATCAAATTTCTTTATCAGTATTTTTAATAAACGAGTAAAGTTTTTTAATGTTAATGCCACACAATTATTGAAGCCAACCGACTAAAGTTTGTTCAAATATGAAATCTGCCCAGACTGATAACTATCTAATTACATAACCAATGATTGTGTACATGCATACGGGAAATGGCCATCAGGTTTGTCCGAAGGAACGTTTCTATATAAATAGACAATTTTCCATTTACTACAATTTGCTGTATGAACGGTTCTCTTAACCATTTTGGAAAGTATATGTAAAATGCCTATTCAAATATAATGCTGCGCAGCGGCCGAGAGAAATCGCCTTTAATTTGAAAAGTCTGTTTGAACATCATCCACTCTTAATTCTTTTCAGAGTAAAGTTCTAGGTCATTGCGATGTTTCCGAAGTTGGAAATTTGTTTGACAAGACTAAAAAGGAACGGTCACTCACTCTATAACTGTAACTAATTTACAAAGGATTAGAAGGTTGTATTGACTTTGTTGTTCAGCACTTTGAACATCCCTAAATACTTGAATGAACCTAACTAATAAATATCAGTAAAATTTCTAAGATAGGATATGAAAATGAACATAGTCCGCCCGCAAGTAGCTGATGAATTATAATTTTGAATTCGAGATCAAAATTGACGGACATGCAAAGTATCAGAGATTCGGTATGAGAGCTACATAACATGCATAATCCATGAACGCTTCTCAACGGAACCGATCTATTTACATCTCTTTTTTTACGGTTTGCTCCATCACTACGACTTAGTCCAACCCCAAATGGATACGACGGTAGATCTCTTCGGTCATCGTGGGGTACAGCCTGCTCGCAACATGATACTTGCAATTATTTACCCAATATGAAGACCGTTATAGGTGGTATTTAAGATTAGACTTGAACTTATCGAAGGCATTTTTGAAATAATATTCAACTCCATACTTATGTTCTTTGTCTAAACAGATTTTTATCCCATTACATTGTCAATATATTGTGAACTAATCTATTGTTAAGATTTTATGAAGCATAAGAGAAATTTTTTTTTTATTTTCAAACACACACTATGCACAATAGCAAAATTGAAAAAACCAATTTTCATCCCCCTCATTATATTGCCCGCGAAACATAAAGCTGTGACGATGGTGACAATACAATCAAAGCATAACAATTTTGGAAAGTTGAAATCTATACGTACACGCTCTCAATGACTTATAAACGTGTACGACTCTGTCTCGCTTTCGCTCTCTCTCTTTCTCCTGCCTGGAGAGATAGGTGCTGCTTTATATGGTACAATTTTCTCTCTACTTTAGTGCGGTATATGTGTTTCTGTGTGTGTGTGTGTGTGTGTGTGTTAGTGTGCATATGTTTATATGCGAAGGTTTCAATATCATTTTTCCAACCCCTGATAACGTTTTCATTAAATATATAATTTGCTCGGAACGTAGTGAGCGAATGTGAATTTGAAGCGTTTATTAATCCTAAAAGTGAGAGAAACCATAAAGAATTCAAAATAGAACTACATGCGTGTATTGAAGGTACTCAAAAAAATATTGAGCCTTCCAAAAGGTGAAACTTTTCGTTTTTCATAGACGGCTGCTTCATCATTTGCGCATTATGCCTATGTTTGTGTGTGTGTGTGTACGTATGTGTGTTGCGTGTGTGCATACACGCACGCACGCACACACGCGCGTACATGCTAGCATAAGCACACCCAAATTTAATAGGATGTATGCAAGTGCGTATGTGTATGAACGTTTGTGTTTTGTTGACTCTCACGCTCAAGCGCCTAAAGTATGCCGGCATAGTTAACGCCGACGCTAACGTTAGAAATTTTCCAACCAGACTTTAAACTAAACTCTACATGATTGACTACAGGATTTGCGAGTTTAGTTCCTTTCAATATTTCCGAGTGTGTTCGTCTGTTGTTCGGTAACGCGCTTGCTTGCGATATCACCAAACAGCATCTCATCATCTCCCCCCAAAGTAGAGAAGACAGCAGAAAAAAAAAAACAACAACAAAAGCAACAAAAAAAAATAGCAAAATTTCTTACTTACACTTACCACACATACCAGCAAATATTTGTGCATTTTCTGTGAGCCTCGTTTGAAGTATTCGTTCATTGTACGTATATTTTGGGCGCGGCGCAAAGCAAGCATTTTTAAGGAGTAACAAGCAAATCGCTTTATAAAAGAAAAAAATAAATAAAAATTAAAAATTTAATCATAGATTTTTTCTATAAAAAAATTTAAAAAACAAAATCTTCTCTTGTTATTAAATTAAACAGTAAAAAAAAAAAAAAAACGACGCACAAAAGAGAAAACCAACCAAGAAAAGGGAAATTTCTTATTTTTTTGAATTTCTTTGAAAAACCTTGAGGAGCAAAGTATTAATAAATAAATGAATAATCAAACAAAACGTCCTGATTAAGCAAAAACCAACGAAATCTTTAACAAAGAAATTGAACTAAGAAAACAAGCAAACAAAACTAACTTTATATTAATTAATTAATTAATTAAAAGAACAGAAAACTAATACATACATATATACATATGTATATATATATATAAATAAATAAATAAATAAATATATATATATATATATATATATATATATATCTTTGCACCAAAGTTTTCTTTTCCTTTTGATACTAAAACTTAACTATAGACAACATTTACATATATATATATAAATAATATATAAAAAAAAAAAAAAAAAAAAAAAAAGAAGAAATAGTGTAACCTATAGACACACACTCATACTCATTATTTGAGAGATAACAAAGACCCACCACCGCCACCACTTTTTAAAAAAACGCACAAAAACCAAAATAACTCTTTTTACTGACGCGCCCTATTTTTTTTTTTCCTTCTCGAAAAATGTAAAAAGAAAAAGCGCCGAACATATATACCGTACGTAAATCAAATCAAAGCAATCGAAAAACAGCAACAAAAACTCATCTCTAATCTACATACAGATAGATAAAAAGCAAAAAGAAAAAAAAGCCGACAACAAAATCAAAAGCGTTCCGCGAATTTTTCCCTTTACAAAAAGAAATATTAAACGTTTTGCTTAGGAAGGATAGAAGAAAAACCAAAGAACTCGAGAATAAAAAATAAATAAATAAATTTTCATTTGTTTTTGGGAATATTACTAGAGACACAAAAGCAAAAAAGGATATAAATATTCATATCCTTCAAGTGTGATTTCATTTATTACCTGTCTGAAGCATTAAAAGAAAAAAAAAAAATAAAACATAAAAAATAAAAAAACAAAAAACAAAGAGAAAAACCTAAAACAATCAACTTTAGCATTACTTATATACTTACATCAAATATTTAAGGCATTAATAATTATATATATATATAT
>NW_023998415.1:2787787-2857531 GCF_014805625.2 Glossina fuscipes | reverse complement strand
TATATATATATATATATATATATATATATATGTATACATAAAATATATCTATATATATGTGTATGCATACATAGGCACCAAAAAAAGCAAAAAAAAACCGAAGAAAAACTTTTTACAAACTTGATATTTTTTCTTAATCACAACTAAAAACAAAGCGAACAATTAACAATTAATAAAAATAAATAAATAAATAAAGAAGAATTCATAAAAGTTTTACTGTCAAGTAAATTTTGCAACCTTGTGACCAAATCGCCAAATTTTTCTTTTTTTTTTTATATTATATATATATATATATATAAAAAAAAAAAAAATCAAAATCGAACATATAACACGTTTGTCTTTTTCTATAAAAACAACAAAGAACAACAATTTTTTTCACTTTACAAAAATACACCTTAAAAGATTCATTATAAGTATATATTATTACAAAAAATAATTCAAACAAAAAAATTAATAAATAAATAAATAAATAAATAAAAAGTCTACTAAGATGGGCGGTTGCGCATCCAAGGATAAAAAGGACAAAGTGGTTGATGGCGATGCTGCCGCCAACGCTACTGAAAATACGGCCGATGGTACGAAGGCAGCAGATGCCACTACCACTGATCAACCGAACGGTGATGCCACCACAAATCCAGAAGGGTGTGTATTTTTCTATACATACACATATGCATATGCATATGCATAATACCCATATGGCATATGTCGTCTGCATATGCAAATCTCTGGTACTTCTTTTTTTTAGCAAAGCCCCTCCGCAACTTTTAATTATATTATGAGATGTTCCCACACTATTCATCACACAGTGCATCATGTATTGTTGTATGTATAAAATTTCTATAAAAAGTATACCTGCGCCAGCACTACTTACCTGTGTGTTTTTCATCTGATTTATAAAAAGTTCAATTTTGCTCAGGTTTTCTCTTAAATTTATTTTATTTACTTTTTTCTTTACATTTCATTTTTTTCAATTTTTGTAAGCATAAGCGATCCTAGTCAAGTTCTATGCACAATATATTAGACCGTATGCTCTTTTGCTCACGAATGGGTAAAGGCATTCGAAAAGACACCGAAAAGTCAATTACATCGAACGCTATTAACGAATGATCATAATTGGCTTTTGCGGGTTGATATCGCAATGCGACAGAGTTTACCTTGGTCGCAGCTACAGTGAGTGTTTAGCCTTTATCAAGTGAGCACAGACACGCTAACTTACGTCCATTTCCATATCTTTTTCACTCTTTTCTTACGATCACACGAATAAGGTACGACATCCTACGAGTGACTGCCTCGTATTAAACATATATATATATATATATATATAGGCATGCATGTGCCATTTATTTTCTATTTATTATCAGCCATTCTATGAACTATTGGTTAATCGTTCTTGGCTGGCATTTTAACTGCTCCCGCTTACTGCGAGTTTGTGAAGAAGACTTTAATTTGTTATACTTTTTGGGCAAGAGATAAACCAATTGCGCCATCTATGCTCATTTGCTTCAAATTGTCGGACACTTTTGGATAATACAAGATGCTTAAAAGTGAAAACCTAATGCGAGCATAACGCTAGAGATCTTTTAAAATGAAAGATTCAATAATAACATCATCGTAGAGAATTGAAACTTGCCTTAGTTATACAATGTTATTACAAATCTTTTATTTTTGTTCGGTATGCGAAACTGAACTGGGGAACTTGGGCGACTTGTAGACGCGTCTTTAAAAATTGCGACTTCGGAGCGGAAAAATGCATAATATATTTGCATTTTTAAGTTAGGATGTGTGCGTTAAAGCAAATATTGATTCGTCCGCATTAATCATAGATCATTCAAAGAAAAATATCAAGGATTTTCGGGGTGAATAATTAAAATTTCCAAAAAATTTAATTTATTGCTTTTGCATGGGAAAATGAAATCTCGATTACATTTCATCTTCGTATAATGTAAAGGAAAGAAGTTGTATCTTTGATCTTACGTGTCAAAGATTAGACAACTATTTGCGATTTTCAAATCCGTAGCATGAAGAGGAAGACTTTTTAATAAAATTTAGAAAACCATTATTGTTAAAGAATAGCTAGCAGTCTAAAGTGTTCTATAATGTGTAGATTTTCTCATTAAGAAATAAGTTGTGATCCTGGTAGTCTTGTTACAGTCGCGAAAGTATTTAATTCTTTTAATTTTGACCAGAAGCAAGACACCCTCACTGCCAACACTTGCATTAAGCCGCGATTTTTTCAACTTACTCTTTGATCTCCTGCATCTTACTAGCATGTAGTAGCGGGATGAATTTCATTAGAAGGGTAAAAGACAGGAAATATTTTGAATAATTTGCAAATGTTCCTGGTTGCAACGTTAGACTATGCGAAGATTATTGCATAAGCAATTCAAATAAATATCATGAACATAACCTTAAAATAAGCAAAATCATCCCTGGGCTTTTGAAAAACAGACCGCAACCGCATATATGGTACCTAAGAAAGCATGGGCGTAGTTTATCGAGTACGAAACGGAAACAAAGGTATTTATCCTCAGAATAGATTTTATCAACATCAGTACCATTTCATAATAAAGATTAACTATCACTGATGTGGATAATAGAGGACATATCATTTCTAAGTTCAATAAAAGCACTTATGGGCCGCGGATGACTTTCTATAAATTCGGTGAACATGTAACATTATAACACGAAAAGATTTCATTATAACAACATTACTCATCATTGGCCTGTGAGCTTCGAAATCCTTAACTCATGTCTACGTCGAGTTTACATATGTTGTTGTCATCGTAAATATCAGTAGTCGTCAACCAACCCCCTCCCCCGCCCCACAAAGTATTCCAAAGTTTTATTTGAGTTCCCCTGTAGCGTCACAGGGGGAAATTTTCATCGGCCGGATAAGAGTAAAAGCAATTCATTTTTCATTGCATATACGCTGCGCCTAATAGGCGTAGACAATAATTAGAGCAAAAATTTTAAAAAAGCTATGTACAGTTTTACAGATGTTATTTACAATCAATAACTTTAGAACAAATGTATTACATGTCAAGACGTAAATTTAAGCAATAGCAGGACATACAGCATGTACCTCGCTGGGTCGACGCAGCACTTGTCTAGAGGTCGATTTTGATATGAAATTTTTAGAAGAAACTTGAATCTATTAAATGTGAATCTATAAATATATTTTGACGTATTACCTGAGAGAGTTATCCCATATTAGTAGCGCCATGCTTTTCTTGTTGGTTGTGCTCTTCCTCTTTTAATTTCTTTTCTTTTTTCTTCACGACTTTTTAATGGTAAATTAGAAGAGTTAAGGCTGGAGCTAAAAGAAAAATAGGCGGAAACACTTAAGAAGATATGGGTTAAAAAATGCAATAAAAACCGTATAAAAAAGAATGGACACGTGAGTGTAAAAAGAAGAAAAGACAAACAAGTTTCAAACAGAAGTCTAAAAAAAGTACACAATGTATAAAATATCTTTTAAGTAGATAACGGTTTGTTTTTTTGTATTAGATGACTTGTACGATACCCTTTTGCGTTTCCTACCCGTCCCTCTAATTCTTTAGGCAAGTAATCCACAACAAAGCAATTCTCCTTGCTTGCTTTCATACTTTGAAAGCCGCTTAAGTAAGGAACGTAGTTAACGTAGTCCTTTTTGACGCAGGAATATTATCGAGAATTTTTGTACCGTTTTCTTCTTAGCCATCGTTTCCCAAGTCGCAATGGTCCACGAGCAACATTGATCTGATACTCTATGTTCCCAAGAAGTATGTTTGGGCGTTTTAGATATACGCCAGACCGCTTACAATAAAAAATTAAAACAAATTGACAAATTATTTTGTATTTTGCTTTTCCCTTTTGTTCATATATCGTATCCGTTGGCAGTCATGTTTTTGACGACTTTGTAATTATCGTTTTTACTCCTTAATTAAGTCAAATGCTTTATGGTCAGCAATTAAATAAATGATTCCAAATAATTAGTTATGTGCGTTCGGTTGACAGCCAGGCAAGCAAACGAACACAGGCACACAGACACTTGCAGGAAGAAAATAATCAAATAATTGTTTTTGGGCTTATCTTAATGGCAATGATAACATCAGACATACATATATATACATATATATATATTTCCCACCCCCGCTGCCAATACTTTGCACTAAACACTCCCAACGTTGACGTCATACGACACTCATATTCCATAGACATGAATACAGGAATTTGTCATAAAAGACAAAAGCAAACATTGCATGCATGTCTAAATTGGCGACAATAGCTCGCGTGCTCGACGTGCATAAAAGGGAAGTTAAAGGGCTGAGCAGAAAACAAAAAAGCAACAGTCGTCAAATAAAGAGGACATATATATAAATAATATGCATATATATTTATATGCGCGCGTGTGTGCGTGTGTGAAAAAAAAGGGCCCGCGGCCGGGGACTTTCCTATATTGCAGCCACCATTAACCAATATGCTGAGCAAGTCCATTTTGTTTTGTCATGCATACTTCTGTCGTTTCAAAAACATATATGCTTTGCAAATATTTGAGTACATATATTTGTACTATATATACCATCAAATTAAATGCATTTGATTTTTTCCTTTTTTTTTTTTTGTTGTTTTAATGGACAAGCACAGACACTCCTTTTGAAAGCGCATGTCATGGAAATTGTTTCTCTCCGGTTGTTTTTCAGTTCACCCTCAATTGAATGCAAAAAACTGTTCTCGTAATATTATTTATAGAGTGACCATCCCTAGCTTATTAGGTAGTTTTGCAAACTCCCCTTCCCTAATCGACAATATTGGTATTGTACTTCTTCGAAGGAATTGAAGGTATCGAAGCGTTGCAAACTTAAAGAAATTAATTTCCGTTTCCGTTACTTGTATTTTGACCCAAAAATTCTGATGGTCACCTTTAAATAATAATACATGTACTGTATATCTTGTAAAACAGCCCTGAACTTGTACAGCGGATAGCAACATAATCGTACGTATACACGACCATAACCAACATTTTCCATTGAAACCAACAGAACATAAAGAGCAGATGTAAAGAGGGGGACCATTGCAATTTATTGATGAAAATCGGCACGCGTAAATATATATAGATAATTATACTCACAAAAGTATTTGAAGAGATCAAGAGAGCAAGCAAACCGTTTCGTAACATTTATATTTCAGAATATTTCGAACTCGTTATTGAATATCGAATCAAATTGCCATTGAAATCCTCCTCTCAGCGATATTTTATGGCTCTGTAATTGATTTTAAAGTCATTTCTGTAATAGGTTTTCTTTCTTGTCATAATTTTAAATCAAACATAATTTTATATAGTAAACGTATTTTTGGATCAATTTTGGGTTTTCAAAATTTTACAATGAAAAATCTGCGAATAACTTCGCTTATGAAAATTTGTCGTTTCGCCCAATCGCCTGTCGGGTCTGGTACATTTAGAACATGTCTTATAACTGATGTAATTCAACACCATCTTCAATTCCTCAATTATTGTGATTGGTGTAAGAAGGATAAAGATAATAATAAAAAGTATGCCTTCATGTCTTTCGTGTCTATTTTGTCGATTAAAAATTTTTGAAATTTGAAAATGAATCGACTTTATTTTGCACATTTTTCGTTTCAGAAAAGACACCATGGTTGACGCTGCTGTTCTTACTAAATTGGAAGAGGGCTTTGCCAAATTGGCTGCATCTGACTCCAAGTCATTGTTGAAGAAATATTTGACCAAAGAAATCTTCGACAATCTTAAGGAGAAGAAAACTCCCACCTTTGGTTCGTCTTTGCTAGATTGTATTCAATCCGGTTTGGAGAATCATGATTCCGGTGTCGGCATTTATGCTCCCGATGCCGAGGCCTATACAGTATTTGCCGATCTCTTTGACCCCATAATTGAAGATTACCATGGTGGCTTCAAGAAGACCGACAAGCATCCACCCAGAGAGTTCGGTGACGTTAACTGTTTCAGCAATTTAGATCCCAATAATGAATTCATTATTTCTACCCGTGTGCGTTGCGGTCGCTCTTTGCAAGGTTATCCTTTCAATCCCTGTTTGACTGAAGCCCAATACAAGGAAATGGAAGAGAAAGTATCTTCCACATTATCCGGTTTGGAGGGTGAATTAAAGGGAAAATTCTATCCCTTAACTGGAATGGAAAAGGCAGTGCAGCAACAGCTAATTGATGACCATTTCTTGTTCAAGGAGGGCGATCGCTTCTTGCAGGCTGCCAACGCTTGTCGTTTCTGGCCCACTGGCCGCGGTATTTACCATAACGATAACAAAACTTTCTTGGTCTGGTGCAATGAGGAGGATCATTTGCGTATTATTTCCATGCAAATGGGCGGTGATTTAGGCGAAGTTTACCGTCGTTTAGTCTGTGCTGTCAACGAAATTGAGAAGCGCCTCCCCTTCAGCCATGATGATCGCTTGGGCTTTTTGACTTTCTGTCCCACTAACTTGGGTACCACCATTCGTGCATCTGTACACATTAAGGTACCCAAATTAGCTGCCAATAAGGCAAAATTGGAAGAAGTCGCGGCCAAATACAATTTGCAAGTGCGTGGCACACGCGGTGAGCACACTGAAGCCGAAGGTGGTGTATACGATATCTCCAATAAGCGCCGCATGGGTCTTACCGAATTCGATGCCGTTAAGGAAATGAATGACGGTATTGCCGAACTTATCAAGTTGGAGAAGGGTATGTAAGCTGTCATCGTTTTCGTACTACGCGGCTACTTTCATCATCCACAGCCGTTGAACACGACGTTTGGTGGTTATGACAATGACAATACGTGCTTCTTCTATTTCTTTCTATGTTTAAAGCTTTAGCATTTCTTATACTATGAAATTCTCTTATATATTTCCAGCATCTTGAATTTTCAAAAACATTGTCGTTGTCAACCATATTAAGAACCGCCATCTACCATCTTTTAAGTTACAAGCATCTTCTTACATATTTATTATGAAATAAATTTTCTTTGTTTTTTTTTTTTATTATTAATATTTAAATAAATAAGAAACAAGTTCATGATGTATGGAAGAAGAATTAAATTAAATGCGATAATTGAATCGACATTAAAAAAGGTTTTGTAATATCCCGATCGGCTAAAAAATACTACTGAACGTTAAAGAACAACTTGAAATAATTATCCTAAAAGGTAAAAAATGGAATGAAATCTTTGAACACAAAAAGAAAAATTACTTTTAATTTTAAGTCTCTTAAGTTTATAAAAAGAATTATTAAAAATAATAAAAAAATTATAAATTGATTTTATTTCTTTGCTTAGCGAGAGAATTTTTATTCGATAGTCGTTAGCAATGTAAGGCAAGTACATTAACGAAAACAAAAATGCAATCTGGCAACGCCTGTTTGCCAATTGGACAATTGGCGACTATGGCATTTCTATTTTAATCAGTTTTATTGTTTAGTAGCTTGGGGTTGCGTTCTTAGCACTTTTTGGTAAACATTAATTTTGAAGAATATGGTTGAAGCTTGGTTCATGGATGGTGAAACGTCGGATCAGCGTTTGCAGCATCATTGTAATCCACCAGAATATATTAATATGGACGAGTTGTTTAAGAAAACTGGTGTAGAATATTTTCAGGTATGTTATGTCGTTCTTATTTTTATATATGTTTAGTGGTGCGGTATCTTCAAAGTGTGTGTGTAATCACACACGCAATTTCATCCAAAACTTTGCTTCTATTAATGTAAGCTCGCAATAATGTTGAATGAAAAATATAATACAGAAAGTCGTCTTTTGAATAGGAAGATTAAAAAAAAAAAAAAAAGAATTGTTTTTCTTTTATTCTACGTGTGCATCACAATGCATGAATTAAAAAGAGGAAAAAATGAGTGCGTAAAAAGTTCAAACTAAACCTTTTGACGTCTTTTGGCATTGCTGATTTTGAAATTGAATACGTGCAGAACGAATAACGTATATAGGTGGCGACAAGTGTGTTTAGTTCCGCTATCATGTTGCACACATGCTGCATCAGATCAGCATGCGGGCCATATTAAGTTTTACATATGCTGATATATTTCTGAGCAACGCCAAAATCATTATTGTATTGGAATTATACGATAATGTGATTTGATATATTTAAGGATGATGCGCACAGCATATGGGTTCACAAAATATATAATGAAAGTGAACTTTTATCAAAAATTTGTGGCAATTTGAATATGAGTTCGTAGCGGTTTTTTCTCTTCTTTTCAGATCAATGCCGACGATTATGAAAATGATAACGTTTTACAAGAACTACGTAAAAAGCGAAATTATTCTTATGAAGACGAGATAACATGTTCCGAAAAATGTTTACCCGATTATGCGAATAAGTTAATATCTTTTTTTATCGAACATTTACACACAGACGAAGAAATACGTTTAGTTCTGGATGGTTCAGGATACTTTGATGTCAGAGAGTAAGTTATATATTTAAGACTTTTAGTAAATGAGAGAAATGTAAATAAAAATTCGCCTAGTGCCCAGGAAAAGTGGATACGTGTCGCAGTTACAAAAGGTGATTTAATTATTATACCAGCTGGCATATATCATCGTTTTACTTTAGATGTCAATGTAAGTCAAAATTGCGGAAATTTATATGCTCACCACCCAAGATTGATTAAAGGTGCTTTTAAAATACTCGAGAACAAATTACAGAAACATAATTTGGCAAGTTAAGTTTGAAATGAGTTCTCAGCGAATCCCAAACGTGATAATTAGGCCAAAGAAACAAAAAGGATTTTATTACTTCATTAATATCCACTGTCTTATATAGATCTGAGACTTCCTCCTTTTTAAATGAACCAATTCAATTAGAAGTTTACAAATAAAATCGATTTCACAATTAATAAACAACAACCAGAGTGGTGGTGGGTGTCCACGATTCGCCCCCGACGACAAATATAACCTTATTTTTATATTTTTAGAACTACATTAAAGCCAAACGTTATTTTGTGGGAGAACCAGTTTGGTTACCATACAATCGCCCAGCTGATAACATGGATTGTCGCAAGTTGTACTTGAAACACCAAGGGGAAGGTTTCCAGAAACTAAATAAAGTTTAAGCATGACAATAATTTTATATTATAGTGTATAAAGCTGTTTTGTATATTATAGTATATTAAATATTACATGTATGTATATGTATCGCAAATAAATACAAATGAGAATGAACATCAAACGTAAATGAAAGAGCCTAGTGAGGGATTTAATTTGAACTTGTGCGGTTAATATGTAAACCATAAAAATTTATAAAATCCGTTACAAATTAGAAACACGTTCTTCGTTACTAAATTTTATGTTTAAAACATGCCCAAGTTATTTTGTTCATTTAGCACATGGGATACATTCATGTTATGGCAATACTGTTCAACAAAGCAGCTGTTTTTTCTTTAAATAGTTTGCACTCAAATTTTTGCTGTTATACTTAAATTGCTTGAAGTTTCGGGAATGCCAGATAATTTTGTGAACTAAAGCAACATTTAAATAAAAAAAAAAACCATAAAGCAAGATTTCACTTTAAAATGGGTCGACCGCAATCAAGGAAATCAAGTGGTAAAAAAAAAAAAAAAACATTAAATGACCTCTGAGCGACATTGAGATAAATACAGCTGAATCTCGTCGCATTTATTGAGCACAAACAAATGGTCTTCAGAGCTTATCGAAGTGAGTTAATTGTTCAGTAAAGAAGTAACAAAAATTTTAGCTTCAACAAGCACGCGTTGTCATTATCTGTTCATAATTTTTGTAGAAGCGAACGTTAATTTTTAGAAAATTCGCAATAATGACACTAATCGTAGAAACAATACCGACTACAATTTTTGACGATCAAAAGCCTGGTACGAGTGGATTACGCAAAAAGGTAGGTATATTTTCAAGCTTTTGTAAATTCTTACTGCAGTTTTTTCTTAGGTTAAAGTTTTCACCCAAGTCAATTACACAGAAAATTTTATTCAATGCGTACTTGCGGCAAACGGCAGCTCTTTAAAAGGTTCAACCTTAATTGTAGGCGGTGATGGTCGTTATTACTGCAAAGAAGCTATTGCAATAATTATACGAATATGCGCAGCTAACGGGGTCAGTGTCATGTAGGCACATAAAATTAATTGCTATATAATTTAAACTGTCTTGTAGGTATGTAAGTTATTAGTAGGTCAAAATGGCATTTTATCCACTCCTGCGGTTTCTGGTTTGATACGCCACCACAAAGCTTTGGGTAAATAGTGTATATCTTATACAAAATTTTTCCTTCCTACAAGTTTCTTTACTGTTCAGGCGGAATTGTTCTTACCGCTTCTCATAATCCCGGCGGTCCTGATAACGATTTTGGTATTAAATTTAACTGCGAAAACGGTGGTCCTGCCCCGGACACTGTCACGAATCATATATATCAACTAACTAATGCCATTAAAGATTATAAAATAGTTAAAGATTTACAAGTTGACATTACGAAAGTTGGTATCCATACCTACACAATTGATAATCAACAAGAATTTGTGGTGGAAATTATAGATTCTGTCGAAAATTATGTTAAGTGTATGAAAGAAATATTTGATTTCGTAAAGTTGAGGAAGTTTCTAAGCGGCGAAACAACAGGAAAACCTTTAAGAATATTAATAGATTCTATGAACGGCGTAACTGGTCCGTATGTACGAGAGATTTTTCTTAATTGCTTGTCGGCTTTGGAAGATGGTGTAGTGCATACAAGGCCATTACCTGACTTTGGAGGGTTACATCCCGATCCGAATTTAACATATGCCAAAGATTTAGTGCAAACAGTGGCCAATGGCGAATATGATATAGGAGCAGCATTCGATGGTGACGGGGTAAGAATTACGGAGAAAAAATGTTTGTTCTTTTATTTAATTACCGTTTTTTCAGGACCGTAATATGATTGTTGGTTACAAGGCTTTCTTTGTTACGCCCAGCGACTCATTGGCAGTGATTGCTCATCATTTAGGGTGTATACCATATTTCCAGAAACACGGCATACAAGGATTTGCTAGAAGTATGCCTACTGCAGCGGCAATAGATTTAGTGGGACAGAAATTGGGTAGAGAAGTTTTTGAAGTGCCGACCGGTTGGAAATATTTCGGCAATCTTATGGATGCCGGTTATCTATGTTTGTGCGGAGAAGAAAGTTTCGGTACTGGATCCAATCATATACGGGAAAAAGATGGCATTTGGGCTGTGTTGGCTTGGCTGTCCATAATGCAGGACACTGGCTTAAGTGTTGAAGACATCCTAAAGCAACATTGGTCTACATATGGACGTAATTATTTTACTCGTTACGACTATGAAGAATGCGAACTGCAGTCATGCAACGATATGATGGCTTATTTAGAGAAGACTATTTGCGATTTAAGTTTTGTTGGCAGGGAATTTACTGCAGAAGGAAAAAGCTACAAAGTGAAAATGGCCGATAATTTTTCGTACACGGATCCGATTGATAAATCAGTAGCGATCAAACAAGGGATACGAGTACTATTTGAGGATGGCAGCCGCATTATTATAAGATTGAGCGGTACCGGAAGCACAGGAGGAACAGTGCGGTAAGTTTCATCAGCACTTCTTTTAGACAAAGTATAATTTGTTGTTAATATTCATGCATACTTTAGTTTATACATCGACTCCTACGAAAAAGATAATATCTTGGGCCAAGCCAGCATTATGCTCAAACCCTTAATTAACGTAGCCTTAGAAATATCGCGATTGCCACAGTTTACTGGACGTTCTGCTCCCACTGTCATCACATAAACTAATTCGAAGCGTAAAAATGCTTTCCATTCTACCTCAATTGATTTTATATGGATAATAAAAAGATCTTTTAAATATTTCTTAAAAAAATAAATTTGCTAATATCGTATCGAAAGAAATAAAAGAAGGTCTCTACGTTTTCATACTTAAACCTAGATATTCGTATTGATTTAATACTATTACAGGCAAATGATCAGTTAGGACTGTGCGTGGCAATTTACATAAGCATGTAAATGTTTCCATAAAATGTAAAGTAGTAATAACTTCGGGACCCAGCTCGTGCCTTCCACTAAAGTAAAGCAACTCCCATCAAAATTCATTTTAAAATGAAAGATTAAATTTACCTCAAATTGTTCTCCACAATAACGGTCACATACTGGCACAAATATGTAAGATACAATAGTTTAACATCTTTATGGAATTGTTGCAATATGGTGGCTAAGCCCATCAGCAACGGCATTACATCTATTTGATCCTTTGGGGATTTCGTTTGTAGTGTTTGAAGTTGTGGTGAATATTGCAAACGAGTCATCTGCGCGATGGTAAAAAGAAAATAGAATAACGCAACGTTATGCGAGTTTCTACACAATACAAAAACTTGTTCTATGGGATCATAGGACCCGATAAACATTAAGTAATCTGTGATATCCACTAAAATATTATTGTCTTTCAATTTATTTTCTTCGGCAGGACTCTCTAATTCGTTCAGTATAGATCTGAAAAAGAAATAGGTGTTAAGTGTTTATTGTAAAATTATTTCACGAAAGCAAAATAAAATAAGTAAGAAAGTTATATTCGGTGTACGCCGAATCTCGCATACCCACCGCTATGTTTTTCGCATTCTACTCTACAAGTTCTTTTATTTGTTACCCATATCGCTAATATTATTAAGAAAAAAAATAATCGCGGTGTCTACTGTATTCATTTTAGAATCAATTCATTTTCAGGCAGATGCATACACCTCCATTTAAGGAGTGCTCAACATAGTTTTAAACATTCGATCTTGTTTATGTTATGATAAATCTAAGCATAAAACCTCAAAACAGTGAAGAAAACAAAATTTAATCCCTTGTAATTGAGAGAATGCCAACAAGACACACAGACGGACTTACGTAGCTAAATCAACTCCGAATTTCAAGCTGATTAAGAATATATATATTTCGTAGAGTCTCTGAAATTTCCTTTTCGAGACTAATATTTATCAAAAGCTCCTAAGCTAAAGAGATACCGATCAGACATTATCCAAAAGGAGTCTGTTCAAAGCAACACGAAATCGGTGAAATCGGACTCTTATAAAACTCCTTTCACTAAGCTGGCGCCTTTTTGGAATTGGATTTAACGAAACGGATCCCAGGTAAAGTTAAAAACTGAGAAGTGTCAATAATAGGGTAGAAGATCAAAATTGTAAAATTGCCTGCAGCGTATTCTGAAGTTCGTCACGAAAAGTCTATTTTACAAAACGAGAATAAAAAAATATATAAGAATTTTAAAAAATTTAATTTAGAGGCATCGGAGGCATCGTTAATATCCAGGCAATGCACGCATTACACATCAGTTTGTAATACAAACCTGTTAAATGTTTCCAAAGCTGATTCCAAATTTTTTGCGTTGCATTTACTGCTGCGATTCAGCTCGTAGGCCAACTGCTGTCGTAGTATCTGCTTATGACCTACATTTAAAATCCATTCAACTAAAACGGGCCATACTTTAAGCCAACGTTGATGGTAACTAGCATAAAATTTGCCAGGATTTCCGTTATATTGCTCAGGAAATTGTTTTGCCTCCAGATCTGCAGTTAAGGCATCTAGTGTTGAAGACCACATTTTATCGTTGGACATGTTTCTTTGTAACTTTTCTATATTTTTTTTCAAATCATCTGTTAACATATGACTATAGAGCCGATCGAGACCAACCAATCCAGCAGGACCGATAGCTTCTCGCACTTTGCTAAAGAAGCGTGCATCCAGGATTTCTTTGTGCGGTGCTCTCTTCTCATACCACGTTGCTTTTAAGTCAATAAAAATACTATGCTGAGGATGAGTGCAATTGATTATTTCATGAGCCAAACGTCCTATAAAATTATTTGATTGACTTATGTCCCCCTGCAGAATGGGCATATTTGGTATGGGTATAGTGGAGCTTTGGTATTGAGACTGCCAATCTTGTATTTTATTGCGAAGATAAGAATTGCATTCTTTCTCAACGTTGTAGTTGATAAGACGTGTCAGCTCTTGCTGCAATATCTTTAAGCCGTGTATGTTCAGATAATCTTGTATATATTCAAACGAACGGCGATAGCCGTCCATAGCTTTGGCCAATGCTTTTAATTTATTTTCTAATTCCTGGGTAGAATGTTTATTTTTGTTATTTTGTGTATTAAAAATCAGACCAACATTGAAAGCATTTGCCAAGTGTTTGACCAGTTCTTTACGTATACCATCTTCGAGCAATTGCTTGGGGTCTAACTCAATGACGCCCACCAATGTGGTTTTCATCATTAATATACCTTCGGTGAAAACTGCTACGGAATGAGTTAATTTGGACACCATGTAACGATCTTCAAATTGAGCATATTCTTTAAGCTTATCCTTCTCCAAACGCGTGGGTAGTTCTTTTAAAACATCCGTTTGTAATTGTATAATACGAGCCAAGATATTGAACATGGTTTCCGGTATAATTTGCAATACTTTACGTATGTAATTGGCCAATTCAGAACTGTAATAATTGGAAACTGATATCAAATCTTCTGATTTGGCCTGATTGATACGCATCAAAGGGATTTCCAAAGCACTGGCCAGCTTGAGGAAAGTTGCACGCAAACGAATGACCGATTTTGGTTGCTTTTTAATACTCTCCTGCATAATGATGGTAAAATCGCGATCCATAAGATGCCAAGCATAACTCAAATCGCTAATCAACTGTATATTTATTAGAATATCCTCCTTAATATTGATGACCTGCCGAATACACGATGAGTAAATGAAAGCGAAATCTTTTTCATTCTGAACTTACTTGAAACATTTTAGTTAAATATTCGCTAGTTTCCACTAAATACTGTTTCACTTGCATGTTTGTTTGCAGATTATGAAATTCTTGTACCTCTTCTAAAGCTTGCACCAGCTGTATCAGCAGCCGGCCAGAAACATTAACATTATCTGCTTTAATGCTCTCGATTTCTTTGGAAATTTCGTCGAACCACATTTTTAATTGGGGATTACCTTCTAGTTTTATCAAAGGACGTGAACCGGAGAACGCTTCACTTAATTCTTTGACATGTTCCAAAGCTTCTTTTTTATACCTATTCCACTTCTCTACCTTCTCTTGCATCAGCGTACGCAAGATTTCTTTTACTGTTAACTCAAGTTGAGCGGTATTTAATAGTAACTCAAATAAATCGACATTTTTGTATTGAAGCTCCAAACGGACCAGGTCCTTTAGTTGATTTAGTTTTTGAGCTACCACCCCACGAGATATTTCATAGACTGGCTTGGAAGCATGCATAAAATACCATCTTAATAACACATTACATTGTCTTATAAGTGTAATAATTCTTGAGATATTCTGTAGAACGAAATGATCACTTAGCACACCTTCTCTTAATATTTCGTTAGATTGCTTGAGTAACTTGACCATCTTTTCTTTATGCAATGAACAAAATCCTTTGACTGTGTTGATCTCAACTACTGCTGTTAAAGCTGCTTTGGCAGCCTTAAACTGATCCCAAGCGTCCACTAAATTCACCGTAATGCCCATGTATATGGAAACCATCCAATTGTCGTTGAAAAATTTATCTACAATTTCACGCATTTGTGCAACTTGGGCATGCAGTATTTTTGGGGAGAAATACAAACAAACATACAACATAGCCGCTTGGTTCGATACAGCAGTAGAACGATGATCCGGATGTGGATAAACACTCAGTTGATTGTAAATATCATCACACCGTAAACGACCGATAACCATATCGATGAAATTTTCGTCGAACTGGAAACGTGCAAAATACGCTTCGGGATAGTTAGTTACCGAAAAATCCTTCATTGATTTTAGATTGCCTGCAAATGGTTGATGATTGGGTATATAGCCAGTGGATCGCAACAACATACAAACATCGTCTATGTTACTGTCACCGTGCGATTTAGCGCCACTGTAGCGATAATAAGAAATTAAAAGACGCTCTCTTACAATACCAGGTATATGAAAATCCACAATCAAAAGAATTACTCCGAAGATGTACAAAGATTCACACTAGAAAAGAAAATTTGATTTTCTCTATTTAAACCGAATGGCGGAATCTCTAAGAAAATCTCTTAAGCTTTTTATATAACATAATCATTATATTACCATCAATTGTTTGCCTTCGGAATCTTGAAGAACAGTTTCCACGGTTTGTTGTATGTAATAACCGCGATCCAACTCATCGATGAATTGCTGTAAGTCTGAGGCGTACTGATGAGTACTTTCGAAAGCCAAATAGAACCGTGTCAATAAATCCAAATAATTTTCCCGTATTTCGTCGTCTAACTCTTGAAGCTCCTGCCAAGAATGCAAATAAAAAGTTTACATTCAATTTATAATTACATGAGTTGGAAGAAAGCCATACCACAGATTGTTCAATTTTCTGCTCATGAGCCTCGGCCACTTTTAAATAACTAAAATCCATTATAATTTCGGAATACTTCTGCTGTTCATCTTTACTGTTCATCCTAATTAAGGTAAAAACCTTTTTTTATTATTAGTTTTATTTACTCTATTTTAATTTGCAATATCGTAATTACCGATATACATCAGGAATATAATCCTTGAGTCTTAGAATTTCCGCTATTATGGAGTTGCCCATTGATACAATACGTAAAAGATTCTGACCACAAGCATTGTTTTTAGCCAAAAATTCCGTCATTTTTAACGAAAAATCATAAAAAAATATTACAGAAGAACAATTTCGCGATATTATCTTAAAACAGGTGTTGTTTACAATGGTCGTATTGTTAGTGTTGTCGCTTTAGCTGCCAAATATAAACACATCAAAAACTAAAGCGAAAATAGCTACGGTATTAAATTTTATTCGCTTACAATTTTAAAATAATTAGTTATTCTATAATGAGCGGCGATTTTGAATTATGTTTTAAATAATTTGCACAAATATTAAGTCTGATAAAAGAATGCATTAAATGAAACGAAATTAATTCGTCATTTTGAATTTCTTAAGAACTCATTATCTGCACTAAGCAGTTATTTGCTAAGCACTTAGTTGGTAATCAGTTAATGTGTCGTAGTGCAGTCGAACAGTTGTCATTTTAAGGAAAAGTTTATTATGAATTTATTTATTTGGTGACATGCAGGAAATTAGAGAATAAACAAAACATAAAAAAAAAAACACTTAATAATTGAAAAGACTTTGCCGGCAAATGTAAAAAATTTCGCTTTTCAAATTTTTATGAATGGTGGCAAGAAGAATTTGAAAGATTGCACTGACCTTGAAGCCACTCTCAATATAATATGGTGGAGCGAGAAAGTTAAAGTCCCTTAAATAAATAAATCATTTCAATAACTGCATACTATTAAGACGACTAGACACACGTAGACACATCCCTTTACATGCTCTTACTCCTCTTTTTCGTACCTATCACTCGTGTTGTTTTTTTTTTTTTCAATAATCCCATTGGCTTTCAGCCAAAGAGGAAGCTTTAGAGACTCTATGAATTGGTTAAGCCGTATCTGTCCGTCTGTGTGCCTGTGTAGTGCTGACACTCTCTTCTGCGCAAAAAAAAAGATGTCGATTTCAAATTTGGTAGAAACAATGGCCGTTTTTGCGTGCCGGTTGGTAATAAAAATGGAAGAAATTGGTTACGCAGTGCAGCGTAAACTGAACGCAGATTCGTTTTTCTTAACAAAAAATTGTGGGTTAAATTATGAAAGTGAGAAGGTTGAAATTTTCCACATTTACTTTACGAAACATTCTATTCTTTATATGAAAAAATCGGCCATGCCCACGTAACAAGTGATTAAATATTTTTTTTTTTCACTCTTTGTAAGTTTAATATTTGTTAATCATGAGGTAAACAAAACAGAACGTTTAAAACTATTTTTTACATTCTTCAAATGAAGACATATTCATCTACATAAAAATGGGTCAAGTCTAAAATGAATAAGGTAGACACCGCGCCTAATAATATAAGCGGTATGGGTATCAAATAAAAGAACTTGGAGAGTAGAATGCGAGAAGCTAAGACTGTCAGCTCTAAATGAAATATCTCGGACGTCACGACAAAGAACCAATTTTCTCGTTACTATCCCGTAATATGGGTATCACATGAAAGGAGTTGGTGAGTAGAATAGCGACAAGCTAAGTGTGTCAATTACAAATTAATTGCGATTGACGCCACGACGTGGAAGGTTAATTTTCTTAAAAATACCTTTTAGTGAAGTGAAAGGTGAAAGATAAATTCCAACCCATCAACTTGTTCATGACCATAAATAAAAGCATCGGGCGTTTAAGATTTGAGTGGTGGTGGGTATACGAGATTCGGTCACGACCGAATGTACTTTTCTTACTTGTTAAGATGTGTTTTTATTTTACATTTGTTTTTATTCGTGGAACACGCCTGCAAACGTTCGAAGAAACGAAAAATGAACGTGCGTGAAAGAATGGGATAATTGGATTGAAAAAGAAAGGCTTTACAGCAGAGGCACTGCTGAAAGTGAACCATCGGAAGTTTCAGATTGTGTATGCGACGGATTGAAATATGCATTGAAAACAATACATATTGAAATTATTTAACGAGATCTTTATATCAATCTATTCGATTGATAGAATAAACTAGGTTGTCATTACGTTAAGTGCTGCGTATATTTACGAGTCGATAATTTTCTGGCTGACTGAGATTTATGTTGGACTTTAATTTATATTTTTTATCTAACAAACAGTACTTAAGTGAATGCGTATTATTGAACGATTAATGTTAATTTGAATATAGCATTTTTTCTTACCTTTCACTTTAAACTTTGCTTTAAAAGCCAGTAGGTTGTCATTATTTAAGAAGCGATCTCAAGATGTTTAAAGGTTATACACAACTTGTGGTGCAACAACGAAAAAAGTTATTGTTGGTTCAGTTTAATAATCCAAAAAAGAAAAATTGCTTGAATCGTTTTGCTTATATTGAAATAACTCGTGTGTTGTGTGAAGCTGCCCAGGATGATCAAGTCACCATCGTAGTGTTTACTGGCGCTGGAGATTTCTATTCAGCCGGCAATGACTTGTCACAATTGGAGAATGTTAACGATTTGGAAACCTCTATAACGGAATCTATTAAGATTTTTAAAGAAATGGTCAAGGCTTTCGTGGAATGTCCTAAGGTTATAGTATCTCTAGTAAATGGTCCTTGTATCGGTATTGGTACCACATTGGCCGGTCTCTCGGATATGGTATGGTGCTCCAAAAAAGTAAGATTATCCTTTGCTCCTTTTGTATGTAATTTTCATATTAATATTTGTTATTATTTTGAAGGCTTACTTTGCTACACCCTTTGTCAAATTGGGCATAGTGCCAGAAGCTGCGTCTTCTTATATGTTTCCGCTCATTATGGGCCGTTCTAAAGCGACTGAAATGTTATTATTTGGTGAAAAACTTCTACCTCATGAAGCTTTGCAATATCATTTTGTGTCACGGGTGTACAAACCGTCTGAACTAAACAGCGTTATATGGCCAAAACTCATTGCCTTTTCTGAATTACCGCCACAATCTTTGCAAATTTCAAAGACATTGCTTCGAAATCACGAAAAGTCGAGTATCTTGCAGGCTATTAATTCCGAATGCGATGAACTTTATAACCGCTTCCACAGTGAAGAGTTTTTCGATGCTATGATACGGTTTAATACGAAAAAGTCAAACTTATGAATACGTCATCGGGAAGTTAAGCAATAGTCACTTCTGGTTGTTGAAAAAAAAAAAAAACTTTTATAGCTTTTACAGCGGCTCGGATCGTATCACTTTTCCGACCATGAAGAAAATTGCAATTTTCAAAATTTCTCCACAAAAGTGGTTAGATAGTAGTAGTTTGGAAATTTAAATTGGTGTGAAAAGTGTGGGCCGGCTGGGAAATTATTTTGGCCCCTCTCTCATATAATGAAAACTGCAATTAATACCACAACAAACATATAATTTTCAATTCTTCGTGATCAAAATTATAGCAAAATAGTAATTTTATATAAAAAATGTAGAGAAATTTTGAAAATTACAATTTTTTTCCCAATATCGAATTTTCATAATAGGGCGTTATATGGCGAGTGATCGACAAACTGAATCGATTCGAAATATCTTCAATAGCGTTCGTCTTTGGGTCAAAGCGCATCACTGTACCAAAATTTCATCAAAATATTTTAAAATTGTGACCTGTAACTTGAGCACAGGCTTGGATCAATTCAAAAAATGATTTCAAATCGATGGATATAATGCAAGGTGGGTCTATCTTAAGGCCTTCTAAGTGTTAGATACGTTCGCATAAACCTAATATACTCTACATCACAAGTGGTGCAGGGCATCACAATCACTTATAATTAAATTCGAAATTTTATCCCAATCGCTTTAACATTACATTTCCGGCACTCATTCATTTGACGAGTTTTTGATTTTAAAAATTCAGCCTATGGTAGTCGATATAAGGATATTATGCAACAAACACACCAACTTTCGTTATTTTGATGCAAGTGTGATGCTGTATTTGCTATTTCGACGAAAACTCATCAATTTGAAAGTGAAGTTTCGTGAATCGTCACAGTAAGGATAGGAAGTTGTAATTAGACAGAAACATTCCCTGAACAACTAAAAATATTGGCCTAAAAAATGGTTGCGATTTGTTCATATACACGCTCGCTATGCCGAAGAATCTAAAGCAACTTTGAAAATTTTTTTTCAAATTTCCACTTACAGCTTTCGATATAAACTTAGTGTTAAGAAAACGACAGAAAAAGTAGGTTATGTACATTTTCAAAATTAAATCCTGTAAGTTAATAAAATGGCACTTTTGCGATAGTAATGCTGCATGTAAAACAAGAATTAATAAATAAATAAAAGAAAGAATTTTACAAATTTATTAAATAATGTTTTTAAAAGAAAAGCAAAACGGGCTGACTAAATTGGATTTTAGCAGCCTGTACATAGACAAATTGTCTAATTGAACCAGATGCGATTCTTCGGTATTCGTTCCAGAATTGGAGAGCGCGAAACAGAGATGAAGCGCCAGAAATTATTGCTAAGAAAAACAAGTATGAACATTATAGTTGGACAAGGCCGACCATTAAATACCCTAAACCACATTGTCGAGCATTCTTCTTATTCTTATTATAGAACACAAGAATTATATCTTGTGTTTAAGTGAAGGCATAGTTTTCAAGTGCGTACTAACGTAATACAAGTTTAATCCTTACATAGAGCAGGATCCAAAAATAGACGGAAATGGTCCAAGTTAATTTTTGTAATGAAATTACTATTATGGGTCAATTTTCATCATCACATATTAAAACTTAGACTTTTCTGTTCTACAAACGGGCAATTTTCGTGAAAATGCTTGTTAGGCAGGGATCCAAAAAATAGGCCGAGATGGTCCAAATTTGGTACAGTTTATTTCTTTTTTAAGTAAAATTACTATTATGATAAAATTTTCATTGCGAAGTATTGAAAATTATACTATAAATTATTATTTGTCGCAAGAGCTTCAGTTCTCCTTATATAAGAGTGGGTTCAAAAATTTCTCCAGCCAGTTCAGAGGTTTCATATCAATTTAGAATGCCGAAATGCCACTACCTAATCATTTTTGCCGAAAAATTTTGAAAATTATTATTTTTTTTTTTCATATAACGACTTGTCAGATTAGGGCGTCGAAAAATTGAACCGATCCGAACCATTTTCAATGGCGTTCGTCTATGGGTCAACGTATGTCACTGTAACAAATTTCATCAAAATATCTCACATTTTGCGACTTTTATCTTGGACACAAATATACAGGGACGGACATCAGACGGACACACATGGTTAGATCAATTCAGATTACGATTCTGAATTAATTGATATAATAAAAGGTGGGTCTATCTTAAGCCTTTCGTCCGCACTAACTTAATATATTCTATACCACACGTGGTGTAGGGTATAAACATTTCTGGGGAGTGAATAGCTATGGCCGCAACATTTAAAAAATCGATTGAGAGATAAATTCCCGTTTAAATTTTTAATCTCGATATAACATCACGTACATATAATGCACACAAATGAATAATAATGTCATGTGCATGCAATTATATGCCGACAACCAATAAGTGTTTTCAACACTTAAACAAATAACTAAATAAACTTTTAACACTTTTCAAAATTCCCATTTGTCGGTTGTTTTGATCGCCATTAATGTATTATGCATTGTATAATGGGTTCGTTACATTACCTGAATAGAACATATTTTTAATTAAATAGGATTTAATTACGAAAATTACTGTTAAATGTTACTTTATTTAGCAAAATTTTTCATTTAAAGTTTTATATTTGTTTAATATATATAAAATGTTTCAATTTAATTCTAATCGGGCCACGCGTTTTTATAATAAATGACACCAAAAGGCGCCTCACAGGCTTACAGGTAAAAAGGAATCCCGGACATGAAGCTGTTTATAGTTTATATTCGTTTATTTATCCAAACAAGCTATATATAAACATAAAACATTACACTGAGGACTTGTTTTCTTCTTTTTTTTTTTTTTATTTCAATTTATGTATGTGTGTGTAAAAATAAAAAAATCTTCCAAAATAAAACAAGTAAGAAAATTGTATTCGGCAGCCGACCGGATCATTTAAATTCATTAGCTTTATCCTAAAAAGTTCTAAGAAAAGAAATAAAAATATTACCTTTTCCTATTCTAGAATGTTACGGATAGGTGTGGCTGATTACTTCCATTTTTGTAAAATTAGAATAGAAGGGAATTTTTATCGTGTGTCTATTTTAGTTTATAAGTCACTATCCAGTCAAAACTCAAAGAGCAAAAGATTATGTTACACTGTAGGTGTGTCCCTTCATCGCTTTGGCCCAGTTTCAACAACAAACTACGAAAGTCGATCACTTCATTCTTGCAGCCGGGAGAATGTTTGAAACAGTTATTACACATTAGAGTACGTTAGAGTTCTCCATAGACTTTGGTTGTTGGTGTTCATGGCCCGCAAAGAAATTATTGATTGTGATATTGAAATGGTATTTACCATTCCTCAACGCATATCGTTCTCAAACTTTTGATTCGATTGAATGCTCCCTGTGCAAGATAGGGATTTGCATTCTAAATGTCGGCTTATGAGGCACATCGCGTGGACAGATTTGTCCGGAAAACGAATGGCTTAATTTTTACATCATGACTTATAGTATATTTGACTAAAATGTTTTTTTTGTGATAATTGAAGATTATAGTCGGGCAAGGCTGACCATTAAATACCTCACACCACCTTCTCTAACCCAATTCTCATGTTTATTGTAGAACACAAGAATTATATCTTGTTTTTATATAAAGGCACATTTTTCAAAACGTAACCTAATGTGGTACAAGTTTAATACTTGCATAGAGATCTAAAATAGGCGTAGATGGTCCAAATTTTGTCGAGCTCATTCTTGTATGAAATTACTGATACGGGCCAATTTTCATCATCACATATTAAAACTTAGACTTTTCTGTTCTACAAACGGGCGATTTTCGTGAAAATCAAAAAAAAAAAAATAAGCCGAGATGGTCCAATTTTGGTAAAATTATATCTTATTGTCGTATGAGCTTTAGTTTTCGTTTTAATAGAGTGCGTTGAAGAACTACCCCAGCCGGTCCAAAGTCTTGATACCAATTTAGAATCCCGGAATACCACTA
Source organism: Glossina fuscipes (assembly GCF_014805625.2). Classification (NCBI taxonomy): domain Eukaryota; kingdom Metazoa; phylum Arthropoda; class Insecta; order Diptera; family Glossinidae; genus Glossina; species Glossina fuscipes. The sequence goes on along the minus strand of NW_023998415.1, from coordinate 2,833,884 downwards.
GTTAACCATTTTCGCCGAGAAATTTTGAAAATTACAATTTTTTTTCATATAACGACTTTTCAGATTAGAGCAGTGGTCGAAAGAGTGAACCGATCCGGACCATTTTCAATGGCGTTCGTCTTTCGGTCAAAGTACGTCGCTCTACCAAAATTCATCAAAATTTCTGAAGAATTGCGACCTTTACCTTGAACACAAATTTACAGAGGCAGACATCGGGCGAACAGACAGGGTTAGATCAATTCTGATTGTGATTCTGAATCAATCTGTACAATAAAAGGTTGGTTTATCGCAAATCTTTGTGCGTATTACAAACGTCCGAACTAACTTAATATAACCTGTACTACAAGCGAAGTCGGGTATAAGAAAATGTTGGGAAGCGGAGGGGGGGGGGGGGGGGGGGAAAATAGTCAAAATATTAAATCGAAAATTGAAATGTCTTTCAACTGATCAACAAGGTCCGATTACGGTTAGACATTATCTAAACATTTTTCACTTCGTAGAAACGATAACTGAAAGTGAAAAGAGCTGCTTCTTCTCTTTTTACTACTAATATTATACAAACCGATTAACTCTGCCTATTGAATTTTCTTAATTCTTTAACACATTTCTACATAGATTTCGAATATTTATTATTTCTGCGAATTGTGTATAAATCTTGACAGAAAGAATGTATTAAGCGTTTTATTTTTTCGCCCGAATATACAATTCATCAGATGTATTGCTTAATCATTGTTGTTTTGTCTTTTTATTTTTCAAGTCATACGTAATATGAGGTCATTGGATAGGTGTTTGTATTTGTAATAAAAACTAAATGGTAAAGGAAAATTTTTCCATTTTTTTAAATTTTTTTAATATCGCTTTAGGCGATTCTTCTTCTTTAAAAGCGGTTCCATATAAATGACCGCTGGACTTTTGTAACATTTGTATCGTGGAATACTAATTTTGGACACTTTTCGACATAAACCTCTGCTCTTATTTCATTAATCATAATAATGAATAAAGTCATTGAGAGTTCGTGGTTTATAGGAGTAGGGCAATGCTCCAATATAGCCGCAAAGTAAAAACTCCAATCGAGTTATATCGCGTAACCTTTGTGACAAGCTTTCTCGTGATAAATTGTTGATGCAATGGGATATGCATGGCATGTTGCAATATTTTGTTAAAAACACATATCGTCCAAGTCGTGGCACAAAAAATCGTGTAAACGTATAGCTGCGTTATAGCGTTTTCCATTGATTTTAACTGCAATACCATATTTAGTCCATAAGCGATGCCCAACAGTTGTTTTTGCATACATAAAAGTCCTTTACGGGCGTCAGATGTGTAAGCCAAGAATCCTTGTGTACGAAGTCACAGTCAGTGCACAGATGTATGATTTCTTTAAATTTCCTTTCGGATGCAACAAATGGATATCCGCGAATACATATAATATACGCAGAGGCACTTGCGTTTTGAATACATTTTCGTTGATGTCATGATGAAGCAACGGCATGGCCGCGAAAACACTGAATTGCCTTTCCGCTGAAAGCACAACACTACAGCACACGTGTCATATAGAGTAAATACTTGCATCAGCGTTTCATCGTATAGAAGCAATCAGATTTCAAAAAAGAAACCAATTCAATTTGAAAGTTTCCAAGCTGAGCAGGCCTCGGCATTCTAGCAGCTTCAAAAAAATGAATAATTGACTTCTTGGGTTCGAGAGCGGCGCTCTTCGCCGAATTTACTTTGGCAGTTAAAAGAGCGCTAGACTTGACGGAAACAGCCGAACAGTTAGGAAACAATATCGCACAGGCATTGGATGCATAGGAAATGTTCTGCCACGCTGGGCACTACACAAAATTCACATCAAAATCATTACATGGCTATCCTGCCAATCTTTTGATCCTGACATCTTTAAAACGTATATATGTACGTCTACATGTATAGGTCTAAATATTTGTAATATTTAGATATTTTTGTAGGCTTGTATGATGACTACACATATTCATATATTGCTAAATATCAACATATCTGTAAACATTTAAATATATATTGTGAAATGATTCATAGTGATATCGATTGTTTCCGCTCGACAAAAATGCTGGTAGAGAGAAGCGATTGCGACAAGTAACTGACTATCTGAACATAGGAGTTCGTTTCCTTCTTGCAAGCATATTTCATGAGAATATAGAATATCGCGATTGTTGCCAAGGTTAAGAAACTGAATGCAGAGTAAACAATAAGAAACGAGCTCAGTTAATGAATATCATCCAAACAGCGCATAAATATGTTTTGTGAATTCGACAAACCTAATGGGATGGCATAAGTCCTATACTAGGAACGGTGGTACTTTGTTTCTTTGAAAGAGCAAGAAGATGAGAGCACAACGGTACGTTGGGAACACTGCCACTGGTAAATTTTATTAGTGTGGAAAAAAAAAAAAAAATAGAAAGGGCTTGAGTTGATTAATTCTTCGTATAGCCACCCAGCCAGCCAGCCATAAAAAGGAGAAGGAAATCGAATCGAATTTCGTAAGAGGCACGGAATTTATTTGATTTTATTTATTATTTGTTATTTCTCCATCATATGTTTAAAGAAAACACTCAATCGTTTACAAATGAATTGTTTTTTGTTTATTTATTGTTGTTATTAAATTATCATTTTTTTTAAAATTTACAATAATTATATTAAAAGTAGGTATAAAAAATTGGTAAAAACTATTATTAAAGTTACGATAATCCTCAAAAGGAAATTGTAATCGAATTTTTAAATGTAATTAAGAATTAAAATAATTCATTAATAAAATATCAATTAATATTATTAGCAACAAAGAATATGTATATACACACGTTTACACGCTATTAAGCTTTGACATGATATTTTTTTTCATAACATTTTTTCAGTGTATGTGTTTGAAGAGACGGTAATAAAGCCACTCTCTGAACTTAAATACAAGTTTTAATTCATTATTTTTCTTCCTCTTCTTCTTCTTTTTCTTTTTCTTTCTTTTTTAATACTAGGATTATAGTTTATGTTAACTGACTACGAACTTTAAATTGTATAATGAAGCAAAACTTGTTACACTTAAAAATTTTTATATGGCATACATATAAGTTAAGTACAACGACCGAATGATTTTCGATTTTAGAGCACTTACGGCTTGAAAGTGTGGCAAATAAGCGATAGAATTGAATTTTGTTCATTTATTGTTAATTATAATATAACATACGAACTAGCAGCAAGTTGCTTGCAGCAGGTACGTTAATTTGCTTTCTTTCGTTTCATATTGAAATTTTGTATTGTATTAATCCCTTTATGATAAAGTGATTTCAATAGCGATTACTTTCTCTGTCCGAATATTTGCCACTCATTTTGCTAACTGAATAGCGATCCGAGTAAGCATCATATTTATCCGCTTTATAATTGATTTCTTGCGGTGTATAGCCGATGTTCTTCTGCCAATGCCGAGTCCAATATAAATCCTCATTACGCACTTGTGAAGGTGTTTTAGCATCTCGACATACCACCACACAATACACCATACAACCGATTAAGGTGAGAAAGCCAAATATCAGAAAAATTATACCCAAAATCCTATAAGTGAAACCAGAGAAACTCTGCAAATAATTACAAAATGATTGCAAACGAAATGCTTACCACACATACACCGGTTCATAGAATTGCACCACTATTACGAAACCCAATGTTACTAGAATGAGACCTAAATTCAGTAAAAGCATTAGACAGCACACGCCCTTAACGTTAGGACAAAAGGGATTAGGAGCGGACATGGTTTCAATTTTCGCTCCACGTTTTGTAGTCGAGCGTGCGCTACGTCCAGTTTTAGCAGTGCTCGCTACAGAGTAAACGCTTCGCGGCCCGCCACGGGATGCAGGCCGGTGACTATAGCGGCTAAAAATACAAAAATGGTATTTATTGTTGTTTTAGTTAAAAGTAGATAAAGATGAAGTTAGATAGAAATTTAGACAGATACATGCATAAATACATAGATAGATAGATAGACAGATAGATAGATAGATAAAGAGAGAGAGAGAGAGAGAGAGAGTGAGAGAGACATAGAGCACGGTGGTATACCCTTAGCACATGTTCCTTTCTGAAACTGGCAGAACAAAATATACAGATTATCTTCCGTGCTCCTTTCTCACCAAAAATCTCAGATCATTTTGGTAGACCATGTCTATTTGTAGTCTTTATCTATTAATGTAACGAGTATATTAGCAGTATACGGGTTTTTTTTATGGCCTTTGGCTTTGAAGCTAATAGGTACGCGAAAAATTATAAAATTATTTGGATTACGCGAATTGTGTGGTGGAACTGCGTGAATCTTTGTTACGCATGCGCTTAAATTAATTTGTGCTGTTTATGGGCAAGATAAATTTAAAAACCAGCAGCTAAACTGCGATGGCTTACTCTTCGGTGGTGGGTGAAAAAAGAGGTTCACAACCTGGGCGATGCCTACATAAAAAATTTTACACACATCGGAGCACGGTAGATTATCAGGCGTTGTTTCGATGCCACACTGTTGAATATAAGGTTAATATCCAAAAATCATTCCACTATGCAATGCAGAAGGCTAAACGAAAGATACGAATTTTGCCGTTAACTTTCAAAGAAATTTGAATTAAAAAATATGAATCGATCAGAGAAAGTGAGTGATTTCGATATTTTAGATGTCAAGGTAAAATTTAAAGAGCCTTAGTTGAGACTTGATATGCTCACCTAATTTCCGAGGGCGCTTTATAAGCGGCACTTGTTACATAAATATCGCTGCCAGCGTCGCCCCCATGATCATAACTTAAAGCTGACGGAGCTCGTGGCGGTATACGTTGCGGCGGTGGACCGTTTAATGGCCGCGGACCGCCACTATCCACCACAGACGATTGATGATGATGGTGATGATGATGATAGTGTCCATTACCTTGACCATTTAAACGATTTTTACGCGATGAATTATAATGACCTTGAGGTGAAGTGCGCTCATGAGTAATAGTATACTCGGACATGGTGCGTTCAGAGGGTGCCCGATGTGATTCCTCACCATCCGTTGAATAGCCACGATTCGAATGCACATACGGTGGATCGGGTGTTAAGCGGCCATGAGTAGCCACGTAATGGCCGCCTTTTATTCTAAACGTTTATGAAAAGGAATAATGAACACCGTATATGTATGTATATATACATATATATATATATACTTTAACTTACTTTTTAACTCGCCTCTCTTGCATTTTCGTGTTAAAAAATGACTTTGTAAAATTAAACCAAAAATTTATAATTCTTGGTAAAATTTTTGATATAAAAATGTTTTGTGTTTCGCCGTCACTGCTGATTTTTTTTCTCTTCCTTTCATTAGTTAATCCAGTACATTGTGGTGTCGCTTCTCAACTGAAAAGGAAAGAAAAAAATTAAATCAAGTAAATGTACTATGAAAATTTTGCAACAGGGCTTGACCTAAGCCCCTTTCTAGACAGTTTTGAAGAAAAAGTTACGATTTATAGAAATGACTTGATTACGTAATGGCTTTGATTTCTTTACATTCTGGCATACTGAATAGTATGTCGCAAAATGATCTTGTACAGCCTGTATTTGTACTCATTTCTTGTGGTATAGGAAGCTAACAGTTGATATAGGTGATAATAGGCCATATTTTACCAGGTTACCAATGGCATTCAAATAAGGTAAATGAATTAACGTTTGCCATTTAAATTTCTTTAGTTTTTAGTAATGTCGTAGTCACTGTCAGCGATCAATAATTGTATGTTGTTGCAAAGAAAGCATAACTTTTCAAAATGAGAGCTTTCCTTTTGCACCGATTTAATCAAGCTTCCAGCTGACTTTCATTTTTTGCCTTAGCTTGAAAAATTCATTATCTACCGAGCAGATGACAACTGCTTATGTGGATAATGAACACACCGCAATTTCGTACAACCCGTCCAGAACGACTCGTCTCTCTTTTGCCCGCGCTCCCTTCTGCCGCTACAATTTCCCTTCATCAGTCATTACTTGATTTGAGATTCGAAAAATATTAATTTACACAATTGCGCTTAAAGCTTTGCTTAAAGATTTGCTTTGCTTTCAAAGAGTGCACAAGTCCTTTGACCTTTCCTATCTTCCTGACTAGCAGGTGTCACTGCATGATGAAATAATCAAGCGTTTGCTTCTCTGAGAACAAACATCTTGGCTTGTTCACCACAAGGTGAATTACCGAGTTTTTGAGTGCAGTGAGTTAATGGGGTCGCGTGCATTTACCTGCATCATTGTGTCCCTTGAAACTTCACACAGTAACTTGCTTCTATAAATGAAAAATTTTGGAACCATCGTTTCGCATTGCTTCATCTTTATGTAGCTAGATATACTTGAGTTGAGTAGCGCAACTGGAGCACCATCAACCTAATTATCATTAACAATTACTTGATAAGAAGAGCCGTATACCGATCCGCCTGACTTCATGCGACTTCATTTCCTTATGTTTATTTTTAGACACTTACGCTATATTAACCAAACTAAACGTGATAAAAAATGAAGTGGATATAATTTCACTTATTAAAGCCTACTTTACGGCTTTAACCGAATTTAAAGCAAAATTCATTTTTATATCTCAGAAGGTTACTATTATTATGCATAGTTATAAAATTAATAAAATACGTTCTTTGGAAATGAAAAACTTGAAAAACAAAAAAAAAAAAAACATTTTTATTATTCAAGTTTTGAAAAAATGTACGCGTTTACTTAACCGTTAGAGGCGTTCAAGCGTTTTACACAGAAAGTTACTTAAATATGCCAAAATGAAAGTAAACTTTTTTCTTTTAATTTGTTTTTTGTTTTTTTTTTTCTTTGATTTACACATTTTATATATTTATAGGTAGAGAGCTAGCGTATTGTTAACGTAATAAATTCATGTTTAAATTACATATATTTAATTACCGTTAAAAAATAAATGAGAAACGAAAAGGAAAATGTAAGGTTCAATCTTTAGAGAACGTTATTTGATTTTTATTACAAAATAATGGGCATTTGAACAATAAAATTGAAATATCCGGTGATTGCAAGAGTTCAAGATCCATTCGCTTGAATTTTCAATGCCCAATTACGGAAGATATTCCTAAAAAAAATGTATTCTCTACAATTCCATCCGGGACATAACAAGATTTCCATTAAATACAATTTTCTAAAAATTCTATTCTTTCGATGCCACAGATATTTCAAGTTCTATTTCTGATTACATTGCATTACATAACTAATTTTTTTTGCTGTTTATTTGCTCTTTCAGTTTGCCGATGGTTGTTGGGGAAAGACACCAAGAAGGCCATAGAAATTTTGTTTGAAGCTGTTGAGGGTTTGCCTTAACGTGCTGAGTCTATATATCAAGTTTTAAAGAGTGAAATGTTAATATTTAGTCTCCCGCCACTCTTTCTTTAGTGATAATAGCGATAGATCATTACTCTCGGACGACAAACAGGCGCCCAAAGCTATTATTGTAAAATCTCTCCATTGAGTTAGTATTAGGGGCAGGATACAAATAAAAGTCTTAAATATATATATATATATATATATATATATATATATATAACCCTCGCAACATGGTACGATAGAAAGAAGAATTTTCATTTTTCTACCCCTCATCGCCGAAGGCTGAGGAGTGTAGGCATTTTTGCAAAACATTTGTAACGCCTAGAGGGAAGCTTCAGAAAGTATATATATTGTTGATCAGCATCAAATTTTGAATCGATTTGAGCTTTTCCGTCTGTCCAACGAAAATGAAGCTTTCGACTTCAAAGTTGGCAGAAACATTGAAAGTTTTTTGCACGCAGGTCGGTACTGAAATTAAGTCAAATCGATCGAAGAACATGCCCGCACCATCACCCAACCTGAGAGCACCGCTGTTTTTGTCTGACACGATCGCGACCGGGTATAATTGTCCTACTTGTTTACTTTCCATTTCGAATATTAATTTTGCATATAAATGAATAGGATTAATTTTTTTTCCTTTTTTTTAATAATTATATTGAAATCGGACAGAGCTTTCGCCTTAACCCAACCAAAAAATGCAAAATTATGTTTGTATTTTACTTAATTTTATTTGTATTGAAAGTCCCTTGCATAGCACCTGGAAGTTTATATATAATACATACGTATATGGGTACAGATGTTTTTGATGGTTTAACGTGGGTACACTACGTTGTTGTACGGTTTAACCACACGATGTCCGATGACACACGGGTTAATTTTGCGTAACCGGCGCCCTTCAGAATGTTAGACAATACCTATAAGCTAAGGGCCAAAACTACACTGGAGAAACCAGATATGTTTACTCTATATGGCTCAATAAACCCATTGTGGCAATTGTAGACGTCTATCATTACCTCCAATTATGGAATGATAGAAACCACAACCACCACGATATCCCCCGAAGGGCCGTACTCAGCAGTCAGGACTCACACATTGGTGAACTGCTGCGTTGAAGCTGGGGACTGGACATATTACCTTCCGCCGCGCTTTCCACGTGCAAGCTTCTCCCCGAAGGATCTTGGCAAGCACCAATCTGCAGTACACCAATGCTGTCACCTTTATCCACAGGTACTCGTGACTTAGTGAGTGGGCTCCTGACCCCAGTGGAGCTTAAAGTTAGACTATAAAGCCTTTAGCCTTACTTTACGCGACATATTCACTCTTGCTTTTGGATTAACCATACAATCCCGGCTAGCCAACACCGGACTACCCTTCTTCAAGATATATTAGTACCGGATGCTATATCTGACGTGGCAGGCGGTACCATGCTCTCGACTATTACCACATCAACGTATTTTACGTAACCAGTTACCAGATGGTTGGTTAGTATTTTCTTCTGAGTAGTAGGTTACGAGAAGCGAGCGCTTCTTCCAGAAAGTTTGTCGCCAAGGTATAGATAGTTCAAGCCTTAAATTCTTCTTGGCCGGTCAAGATCGTTTCCAGGTATCACCACGAGGAGGTTAGAGTTTTGGCACATCTATGCTCCTCCAAAAGCATAATTTATATGAGTACGCATTGAATATAGAATTAATTTATTATTTGTTATGGTGAAACTAAAACAGCGGGAAATCTTTACATCCAACTGAAAATTTCCCGAATATTGCGTACTAAACGACTATTAGATGAATTATATAAAGTTCATGGCATCTTTGCAACTATTTGTAGAATATTTCGTATTCTTTTGTTTAATTATTTGAATCGAGGTATTTACTTGGCATTTTAGATTTTTCATATCACCTTGTTTATTAAATTTATTTACATATAATTAAATTGTTTAAAAATGTTTTACCGAATTCGAAATTCGTTTTTCATTTCAACTTTATGATACACGTGGGCCGTTTTACTTTTTTCTTGTTTCATTTCGTCAACGTTGCGGTGAGAGCTTTAAAAATAATTGGCAAAAAATTTGTTTTAAAATGCAATCGCATTTGCATGCACTTGAATGTATGCATATTGTTGATGCATGTGTACATAAATTCAGAAGCCCGCAGGAAAATTTATCCTAACTGTGTTTGAACAATCTTCCTGAAAGAGAACATTATTTTCATCTCGAATAATAATTTAAATGCTGTAGTAATGAAATAAAAAAAAAAAAATAAATAAATAAATAAATTTCCTTTATAGAGAGAGATTCTATATACGCACAAATACCAACGGTTTAGCTCTATAAGTAGTACAGGTAGTCGAGTATGCATTTCATTTCATAGTTGACTGCGTGTGATTTATTTGTGCTAGTTTCAGTAAAACGAGTCAAACTAATTATATATTAATCTAGCAGAAAGGCATTTGAAAACATTCATTCAGTCATTCAGTCATTCAGTCATTCATTTCAGTTATAAAATCATAATAAGCATAAGTGAATTAAATGCAGGCACAATAATTGCTTTGAATTTAAACGGAATACCAGAATTCGTTGCGATATTCATTGATAGCCAATTACTTCTACCCAACATCATCACATTTCTTCCTTCTGTTTATCTTAAAGGATTATCTAAAAGGGTTTTTTAAATAAACTTATAATTAACTTTTTTGCATTGCATGCGAAACCGTTTTTCTCCTCTCCACAGATTTGCGAACAAAACGAACGGCCGCACTCGTATGAAACTCGAATCTCATTCTTATTGCGATGGAATTTTCGAATCGTATTTCGCGCTATTAAAATTGCAAAAACAAAATTTATGCATTTTTATACCCATCATCACAGGATGATTCATTTTGTCAGAACGTTTGCAACGCCTGGAACGAAGCTTCAGAGACATCACAAAATAATGGTATATCTCTGGTTCGCAAAAACGAAGATGTCAACTACAAACTGGTAGAAGAATTTGGAAATGACCCATGCTATTCAAGGAATGCGCCTACAATGCCGACAAGTCTATGTGACATGCTTTCCGTGTTTTTGCTTGTTACTTATAACAGTACAACCTACACATACCCGATATAAATTTCCACTTTTATTCTAAAAATAGAAAAAATCCGACGCGCCCCTCCATTGTTATGGAATACAAAAATCTAGTGCTCTTCCCTTTTTTACGATCGTGGTGGGTATAAAAGATTTGATCACGACTGAATATACAGTAAAAGTGAGGTATACGTTCCATAAAAATGCCGCGAATACGGAATGGTAATTTTTATGGGTTTATAGGGGATACGTTTCTAGGTGAAAAAATAAAAAAAATCAATTTAATTGAAATTTTTGAATATTTTGATTAATTATCTTAAGGCTTAGGCAATGGTTTGAAGAATTTTGTAAGTTTCTCTTGCTTGGCAGCTTTTAAAAGCTCCTTCAATTCAGATCGTTACGCAGCAGTCGCATTAGCAATTTGCCTCTTAAAAATAAGACTTCGTTCCATAGACGGATCTATGTTCATACAGAACTCGCCAAGCTCATTTGCCATTCTTAAACCTTCACTAAGACTTTTCAAATTGAATGTTACGTTTCCAGTGCTTGAAGAAGCCTCTTTTTCAATGGGCTGTGAATTTAACATTTCCTTCAAGTCGGTTTCAGTCAAATTTTAATGTTCCGGTTCAAACAATTTCTGAATGTCATTTGATTCTATATGTTCGAACCCATCTCGTTCTATTCCATGCACGATTTCGGCTATGTTTGCAGTCAAAGTTTGAACTTTCACAGATTCTTCGTCATTTTCCCCAGTCAGAGCAGGCCACAGTTTTTTCCAGCAAGACTTCAATGTGCGTGACTTCAGTTCGTCCAATAATTCTGTTATGTTTACGATGCATTTTGCTATGTCAAATTTCTTCCTGCACTCCATAGCATTCATATCAAGATTACGTTCCATATTATCCATTATGATTTCGAAGGTTCGTCTAATGTAATAGAGCTTAAAGGCCTGGATTATTCCTTGTTCCATAGGTTGAAGCAAAGCCGTTGTGTTGGGAGCTGAAAATGTCACTTTTATGTTTGGACGCATAGTTTCAAGTTCGCGAGGATGATCTGGTGCATTGCCCCAAACTAGAAGTGCTTTAAAGTCTAAATTCTGTTTTTTTAAGTGAGTTTCAACTTCAGAAACAACACTATTCCGGAACCAGTCACAAAAAATCCGCGAATAAAGAAATTTATAGCCGCGAATATGGGAATTGGGTCGCATTTTTTTAGTCCGCGATAATTTAGAAGTAAAAGAACGAGATCATAACGATTTTCATCTCCATGCAATAATCAATGGAGACTTCAGTGCGCCGTGATATCTCCGTGAGTTCAACGCTGCAACTACCGACGTCTTCTACCGACATACATCTGTTTCTAGCTGAAGGGTTAATTTTGATCCGTTTTTTTTTTTTTGCCACAATTCGCTAAATTGGAAAAGCAAGAAGCAGAAATTTGGCGAATACATTTGTTGAGAGTTTCAAAAGCCAGAGTTCGTATCCGCTTTCATCAGGAAAAAGATGGACAATACAAAAGAAAAGAAGTACACCTGAGAAAATACAGAAAAGTTTTGATTATCTTTTGCATAGAAACTCAGATTGCAACGTCTGAGAGTTAGAAGTGGAGTAACAAGTTTCCTATATTCTCAAGCTTTAATTGCAAGGCATCAAAATGAAAAGTTTCGATAAATTGGAAAAATGAAAACAATAGCATTTAGAAATGATGGACGGACGAACGCATAACAATAAGATTTCATGCAACAAACTTCTTTCCTTAGGGGGGCAAATAACAGAAAAAGGAAAACGCAAATAACTAATTCTTGATTGATTCCTGAATTCATTCGGTCGTGTAGACATTCGATTAATACACGAATATATTTAGTCAAAAAGGCTGACCCACATTGCATGCAAGCACGTAGTAAACATAGATTATATATATATATATATATATATATATATAGAAATATATTTATACACATATCAATGCATACACACACATACAACATTCATATGCAAGCTGCTGCCAAGTATCTCCCGTATCTGTCCGTTTGTCTTCACTAGAGCAGGTTGCATGCTTTAAACAATAAACAGTTAGATTGCATGTGAGTTTGTAGCAAATTTTTCTTTACTTTTCGTTTAACATTGCGAGAGTATACAGATTTTCCTGTAAAGGCAGTTATGTGTATAGAGTTTATGGTTCTATTTGTTGATTATTGTTTGCTGGTTTTTCTGTCTTATTTTGTTATTATCCCTTATACTGTTATAGTCTTTCTTAAGTTCACGTGACTTAAGTAAATTTGTTATTTGATGATGAAGAGTAAAAACAAAAAAAAAAATAAATAAATTTAACTAGCATTTGTTTAACTTAATAGAGACGCGGGTATTGTTCGTTTACGAGAGAGAGCCCAACAGAGCCACACCTTTTATTTCTTCTTCTTCCTCTTTTTCTTATTTATTCCTCTTCTTCTTCCTTCTCCATTTTATACTCCTTGTTTTGCTGTCGTTTGTGTCGTTTTGCTGCTTTGCCTCGTTATAAGTAGCAACACTTGTGATTAATGCAATTGTATTAAATTGAAGGCGTTGTCAGTCGTCAGTTCATTAAACTTGTAAATATTTATTTTCAATTTAAAGTAATTTATTTTTACTATTGTTGTTGTTATTCTTGCTATTATTATTTTTGATAAGTTTCGTTTTTCCCGCAACATCCAATAATAATAATTATAAATAAGAAGAGATTTGTTTTTTCGATATCAAAAATTATTTATACATGTATGTGTTATGTATGTCCTTTCATATTTAGTGTTGAATCATTAAATAAATCAATCACGAATGCTATTATTAAGGTGGAGAGTTCTCAACGTTATTAGTCCTTTCTTTTTGTTTCGTTTTTCTCTTCATTTCTATCATCCTTTATTTTTATTCATTCATTTTTTATTTATATATTTATTTTTTTTTTTGGTAATGACTCCAAGTCTCAATTTTATGGAAAATTACATTAAGCTTGATAATAACCTCATGGAGCATTAGATATGTGTATGTATCTATCTTTGTGTGTGTGTGTGTGTGTGTGCATGCGCGTGAATGTCTTCTTTACTGTGGTAATTTTCTTGGTATATGCGGCTGCCACTTAAGCACGTACGAAAATCGTCAGTTCAAAAAGTTTATTTACCTCATTTTTTCCGTTTTGCTTTAGCGCGAGATACGCATGCATTTCGGTTTCGTTGCTTGTGTTTTCTGGACTTTCTTTCTTAGACTACGATAAATTGAAGAACTCTTTTAAAAATAATTTTCTTTACATAAAATTTATCGAGAATTTATAAATTTTTTTTCAAATTCTCTTTTCATTCAAAACCATTTCAATACCAGGCATGGTTAACGAATATTAAAAAAAAAAAAAAAAAAGAAAAGAAAAACAATAAAATATTTTGTTCAAACCTCGCAATAGATAGATTATAGATAGGTTTCTGCTATTTAGGTCCTTTAAATAACTAAATCGAATTAGTGTAACTGCATGCATATGTCTTTGATTATCGTGAAATGTTGCGGGTCGGTTCAGACCAAGACCGATCAAATCGTTATCAGAAAATGGTCGAAAAAATCAAACATTTCTTCGCACCAGTTAGTGAAAAAGTCAACGGGAAATCGTTGAGAGAAACTTGAGAGAAATTCGAATTGATTCAGAATCGCAATCGGAATTGATCTAAGGCTGTGTGTCCATCTCTCTGTCTGATTTGCGATGTTCAGTGATTCGTTAATTCAGCTAGAAAATGTTGAATTCATTTTTCCCTAAGAAACCTTTATAAAATACGTTTAATCTATTGCCGCAATTAATAATAATATCGGCAATCATTATAGTTATTAAGCCAAGGAGAAGTTGAGATGTGCACCTTAATTAATACAACACACATTGAAGCATATATCGAATATTTTACAAAAATTGAAATGATATTCTTGGTAAGCCTGAAAAATAAATAATTTTCACACCTTTTGTTATTGCATTCGTGTTCCCCGAATAGCGTAGAGGTAAATTCTTACACTTAACCTTAAAGATGTAAAAAAATTCTACTAAAGCGTGTTAGTTTTTTTAATAATTTTAGCTTTCGCTTCGCTTTATATTCATCAAACTAAAATGGCTCAAACGAGGAATTTTACTTCCACGTTGATAGAGCAAATTATTATCACTTGCGATAATGAAGGTAATAATTATCTTGTACGACGTTCATCATATTCACCTTCAAAAAAGAAAATTATTAAATTTGTCTTCTTCTTGGTTGTTGCAAACTATTGATGTATTTACATATGTATATCTACATCATGTACATACACATATATATAACGTATACGCATGCAGCATTTAGCACGTAGTCAGTTTATCGAGCAACTCAAGGCATAATAAAGACCGCGAGGATTTGGGCGATGACGCTGTCTGAGTTTAAGTAGAAATGAAAGGATGTCAATTAACGAGACTATACGCACTAGAAGATAAGGATACCTGCTAAAGTATATAGTTGCAGGTAATTTTACTTGAACTTTTTAATAATAATCATAATAATAATAATAAAAATAATAATAACAAGTAAGAAAACTGTAATCGGACGTGACCGAATCTTTTATACCCATCATCGCGATTCTTAAGAAAAAGCAAAATAATTAGATTTTTATACTCTATAACATAGGAGGGAAGGAGGGCGCGGCTGATATTTTCTACTTTCAAAGTAAAAATCGAAGTTTACATGGCGTATATATATGTTCCACTTAATGAGCAATAAGCAAAAAACACGGAAGGCAAAGGTGTTCACTGTTTTTGTGACATAGACCTGTGGGCGTTGTAGGAATGTTCTTTAAAAACTTTGGATGGTTTTCAAATTCTTTTGGGAATTTGCAGGTGATAGCCTCATTTTTGCGATGCGAGGAGACTGTTTACAACGGACTTTAAATAGACGGACGGACAGACAGGCAGCCAGTCAGACGGACAGGCGGACTCGTTTAAGTTGATTCACAATTCGACGCTGATCAAGAATGCACATACCTTGTCAGGTCCGTAAAGCTTCTTTCTGGACGTTGCAAGCGTTTTGACGAAACATTCGGTGACGTAGTGTTGATGTGATGTACAATTGCAGTAATTATAAATTCGAAATTTATGGAATATAAATTAATCATAGTTAAATTTAATGGGGTGAGTGTGCACATATGTATTGTATATGTATGTATGCATACATATGTATTGACTCCCACAATCGTTTCCTTTCGTTGTTATTGTATTATTGTTGCGCTTCTTGCGGATTTTCTGACACTAATGTCTCGTCGTTTTTGTGTTTTGGTGTGATTTTGATCCTTTTTTTTTTGAGGTGTTGTTGTTTTGTTTTGTAGTTCTGTCTTACACTCATTTGTGGTACAGTGTATATTAAGAAGGCCTTAAGATAAACCCATGCATCTCTCTTCATCTATCTTTATTCAACTTACCTGATGGAATTTTTGAGATAGTTTGTTACACGAACGTGTTTTGGCCTAAGGCACAACTCTATTGAAAATGGTTGCGATAGCATCATTTCTGCGATCGCTTACCATGTAACGCCTTAGTTGGAAGAAGTCGTTACAAGAGAAAAATATTGCAAATAATTACAATTTTTTGACAGAAATCGCTGGCTAATAGGATGTCATTATATTATATTGAATTCGCTTATTCTATTTTAGACCACGCCCATATCAATATTCTCACGAAAAGTAGCCATATATATGTCAATAAGATTTAGTAGTTAACACTTTACGGTAAAAATTGATTCATAATTCGGTTCGCAATTTGACACCGAACATAGCACATTTCGACTACATCGGTCTATTTATTGAATTCGAACACATGTAAGGCCTCTAATGGAAAGTATGCGTCAACATCTCAATAAGATGCACTGCATAATATTTTCTTATGAAATTAATAAAGAATCGTACTAAGCGAAATTGGGCATATAAAGGTCGACCTTGTCGGACTATAATGTTTTTATTCGGTTTTCAACTCTTT
Organism: Glossina fuscipes; assembly: GCF_014805625.2. Taxonomy (NCBI): domain Eukaryota; kingdom Metazoa; phylum Arthropoda; class Insecta; order Diptera; family Glossinidae; genus Glossina; species Glossina fuscipes. The sequence continues at coordinate 2,817,473 of NW_023998415.1, read as the reverse complement.
TTGTTTTGTTTTCACTTTGTTTTTCTCTTATTCCTTACTGAGTAGATAGTAGTGTGAAGGATCTTAAAAATAGTCGCTAACCTATACGACACCGAGTGCCTTTTCAAGTAATTTCGATAGTAATTAAAGAAGCACATGCACGATTTCCTAAATAAATATGATTTGAGAACGGATTTTCCGTTGTCGAGTGTTCAGCGCTCCACATCTACATACCCAACAATAACAACATGGCAATGGCAGTAGTTCGATTCGAGCCAGGTCGATATAGAACTAAGCATAAATCCAATGTTTGTCTGACATAGAAAAATTTTCTGAATTTTTCTAATCAATAATTTTTGAAAAATTGAGGAAAACCTTGTTTGAAACTTGTGGGAGATCCTTTTGTTCGCATTTATATCGGATAAAATTCTGAAGAAATTGCCCGGTAATGCCCTGATCTGTTAGCCTCGAAAATTGTAACCGGTTGCTTCTATCTTTGAGATATGTTATGACTATTATGCGTGCTCTCGGGAAAATCTCAAAATTTTGTAATCGTTGTAAAGGTATTCTTATTAAACTTGTTAAAAATAAGAGTGAAATGACGTAAACTGTACTCCGCGCAAATCTAGTAGGGGATGTAAAACAAAAAAAAAGAGATGACGATTACTTTTGCCTTTACTTGAATATCAATCGTTTGCAAAATTCTTTTAACAATAACAACACTATAGAAAATGTATACTGTGCCTTGAGGAAAATCGTTTCAAAAATGATGATAAAACGCAAGGATAGCAAAAAACTTTTACTCAATGACGCTAGAAGTTTAAATAGAAGTTCGTATGACAATACTTTGAATTGAGTTTCTATTTACGAGAATGCAAGGAAAATTGAAAGAAAAATTTGCAAAAACAATGAACACAGTATCATTATGATCAAGCATTTCGGTAGAGAACAAAAGCAGATCGAAGTAACTCGTAACCCGTAACTCGTTCGACGCATTATTAAGTTTATAGTTGGGATGAGTAAATGAATGATAAGTTTCCATAGTTTGGATAGATCATAAACTGTGCGCCTGCCTGTAGAACACATTTTTAAATAAAGTTCTCTTGGCGGTAAGTTTACCAGAAAACTTATATCAAACAATAAAAACCGAACAAATAAAGGAATCAGTCAGTAAAAGCAAATTTTATTCTTTATAAAGTTTTGAGTACAAATGGGAATTAAACCATTGTTGCTGTTGTTGTTATTATTTACCTTTAAGAGAGCGAATCAAAAATATTCAAAACCGTGCCTGCTTATGCAATCGTCTCGCTAGGCAGCCATTATATCCGTATAAATACAATGATAATGATAATAATAACGATGATGATGATGATGATAATGATAATGACGGTTTTTGTCTATTGATCTTAATGATATGCTCCTAACTATGATATATTATTTACTTATTTACAAAAGAAAATATTTTTAATATAAAAAGTATATATTGGCCTATACATATATATATACATATATATATATATACATATATATACATATATGTATGTACATACATCTATATTCAGTTTTATTTTCTATGAATTTTTAACTCCGAAAATATCCCCAAGGATTTCACTTTGTTTGTTTGTTTGTTTGTTCGTTTCTTTGTTTCTTTTTTTGGCATGCGCGCCTATACAAATCCCTGACAAACTCTGTACGGATTGTATTGTATTAAATTAAACTTTAAAGTGATGGGCGCCAGTCATAATCATCGTGATGTTGATGATGTATGCACAAAACTATACGCACGCATATAGAGTTTCGGTTTTATATGAAAATGGACAAACATATATCTATATATGGTGATGAAATAAATTCATTCGTGTTAACTAACTTTTTTAACGCCTTTCAATTGAGCTAACGGTTATACTGATTTCTTTGTAACGTTTGTAACACTCGAAAACATTCATCGTAGTATATGAATTATTTGCTAGTACTTTACTAATAGTTTCATTGAATCAATGTAACAAACAATTAATGGTTTATTGCGTATCGACTTCTTAATGCAAAACTTACTCTATAGGCAAAGCCGCAGCAAAAGTGTTCACAGTTTTTGCTACATACCCAAGTGGGTGTTATAGTCCTGTCCTTTGATCAGTTCCGATTTTCAAGTTTGAAGGCGATAGTTTCATTTTTGTAGGCAGAAGCATGTTTACATAAAACTTTACACAGACAGAACAGACGGGCAGACGGACACGCTTAAATCGATTCAGAATTTGGTGCTGATCAAGAATATAAATACTGTGAGGGATCTCTAAAGCTTATTTCTGGGCAAACGTTTGCAACATTTTGACGAAATACGTACATCCCTCATCCCTTGAATCCCAATTAAAAAAAGCACCAGCAGACAAGAGAGCTAACCTTCAAAAAAAAAAAAACATGAGAGTTCATTACTAGTGCTCAACTTCTGAAAAAAAATGTACACTATTTATGCACGCGAGAAGACGATGTGAAAACTGGTTATAGCTTTGTCTAATCTTCATCAGGAGAATGCTTAATGCGAGAAATTATAAAAGAGATAGATGGACTTTATCACATTTCAATTATCAAAATTAATTGTTATGTTGTTGTTGGATGATGTGTGTTATGGGATCAGGAAAGATATGGATCACGGTACACTTATATCGGACAAAACTTCCAATAAATGTGATTCAAAGAAGATATCCCTAATTACAACAACAAAGTAAATCCAATTTGTTTTTATCGAAACTCAAGTACAATTCTTGGTATCAAGGTATATGAAACGATATTTAGCATAATCCATATATATATAGAGCATCATATATTTTTTTAAATACATTTTTGCAAAATTTGGCAGCCTCTCGTAGGTAGTGCTTGGCACCAAATTTAAATGCCACATGTTTGTATCTCGATAGTCTGTTCGGGAGTCCGCTTAAGGTGACTTTTATACCTAGACTTTTATACCCTGACAGGTACCTAGGCAGGAAAACATGTCCGAATTGGTTGCGGTGTACTGGATCAGATAACGATCGCGACTGCCAGGCCAGTGTTTGCGGATTGAAATCTCAGCACACGGAAGAGCACACTTGATCGTAGCTGTAGAGTGTGCTCACAAGGCGCTTGCATACGGATCCATTACGCTGCAACCACTCTGAATTCTCTTTGGCCTTCTTTACTTCTTTCGGCCTGTATAGGGGATGTACTCTGAGCGATCGGTCATATTAGAAGGGAAAACCTATAAAATATCCTTGATCGCGTATCCAAGGCATCAACATACGGTCGATCTTGCATTTGTTCCATTTAGGCAACAGACCACAACAAAGTGGCCCAGATCATTTTCATTTCGGTTCCGTTCCGTTCCGTTCCGTTCCGTTCCAGCCTGTCTATCTGATTAGTATAATGGGTATTGATTTGCTACAATTGGGGCTGGATCCGCTAGTACACCTGTGCACAGTGTTTAAAGTGCTTGAACAACCTCGCAGAATAACGCATGTATGAAAATTTTAATTTAAAGCAGCTATGAATACAAAAACGAAAATGGAATCAAGTAAGACAAGTATATTCGGTTGCGGCCGTATCCTTTATACCTACCATATTTGTGTAAAAACCGTAAAAAGGGAAAAAAAAATTAAAAAGTCATTTTGACACTCTATACTGCTGGACAGATGTAGATGCTTGTTGCATTTATGCCCAGGTGGTGGAAGATCATCCACAGAATGTATGCGAAAATTCTTATTTCTGTACACCTTATATAATAGTTAAAAGGTAAGAACTAAAGAACCTAGTTTTTTGCTTACCATTCGAAAGAGAGAGAGAGAGAGAGAGATTTACTCAATGTATATTGCACCGTATACCTGTTCCTTGACCAATTTTGGCCACTTTCAACAGCAAGTTTATACAATAACTTGTGATAATTTTACCGAAATTGAAGACGATATTTTAATTTTTAGAACCAGGCGAACATTTACCAAAGGCAGATCAACCAAGAGACATCGGCAATTCGATTCAATATTTAATATTGATTAAGAGTACGTATAACTCATGGGACCGTTGAGGTTGTGCTGTGGCTGTTGCAAGCATTTGGACAAAATGAGTTCATCTCCAGTCTCTTATTGCCAGGTGTAAAAATCGAATTTCGTCTATTAACTTGAGATAGTAAGTATGTAGTGCTAGTCCTACAGCTTTATTTACTTTTTCCCTTTTGAAATGTATGTGCTGGCTATATATAGACACCATATCATCCTAAAGGGTAATCCGATAATTGCGTTGCAAAAAGCAAAACGTGCAAATATATTGAGCTGGAGAATTTTGGCAATTTTTACGGATTTTGTTGTTTATTAAAAAAATATTTTGATTTAATTTCTGTTTTTATAAAATATTCAATATTTGGGCAACACTTTGAAGGTGAATTGTGCGATTAAAGTGATTCGAAAAATAATTGATTGCATTTTAATATTTTGCACTGGAAGCTAGGATAGAATAGTTAAACAGCTAAAGCAGGATTATGCTATTATGCGAGAATATATATATATATATATACATAAATTTAAAAGCATACACTCCTTAACTATCATTTCTTTTTCAACATGTTCAAGAATTATTTATCCACTCTTTCATAACAAATAGTAATAACAAAAAAAAAAAAAAACAAAAAAACAAAAAAAATCAATCATAAGTCGTAACTATCAATCATTTGTTAATCAATAGGGGACTTTCTTGGCTAATTTCCGCAGAAATTATTTGAGACACAGTTTTTGAGCTCGCAATCGCGATTTCAAACGATAAATGAGTGACGACTTGACTTGAAAAAAGAAAACAAAGGCAAAAGACATGGACGAATCGATTCTGTTATACAATATTTACGATACAAGTTATTTACAAGTTATTTAGAGCAAATAAATAAGTTCCTATGACTGAACGTAAGACGAGCACTAAGAATTAAGACTGTTGACTCATATATAAAATATATTCATTGAATTCTGACAACTGTTTTTGTACGTTAAAAACGTTATTAAAAGACTTTTCTTTGGCTTGACAGTATAGGTAAATAGAAGAAATACGTCCGTGGTTTGGCTAAGAGCACAAATTTCATTCATATGTAAATTCAGGTTTATAACTGTTACGGATCGTGCATTACTTTGGGACTAGGTGTGTGTGGATATGACTTGAAAATAATAGCGTCCACCTATCTTCCCTAGTTTACCCAACTAGAATGACGGCAACCTACTAAGAAGTAATTGTACGTTTAACAATCGTACTATTTTTAAATCCTTTTATTATATCGATCGATTCAGCATCAATTTCTGAATTCTGAATTAAAACTTGTCTGTCCATCTGTACGTCTCGTTTTTGTTATACGACTTCCTATATATATATATTCACATAATAAAAACATTATATGAATACGTATAGGGGTGTATGCGGTACCTAATGGTACCGGAATTGTTTATCAATTTAACGTTCATTTTAGGAATATTTTCGATTAAATTTCTCTTTGGTTTTTAGGTATATTTACGAAAAACAAAAACAAGAAATTAGTTTTGAAAGTTTAAGTATGCATACCAAGGAGCATGAACGATAATTGTGCAAATATGCGATGTGTAAATTGTTACATACCTTTACGACTTTATATATCTAAATTGCTCTGAGCCTGAATGTTCGGAATGCGTATTGAAACTAAATTGATAAACGAAGCAATAAATACTTTTTTTGTACTTTTGAACCACCATCTTGATCAATAGCAAAATTTAAATCGATTTAAGTATGTCCGTGTGTTCGGCTAGCGCTCGGTACGGCGTTCGTGCAAAACTTACAAACAAATATTTTCGTAAAAGGGATTGAAAATATCTTAGAGAGATTTACCCTTATTCGTACTGCTTCGTAATTTTCCAAATCATCCGAAAATGCGTGTTTCGAGCCGCATTATTTTCTATCTTTTTTTACCCAAAAAAGAGTATTTAGTGGATAATACGGTACCGCTTTGTGTTTACTAAAAATGAAATACTTTTCTAATATATTTATTAAAAAAAAAAAAGGTGAACATTTTATTAATATGTGAGCTATTGTGCATGAAAATATTAAGTCCTAAGCTATATAAAACCATAAAAAAGTTGTTTTCCAAGTTCCGGCAGCTCTCGGAAAACAATTCTCATTTTTATGCTAGCAGCATCTAGGGATAGAGACATATTTCGTTTGCAACATCGACAGGACCCTTTCAGGGAACCTATGTGTATATATATATATTATTGATCATTATTATTAGGTTGGGGGGGAAAGTTCTGTGGTATTTCTTTAAAGCAAAGTACATGAATAAAAATACGACAGAACTTTCTCTTCAAGTTATTAGATTCTGAATCTTTCTAAGCATACGCATTTGTCTGTCCATCGGCCCCTCTATGCATCTGCTTGTATTCAGCATATATATGGTAGACAAAATCAAGATATTTGCTTTGGCAATTTGGCAAAAACATTGGAAGAAGCCTACAAATTAGCATTAAAAATTAACCAAATCGATCGAAGGAGACTTCCACAAACAACATCAGTCGGGAACATCTCCACTTGCAAATATAACGATAAAAATTTCCTCGTATATTCCATGAGCGATCAGTCAGTAATTGTACAAAAATGGAAAAGAACGGCCTGTCTAGACAATATTATAAAAATTTGTTTCTTTTTGAGAAGAAAAGATAGAGTGCGTATAGTAGACCTGGACGTAGCCGAATATAATGTTGTCAATTGTTTTTGCTTCACCTTCTTCAAAATCCCGTTATAGGTCACACGTTATCAATAAATTGAGCTCACTCGAGTTCGAGAACGTATAGATAGTTAATAGATTACTTCATTACTTGAATTTTCGTACTGAAACGATTGATTGAAGCTGATCGAAAATTTTATTCAAACTTACAATTTTAATCTCATTTCTTTCAATATTATGTTTGTTCAGTTGATCGAGTACAAATTTGAATTATAGTTTCAGAATAAGATTATCTAGTGCAACACGTACGATTTTTCTGATTGGTTCATTTTATTTATTTATTTATTTATGCCACTTATACAAGAAACTCAACTAAAACAGAATGGCAGTCGAGTTCAATTGACTCTTAAAGTAAATCTTAAATTAAGTATAAGTATTTGATTAAGAAGGCAACCGCAAAGAACAAATCTACGTTTTTCCAGTGACGGTAAGGATAAGAGACGCAACCTATTTTCATAGGGTGTAAGGGGGGCAATCGGGTCCCAACCCAAATTCGTAAGGGCAAACCGCAAGAATTGCTTTTGAACAGATTCAATTGAATCTACATAGCACCTACATGAAGTAGACAACACAACAGAGGCATACACAAGTGTGGGTCTAACCAAACACATGTACAGCTTTTTGGTAATGTAAGGATCACCAAGCTGTTTGGACCATCTGTTTATAAAACCAAGCGTGGACCTAGCTTTGCTTAACGGAAGCTCAATATGCAAATTGAAGCGTAACCTATAATCAAATAGAATGCCTAAATCTGTGAACGAATCGACGTAAATTGCAAAGATTTTATAGCCAATGAGGGGATTTTTTTTCGAAAAGTAAAAATCCATGTAAATTTTCTTTCTATGAATGTTTTTAAAAATTCATATTCAAAATTTTGAATTGCAATTAAATATTGAATATAAGCAAGTAAGCAAAATAATTGTCGTTCGTCTCCGAATCTTACATACAGATTATCACTTTGCTAAAAGAGAGGGAAAAAAGTAAGAGAAGTACATTTTCATGATATGAAGAGGGCGGGACTGATTTTTATACTCATCACGGAAGGGTGAAGGGTCATCACATTCTGAATCGATTTAAGCATGTTTGTCTGTCTATCTGTCTGTCTGCGCAACTCTGTAGTAGTTGTGATAAACGTTCTCTCTTTCGCAAAAATGTAGGTATCGCCGGCAAACTCGCAAAATGATCTGAGAATGAACCAAATGTTTCACAGGTCTGTAGAAGAAATACTCCAAGCACCTCTGCTTTCCCTATTTTTTTTATTTGTTACTCATAAGGTGAAACACATAACCCACATAATTTTCCATTTTAGCCTGAAAATAGACAAAAAAACATCCCCAGCCACCCAATATTGTAGAATATGAAAATTTAGTTATTCTCGTGCAATCGTTACAAAATAAACAACTAAATTTATATGCTGCGATTTTTCAACGGTTTACTATATTACACTTTAAATCACTGCGAATGCATTCAAAAGTAATTTGATAAATATTAGAGTAAAAAAAACCAATTTCTTGCTTATGCTTTCCTCATGATTGTTCACATTTATGAACATACGGTTTTATATGTGAAAGAATATAAGAGATATTCAACATTTCAGGCAAGGATATTAATGACCAAAATGTATGTGGGAGCTGGTGTTACTGATTATTGGTTATTGATTGTCGTAGTTGAATTTTGGTTTGCATTGTAGGCGTATAAAAAGGCGAAATGGTTAAACTTGCAAGAAACCTAAGATTCGTATTAGCCATGAGGCGAAATGCAATCTCCTATTATTGATAGTCGATGTACTTGATTTATTATTAAAGGTTGTAACGCGTACGCGTATGAGCGTATTAAAGTCCAATTATGTATCCGCGATTAGGTTAAATAGTTAAAATTAATCTAGAAGGACTTGTTGACTTCTTCTTTTAAAATCAGAAGGCGACGCGTACAAAGAGCAAGAGGCCAACAATCAAGCAAATGAAACGGCTGAGTAATTTTAATCATACGATTAAGACTCGAAACGCGATACATATTAAATTTGTTGCAGATAGAGGAAAATTGCCGCAGGACTCGTAAGCGATCCCCTTCCATTTCTTATACGTCAAAAGGCAAAAATCGATTCTTCACGTGAATGTTTAAGTTTCCGAGAATACTTAACAATGTCATATCCTTTAAGTGGTGAGCGGTGGTGTTAAGAGCAGTTACATCGTTTAGCACTTTAGGAAACGATTTATAGTGTTAGGCTTGATGGTATATATCTGGAAGCGAAATAATAACATGCGTTGACGTTACATTCAGGCTTTTCATGACTTCAGCTTGTTGTGTAACTATTAGTTGGGGGTTTTCGTTTCTGAGAGTTCTTCAGTCAGATTCCCATTTACGTCTTAAATAACTGCAATCTTTTGCTGACAGTGTAGTGCTTTTATGAATCCACGTATCGAGGACAACCGCTAATTGTAATTTATCTCGATTGCTTCTTGGAAATGTAACAAGACACAAGGAATGGCATCCAATCGGATAGCATTCGTTCTTGGACTTTTTTTCCTACTAGCGGAATATACGGTGGGTTCTGATAAGCGATGGGCATTTTCGACGAAGGCATTCCAGATGCTCCGTAAGAGGTAAGTCACGTCGTACGTGTGAAGATGTGTTATCCCATATTTTGAGCATATTCAAAGACGATAATGAGAAAAAAATGTCGAGTCTCTAGCTCGAGTTTAACTCTCTTCGTATGCCGTCATAGGCACAAATTGAATAGCAAATCAAGCATACCATTTCTTTGACGACGGGCATAAAAATGAAAGTCAGCAATTAAGGTAACGACCAGCAACAAACAACGAGCTTAAGACAGGGCTCTAGTTATGTGTTGAGTACAAAGATACAGATTTAAGTGGCTGCTAGCTTTGCACTATAAATGCAGCTGGTGCGGCAGCTGACTTATGTGTGTGTTTGAGCGTACCAAAAATATAGAACAGATTGCTTGCAGATCTTAGGGATACTTGAAATATAATTTAATCTCTTCAAATTGTTTTCGTTTCGCCCACAATAGCAAATATAAAATATTGGCGCGTAACAACATTTCTATTATTTTTTTGTGAATCACTTTCAAAACTTCTCACGATGACAGCAAAAATTTCTCATACATAAAAGTTACAAAAAACTTTGCGTATATTTGTGATTATTGAAAAAACAGCGGAAGAACAAATAGATAAGAGAAAAGTAAAAAACTAAAAGAAAATTTTTTCTGGCACACCTGGGAGCTTAGAGGTAAGCTGCCCGTTAAATTTTAACTAAGAATATTAAAACGTAATCTAAAAGTACTTAACACTTTCATATGTTTTCAGATTTCAAATAAATAATTTTAACTTTTGCTAAATCTGTTCTTAATCTTTGGTAGGATTATACGGGATTTTTGCTCGTATTGAGTCAAACCAATGCCTGGTATCTTAATTAATTTTCATCTATGAATTCTAGCCGCAGTTGCGACTCCTGGCAACTATGAAGATCAGTTGATGTGTTCTTGCTAATTTTTACCAGATTTCGTTAAAGTACAGTTATTGCTTTAACTTAGTAGAAAAGTGTCTCCAAATATTATCTTTTAAAATTAGACGATGTACCTGACGGCCGTACTTGGAGCTCTCTGCATAGGAGTTGAACTTTAGTTTAAGTATTTTTACCTACTTTCCCTTCTCTATCTAGCATTGAAAAGATGTTCAGTTTTTCCATTTCATACGAACCTACCAACGCCTATTAGCAGCAGTGGAATTCCACAAAACTGGCGAATGATCTGGTGACAACAAACTGCAATATGCAGAAAATGCAGCAAAGCCTTTTGCAACGCTGAACTACATCAGATTTTCAAGTCCGGCCGATGTAATGCCACATCTATCATGCATTCCTGGCATTACAGTACTAGGTTACCATCTCTTCGGTTCTCTGCAAAATTCTTTATCTGGCAAAATTTTCAATTCCGATAACAATGTAAATTCATATATAGAATATTTTATTACTGCAAAAGATCAGAAATTTTATAAGGAGGGGATAATGAAACTGAAGGGCGTGAAATTTTATTTCAATTTAACTAGCAAAGGCATGAACCAAAAATTTGTACAAACTTCTATTCAACGAAGTCTCGGAGGGATTTGGACCAAATATAGTTAACATAGAACTTTTCGAGAATTTTTTCCCAACATTAAATATTGTAAAGAAAACATGTCTTTATGTTAATTAGTTAAAATTTGGTATGATAAAGTTTTTATACTATGTCAAATACGAGACTGAAACGGTGAAAGTGGTTACTTAAACTCGGTGAACAGTATACCCTCCACGTTCATTTGTTATTGTTATTGGTATTGTTGGAGCTGCAGTAACCGTCTTTTCCCTTCATTTAGTTGGAATTTCATTCATTTTAGGAGTTCTAAATTTTGTTACAACCCGTAATTAATATACGAGCTGCTGGAATTTCTCTTGATCGAATATCCTTAGTTGGTTACTCAGTTGTAATTATTCCCTTATTACTGCAATTATTTGTACCTGTCTTATCCGAAGCTATTACAATATTATTAACAGATCGAATATTAAATACATCTTTTTCTTGATCATGCTGGAGCAGGGGATCCAATTCTTTATCAACACTTATTTTGACTTTTTGATCAACCTGAAGAATATATTTTAATTCTTTCCGCATTCGGAATGATTTCTGATATTATTAGTCAAGAATATGGAAGAAAGGATCAAGAGATTTCAAATAGATATTAACAAAAATTTTATCGATTTATAGGAATGAATCCGAAACGAATATCATTATTATTCTCATTTGATTTCATGTCCGTTTTTTCAGCTAAAGTAGTCAAATGATAAGAGAATTACACTATTTCTGGATTCTATATATATATACATATATAATAGTTTGGGGAAAAAGAAATCCATTATTTTTATATGAACTTCAGGACTTTATTTAACATGCTTCGGATTGTCCGATTTGGGTCAAATATGCACCGTTTTGTTGTATGTTTTGTTGCCATTTTAAAGGTAACTTCAAAATGCCTCTCTCAAAGAAGTCCTGGTCTCTATTTGCAAAAAACTCTAGTAGTCGATTTTCACAATCCTCCCTAGATTCCAATTTTTTATCATTAAAGACATTTTGCAATGCAAGAAAAAGATGATAATCGCTTGGTGCCAAGTCCGGACTGTATGGCGGATGCATTAAAACTTCCCAACCAAGCTACCGAAGTTTCTGGCGAGTTACTGTAGATGTGTGTGGCCTAGCGTTGTCCTGGTGGAACACGACATCTCTCCTTTTGGCCAATTCTGACCGTTTCTGGTCAATCGCTATCTTCAAACGGTCCAGTTGTTGACCGTAGAGATCAGAATTTAGCGTTTGGCCATATGGAAGCAACTCATAATAAATAATCCCCTTCCAGTCCCACCAAATGCATAGCAAAACATTCCTGGCCGTTTGAGGTGCTTCACCGCTCTTTGACCACGATCGTTTTCGCACAGGGTTATCGTATGTAATCCATTTCTCATCTCCAGTCACCGTCCGTTTAAGAAACGGGTCTATCTCATTCCGTTTGACCAAGGCTTCGCAGATGGAAATTCGATCCATCATGTTTTTTTCTGTTAATTGGTGTGGCACCCAAACATCGAGCTTCTTTTTGAATCCAGCTTTGTCTAAATGGTTTAAAACTGTTTTATGATCGATTTTTAGCTCCTGGATGTTATGACTGCTAACATGCCGGTCAACTTCGATCATTTCTCCGATTTTATCGACATTTTCGACGACCGGCCTACCTGTGCGAGGTGCATCTTTAACATCAAAAATTCCTGAACGAAATCTACGAAACCAAAATTGCACTTAATTGGCTGTTACAGTATCGGAACCATAAACACCATTCACTGAAGAAATCTATCAGTGCAGCCATCTACCGAAAAAATAATGGATTTCTTTTTCCCCAAACTAATATATATGTAGATGGTTAATTAATTACAATCAATGTTAAATTATTTAATATAAGAAAGGAACATGTTATTATAAACGGGAAACCAACGGGACTCCAAAGTGAGAGTAAACTTGTAATCCTTAATTCAGTACCGTGATTAGTGAACTGCGATACATTCGTGAATTTGTTTCAAGTGTTGGCAAGACATGATATCGGCAGTCTCCGATCGACCCGATCAGAGAGTCATTTTTAATGGTTTGTATAGAGTCCGATATCGAGATAAGTTTGTACACGTCGTTCAATCCTAAATCGATTAAACAATTCACAGTTTGATCTGTGTTGATTAAGTTTTATGCGCCCAAAAACTACTAGATGGACGTCTAATGTCTAAAATTAACCCACACTCCTCCAGTGAAGGTAAAACTATTAGCAACAATCTGCTATCATAGGGTGGTCATCATTGACGTTATTATATATTATTGTTATTATTGTTATTATTATTATTATTATTAATATTATTTTTGTTTTCATTACGCATATTTCGAAGCATTGTAAACGAATTGATGAAGTTAATACACTTTTGTTCTTGAAAGGTGGGTACAGCCTTGCAGGCTATCAGCGTGAGAATATTATTTGACAAAGGAGAGACTGCTGGATTGTCCATATGTCTGTTGTTGACTGCAATTTCATTGTTGTCTTAATGAAATCTACACCACAGAAAACAAAGAGCATTAAGCGGACCACCATACGAAAGACAATGGGGACGAAAACAAAGGCACGTTTGAGTTGAAGTTTAAAACACAACTGCAAAGGTTTCAAAATGATTCTGTGAAAGGAGGAATGAGAACTGACTGCCATTTTACACCCAAACGCAAGAATATCTAAACAAACATAAAATTGTAAAAATTTCTGTGTTAAAGCGACAGGACTGGATTTTTTAAATATATATATTACGTGTACTATAAGTGTGGCTCTGTGCATATATAAATATATACCCACATCAATTTTGTGTTGCTATCATCATTGTAGTTGTTGTTAGTTTTTCTACCTTTGATATATGTTACACGTGGCAGCGATTGATTTATAAAAAAAGATTAATAAAATATTCGCGTAGAAAATCAAACAAGAAAAATGATTAGCAAAACTATATAACACTTACAATATATATCTTCTACGAGATATTGGATAACCATCGTTCAGATTCGGTATATTGCTTAACTTAATTCAGCTTTTAAAAGCAAGCGCAGACGTATAAGCGAATTGGTGTGACTTTTCCTATTAATATTGGTGCCGAGGAGACTTAAGTTTCCATCGAAAACTTAAAGACAAACTATGTTATGTCGGAGGAAAGAGCAAGAATTTGGAAGGTGAGTAGTCGCAGCGTAGTAGGTATGTGCTCAATTGGTAAGTGTTATGCCTTTATCGACAGAGCATTCATTATAGCTACGGCCAACGAAATCTCTACCGCACCTGAGATATGAACCCGTGAGCATTGACTTTGTCATCGCGGTTCTTACCTACTTGTCGCCTACTCATGCGGATCAAACACACATCGATGGACGTGAGCATACTTTTATTTGCAATATAGTGCCAGATGTGTTGCATGCAACACCGCCTACGTAGGCATTGCCCAGTTTGAGTACCAAGTCTTGCGTGTTATATTTCAGTACATTAAACGCTTCACTCTGCAACGGTTAAAATAAGCGATCGGTAAAATATGTGATTGATCACTTCGATATGGAAAGAGGGCCAATTTACGATCATCATAACCATTCCATTGTGCCCACTGCTATCATCTTACTGATAGCGTCCCCTCTATTACATCTCTATATTCGAAATAGTGAAGGTGTCGTTTGCGTTTTCAATAATTGGAATTACCTATGAGTTTAATACGACGAAACTCGGGGAAGAATTTGACCTGAAATTAAATCTGCTCATAACTTAAATTCGTTAAAATATCAGAAACGTCGTGAATTCGCTGATTTTGCCTTCGAACAATTTTGAAAATGATTGAAATTTTTTTCAGAAAATTAAATTCCGCGATGACGATCATTTTCATCTCAATGGTTCAGTAAATGATGTTTCTGCATCGCGAAGTCAATCCAGAAATATAATCGGAATACATTTATTATACAGCCCGTTTACCTATCGCAATAAATCACATTCGATTCACATATAAAAAGGGTATGGTGAAGGCATTATTGACGATTTAATAAGCAAAGGACTCCAAAAACTTGACTTAACGGATTATTTCCCCAAAGGAGAGGCGTTCGTTAGACCGAGCACCGTGGAGTGTAGTAAAACTTTCCAGCCTAAATCGAAAATTATCTTCTGACATAGACAAATTGCACACAACTTTTTAACCGAAATATCGTCAACTACTTTTTAAGTATTTTGTAGTTTACTGCCATTCATCATTCGAAGCCAACTTGATCATTTTCGCAGCTTTAGCTGCAATTTTTCTATAAATCAAATTAGTCCAGTTGAAAGCTTAGCAAAATCCAGTTCCATAAAGGACATCCACCTTTTGAAACCTTGCTGTACGACGACAAGACAGTTTGTACACAACTGAAGCTTATACTCAATATCTAAGTTATCTTTAACTGAAATTTGGGGAAAATTGAACACATCAAGTACGATTCATGAAGCAATCGATTTTAAGGGGAGGAATTCATTTGTACAATGAATACAAATAATAATAATGGTAATAATAATGATGTTGTTAATATATTAATATGTCGTGGGTGATAATGGGTTCAAGTTTAGTGTTTAGTGTGCATAGAACTTTAATCATTAAACTTTTTCACTTATTTCTTCTTCTTTTCCGTTCCCGTCATTTTCTATGCTATTATTATTGCATTTTCGATGTCTAGGGCATCGGAATGAAAAGTTTCCCGAAATGAAAAATGCAAAAAAAAAAAAAAAAAAAAAATATATGAAAAGTTTTCACATTCATACACATATTTTTTGAAAGCAAAATAAAATACTAGTACAAACGAATAATAATTATCAGCAAAGTTTTAGAGCTGTCACGTTTTTGAATTTTTTTCGCTTTTCTGTTTTTACTTCAGCCAACTGCTTAAAGACAGTGAATCAAAATAACAACAAAATAGAAACGTGATCACATCACGTGCTTGTCACAAATATAGTTAAAAAAGTTGATCTCATGGCGTCTTGGTGTCAAATTACATGCATCTGTACCAACGGATGTATCTATGTATTCTATGCATATAAATGCATGTAATAAATAAAGAAAAAAAAAAAAAAAAAAAAAAAAAAAAAAGTAAGAAAAAAAGCAAAAGACATTTTTTAAAAAGGAAACAAATGAATAACAACAACAACAGCAATAGCAAATAATGAATGAATAAATGACGGAAAATCGAAAAAAGTTTTTTTCTTTCCCTTTTTTTATTTTTATTTGTTTTAAATTTTTTTTTATTTTTTTTAGTTCACCATAAATATTCACGAATTGCAAATGAATGGCATTAAAACCGAAAATGATTAAAACATCACAAGCGGAAAATTGAATGCATTGTGAAATTGTTAAAAATTTATTTGTATTTATTTGATGATCATGCAAAGAAAGCCGCTGCGCACAAAGCACGCGATCTCTCGCTTAAACAATAAATAAATACACACGCACACATAACGATTTACGGGCACACAATCCCACATATACACATCATATCTATTATATGCGCATGCACATTGAAAGCATTTATCAAAACTTTAATCGTTGTAAAGAGATTGTCATCAGTTGGTGCAGCAGTTTGCAGTTTTAAGGTTACTTTGCGCTTTTAATTGCAAAATAAGTTTGTTTTTTTGTTTACCGGGCCTTTGCAGCTAAGTAGATCCCATCAAAAGCAGAATAGTGTATTAATAGGAAGTAATTTACGTATCTCTTAATCATACTCTTCGGAATGCGATTCTGAAACGATTAAGTTATGATTTACTTTCCATCTATAACCGACTAGTGTTGAAATAGCAAGTTCATGCAAATGCTTATTTCGAAGCTTAGCCTAAGGGTCATAACCAAGATACATCTGAATCAAAAGTAACTAGGGAATGAAAATAGTCATTGATTAACATGACATTGTATCGTCAAGTCCGATTGGATAGTGAAAGCAGTCTTTGATGATATCAAAAGTCTTTTCTCCTTTATCTAAATTAACTTGACCCAGGGACGAAACGGCAAGAACGATGATGGCTGAAAGGTAAATTCTCGGCTTCATCTCGGCGTAGACAGTTTACGCAGAAGTTACGACACGTTTGGTTAAAGTTGAAGTATAATGCACACATACACACACACACACACACACACAGACACAGTATTCGTTATTAGTATGTTCGTAGTGAGTTTACATGGAAATATAGTAAGAATTTGGTTGCTTGTCTTGAAATTTTGATTCCCTTCTATCTTACTAGTTGTCCATATGCTTGAACAGTTTCTATTATGTTTTAATTAGCAAAACATAGTCTAGTTAGCTTAGACCTACTTCCCGACAATGGCTTATTTTGGTAGTCGTTTTTTATAAATGCATTTTGCTTGATATCTTTTATATCAATTTAGAAATGACATGTCCTCCCCATAGGAATATGTAATGTCCGATCTTAAAAATTACTAAAAAGCAGAATCGCTTCGATTTTGTCATGGCTATTAACATATCAGGCGTTAAGCAAGATGTAATGCGTACGCAGTACCTAATGGGATTTAAACAGATCATGCATAATAGTTTTTATTGCTATCGATACCAAAAGTCATCAACAATGCCAATGTTTGTTTCCTTGCCAGCAATGCAAGTCCTACACCACGTACTGGCGCTGTTCAGGTTGACTCTATTGGCGATGACACTACTTCTACAATTTTGTTAAATGGTAGATCATTTAAGCAGTCTGCTATATTCCTGGCTGAGGGCTTGCATTCATCTTTAGGTACGGACAGTTTCAAAATTGCGTGCGGCGAAGCTTTTGACGCATATTTGAACGTTGCTTCCGCCATAATGGCTGATGAGAACGAGCAGCTCGACTTACCACACATGGTCGAGATTATAGGAATGACTGCATAATCTGGTACTCGATACTGCGATACGCTATGGCGTATAAAGAACGTCCACGTTTTGCTTTACAATGCGTCCTTAGACTATAAGAAATAAAGGAAGGACTCGAGAAAATAAATTCGAGTTTTCTGTATTTAAAGCGGCCAGAGAGTGTTGGAAGTGGTATTGCTTTGAAACCTCACCCATGCAATGGTATCGCTAAGTCACACCGCTAAACACATTGATTCTTTAGCTTAGGCCTGTGGTAATGCAGCAATGGATTTCTCTTAACGGTTTAGATATGGTATTCTTTTTTAATTACATAATGCAATCCATTATAGTTCGGATAGAGCAAGTTATTTAGGATCGCGTATGCAACCGCAGCAAAGCCATGACAGGGTCCGGAGCTTTTGATGTATGTGCCCGTATTGAAATTATGAAATTTTGTCGATACGATGATCAAGATACTACTGTAAAGTTGAAATATTTTTGGGTCTTGAAAGCGAATTAAGTAAGTTGTCGTATAATTTGCTTCTCAAGTTGTGATTAAGTAAATTAAAATTATCTCGAATCGATATATTAACTGTATAATGAAAGCACACAAGTATAGAGAGATAGATTATGTTCAGATTTAGTCTTGTTTAGTTCAGTGTTCAAAAGAAACTGACGAGAGAGAGAGAGAGAGAGAGAGAGAGAGAGAGAGAGTGTGAGAGAGAGGTAAGTGTTAAAAAATGTAGTTTATTTAATGACTTTGCCGTCTAATTGTTTGATATGAAAAACTTATATTTAATAAATAAATAAATAATGGTAGATAAATTTCAATATTTAATGTAAAGTATGAATTGTTACAGTCTTTTAAGATGATATTTCAATCTTAATATGAACAAAAATAATGATGATGACGACGATGATGATGATGATGATGACAAAGAGGTTGATTGTAGTTTCTACGAAAGTAAAAATCTTCATTTCTAATAGCTGAGTGCTAACTTTCACATGTGTGAGTGTGTTAATGGCGGTGTGTGTGTGCGCAGGTGTGTATTTATTATGGATTAAGTCTATCTAAATATCATTACAGAACTTCGTCTTTAACTAAAAAAACAACAAAAAAAAAAACAAAAAACTAACAAGAAAAATAGCACAGAAAAACCGAACCATTACATTTCCGTTCCTCTTTCCGTTCCTTCTTTCACCGTACTCCACCCCTTATGCGGCATAGATCACACACAAACACATCATCATTTGTTTGTTGTAAATCTAGTTTAATATTCAACAATTTCTCTCCTTGTTTTTTGCCTCTTTTGGTTTAATTGAGATTTTTAGTTCAAATTGTTGTTGTTGCCTGTCTTTTCGGATAATGCTGTTGTTGTAAAACTTGCGGTAACTGTTTTCTGCTTCAATTACTTTTACTACAATCAACACAATTTTAAATATATATATATATATATATATGTATACATATATTTTTATATGTGAATGTATATAAACGCCTGCCATGCACAGGGTTACAGCCGGACCTACATACTGTATAAATGTACAGCTTAGTCTTGTGGTTTTCAATGATAGTCTGACTTCCTTTATGATAACAATTTTTTAATAGCTGGTTTTCTACACGTACATGATTCCTTGGTTGACTCTCTATTTAACCGTTTACGGTTCAATTCAGTTCATTAATGTAATGTGAAAGGCAACAGTTCTCCGCAGTAGTATGATTCTGGTTTCAAATTGGAAATAGTAAATAAACAATTTTACATAATAAATTACTAAATTGTCCTTTGTGTTCGTAACAGTTAGTAAAACATTTTTCATTCTACGCTAATACCATGCATTACACGATCGTATTACCGTACAGAAATAGAGATAACTATTGAAAAAAATATTTTGCAATTACATTATAAAATTTGAGAAATCATGTATAAGCCCGTTAAAGGTAAATGGAGATCTGGAAAAAAATTTTTATAAAAAAATAGAAGATTGTTTCTTTTAAACAACATTTGTATGGCCTGTGATAGGATGAAGTCGGACACACTGCTCATGTATAGTTGAATTAAAATATGATTTGGCCTGACCTTGTCGGAGATCAAAGGTTTTTAATAAAAATTTTTTCCGAACTGTTAACATTTTATATGAGAATTTGCTTCTTTTTTTTTTTTTTTAAATGTTGCGTAACAAAGATTCGTTTAGAGTCGCATAGAAACGTCCTTGCACTTCTCTTTTGTTTTCGGTTAATTATAAATGTTACTTTTGCGGTTTCGTGAAGATGACAGCTGTTAGAGGCTATTGTTTGCTTATGAATTTAGAATATAATTAACTAAGAAATATGTGAAACTTATTTACCGCAAAACTCTTGAATAATTTTAAGCAAATTATCATTAAAATTTATGAAGAACATAATTTAGTATTGAATAGCGTAATCTCTTCTCTGTCATAAATCAAGCGCATACAAAAATGCTGAAGTCGTGTCGCTTTTATTTTCGAATTAAAGAGACACATATACAAACCGAGGACTCCATAAGATTTATGGCTAATTACAAAAGTACTCGCAATAGGAACTATGTAAACCTTAAATATATATACATTTTGTAGTCTTTGTTCCCTTCTATATGAAAACGTGTGGGCACTTTCAAATCGATCTATCACATGAAGATAAAGCACCACGCAACAATTATCACCAAAGATTGGATTTACATTCGATCTATGCTTCTTTGCTTTTTAATAGGAATAAGTAAGAAAAGTAAATTGTGTAGTGATCGAATCTTCTATACCCATCGCCGTTATCCTTAAAGAAACAACAGAAATAAATTTTCATGCTTTATTATAAGAAGTGAGCGCGGCTGATTTTTTTCATTTTCAAAATAAAAGTTTTTCACCGCATAGGCATATACGCGTTGTAGGCGTGCCCTTGGAAAAGTTTACGTCGCTTCCAAATTCGTTTGCAAATTTGTGGGCGATATCTTCTTTTTCGCTAACGGGAGAATGCTCGCCACAAATACTGCGCAGTTGCAGGCAGACAGATGGACATGTCGTAACCGGCCAAGAATTTACATACTTTATGGGGTTTTTCAAGCTTATATCTGTGCTTTGTAAAGGTAATGAAAAACAACTGAATTTTGCTACACTGTCATAGTGGGTAGGCGTGGTCAGTTTTTTTCGATTTTTGTATAGATGCTGCAGCATCGCCCATAGAGTGTATGTTCAAATTTTTGTACATTTATTTGCAATAGTTCATGAGTAATGAGCCAAAAATCAACTTTGCCTTCCCTTTGAAAAACAGATATGCTCTCAGCTTACGGGGTGATGTGGTCGTGTTCTTCGACCGATTTAACTTATTTTCAATACCGACCTGCGTGCAAAAACTTCTAATGTTTCTGCCATATTTGAAGTCGATAGCTTCATTTTCGATGAACGGACGGACAAGCGCAAATCAATTCAGAATTTAATGCTAATCAAGAATATATAAATATATATACTTTGTGGGGCCCCTGATGCTTCCTTCTGGGCTTTACAAAATGAATACAAGTTCCCTTTCTTCGGTGATGGGTGTAAAAACTTTATATTGGTATAAAGGGAGCAATTTTTCATTTGAGAATAATGAGAAATTTTCTATTTTATTGTTTCTCTTTCAATTCAATTTATGCGGTTAGATTTGTTCGTTTTTATGCCCTACATCACTTATGTTACAAATGTGTATTAAGTTTGGGACCAGGTACGTAACATCCGGAAGGAGTGAAGGGAGGCTGGAAGACCGATAGATAGATTGTTGCATTCAATATCATTCTCTCAATCCATCTACGCTTGTCAGTCCGTCTGTCCCTCTGATATCTGTCCACATGGTTCTTACACTCAACCTACAGGTAGTGATCGTCGAAATATTTTGATGAAATTTAGTACGCTGACATGCTTTGACCCAAGAAGGAATGCTATAGTATCGGATCAATTGCTAAATAACACTGTTTTTTGAAAAAAACGAGCATTTACTGCTTCGTGTTTACTTGTTAATTTGAAGTTTAATGTTTATTTTGCAGTGCATAGTCATTTTGTATAATAATTTAATAAAAAGTTGTTTTAAAAGCCACGCAAGTTTCGCACGTACACAAAATTCATTACCAGTACATTCGTTTGATTGATTTGATCGTTAACCACGCTTTTATATGGATGGACATGTGATCAATGAGACTTTTGATTAAGTTCAGCTTATGTTCAGCTCTATGTTTTCAATCTTGTAGTTAGGAGAATTACGAAATTTTATCTACAAAATTTATAGTCAAGCATGAATAAAGTCGAAAACAGATAACAAAATGCGTCACAGTTAACAGCATCATTAAAATGATCTATGTGAAAGAAATATTGAAAAGTTAACATTTAACAGTTAATATACCAAAAATTCATTGTCGTTTTAATTTTTCAATGGGCGCCAATTACTCTCTTATTATGTTTATTACCACGAATTTTGAAGTATATATTTTGGTTGTTTGTGACTTTTCTTTTCTTTAATATCCATCATAGAAGGGGATTTACAATGGCCACGAAGTATATGTACGCTTGACTAGCATCAAATTATGGATCGATTTAGGCATTTGCGGCTGTCCGCCTCCTACTGTAAAGAGTCTTTTGATCGCAAGAATCAAGCGATCGTCTTCAAATTTGGCAGAAACATTGGAAGCTCTTGCAGGCAGATTGTGGGCTAAATCGATCGAAGGAAACACCTATAGTATTACGTAAGCTGAGGACACCTCTGTTCTTCAAAAGACCAAAAAAAAAATTGGTTTTTTGCATATTCGTTGTAAACTATAGCAAATAAATTTACAAAAACTTGACCATATATTTTATGGGCGATGCCGTAGTATCTCTCTCTCAAAATAAACCACGCCTGCCTAATTTAATAGTGTGTCATAATTTCGTTTGTTTTTTTCAAAACTTTTGTAAAAGATTCAAAAACCCCATAAAGTCTAAAGAATTCTTGATCAGTTACAAGCCTTGAATGCAACTAAACATGTCCGCTTGTTCGTCTGCCCATCTATCTGTTCGCGTAATTTTGTAGTATTTGTGGTAAACACTCTCCCGTTCGCAAAACTGAAGATATCACTTACACACTTGCAAAAGAATTTGAAAATGACCCAAACCTTGCAAAGACCGCGCTTGCAACACCCACAGATCTATAAAACAAAAACTGTGAGCACTTTTCTTTGTTACTCGGAAAGTACAATATTCACAAAAGAAGACATTTTTCGCTACCTCTATCGAAGGCCTTACTAAAAGCGTCATGGATAAGATCCCTCTATCCGAGTAAATGTGTGTGTGTGTGTTTGCTCGGCTTTTATGAAGAATGCTTATCGATTATTAAATCAAACATTCTTAGTGACGGAACGTGTGGCCCCAGACTCACCTACCTATATATATATATATATATATAATTTTATAATAATTTTGAAGTGGTCTGCAAATAAAATGAAAAATGTAATATACTTTTGGTTTTAGGGCGCTGGTTAAAAAAGCTACAATTGAATGAAAAGCAAAGTATATAACGTTTGCGTGTTAAATAAGAGCAAACGTTGACAACAACAAAATTTATGACAATAGTAACAAATTGTGTTAAAAGTGTTGTAACAGAAATTAATGTTGTCGCCGTTGTGTTGTTACTGTTTCTAAAGTGAGCAAAATATGAACAAATTGTTGAAAAAAATTTCCGAAAAACAAAAACGAGAGAAGTTATGAATGATGCATAAAAAATAGTTGATGCTGTTTTTTCAACATATTTTTTCTGATTTTCCCATGATTGTATGTGACAGGCAAGCAACAAAAGCCACTCTTGCTTCTTGTAAAGGGGGAAAACACTGCAGCTTTGTAAGCTGCAGCACTTTAATTGAGTTTCATTACATCACTAATTGTTTCCGATGAATAACAAAAAAAAAAAAAAAAAAAAAAAAAAAAGGAGTAAGAAAAAATCGCTGCAATAACATCTCAGTAATTATCAATGAAAATAGTTTTTTTTTTTTTTCTTCATCTCTTTGCAAACGTTTCATCGAAGCTTGAAAGATTGTAGAAGTCACAAGTGGACGGAATATATATATATATATATATATATATATATATATATATATATATATACATATATTTAATTATATTTGCTAAGCGGTAATTGTTGGCATTCTTGCCAGTCTGTATATTCATCTATATATGATATGTTTGTCAGTCCATCGGTTTGTTTGCTCGTCGGTTTAGTTTGTTTGTATGTTCATTTCAAATTCCATTTTCACATATCATACGTTTAATATTCTACTTATTGTTAATGCTGTTATTATGACGACTGTAAAAGACCGCCAAACGCTTTTTCGTAGATTAAACGAATTCCTATGTGAGTTCATCAGTTGCCATCATCGGTCACATCCAACCGTATGCTATTTGCAGCAAGCGTCCGAGAGATTTCACTGTTGCTTGTCTTATTATTATTTTGTAATTTTTTTTTTATTGTTTTTGTTTCTTTTTTTTTTTTTTTTTTTTCTTCAGATGTTATGTCAATTATTTTACAATTAACTGCTAAACTCTAATCAAATGAAACAACATCGCCAACAGCAAACACTAACCACAACAATGTTCAGGTTTTTATGCATAATAATTTAATGTGAACTAATTTGCTAGTAAAGCTATTTTAAATGTATACATGTACCTGTATATGTATATATGTATGTATGTATGTATGTATGCCTGAGTGTATACATTTATATTAAATTTAGTTAAAATATGCAACTTTGTTGCACCGGCACAAGGCAAAATGTATAATAATGAAGGCAAGAATTCTAATAAAGTTGTTCATTATTTCGATAACGACGAAGTATGCTGCTGCGATCAAGACGATGATCGCGCAATAAGAATAGTCTTCGTATACGTAAAGAACACTAGAAGCGTTCACGAGAGTGTAAGATCGAGGAGATAAATAATTATTTCTTAGTAAGAACGAAGTCTTCAGCGATTTTTGCTTAATAGCGCTGTTGTTCTTATATCAAAAGGGCTTTCGATCGAATATTCAATCGATCAATCAATTAATACTTAATGTAATCGTATCTTTTTACATATGCTTTCTGTAAAATAACATGAACACCAAATTCTACTTCAGTGGCTGACTTTTATATTATTGAGTTTAGGACTTTATATCTTTAGCTCTAAGCCATAAATGGTTCCACTCGTGAAAAAAACAAATAATAATATTTTATTTCATATCAGGGTGATTTACCCTTACATGGTTTTTCGTCCTTTTGTTAGGTTTTCGTTTCCTTCATCGAGCGAACCTACCAGCTGGGTTAGTTAATTTAGCAAAATCATTCAAATTAGTTCCAGTTTACCTCGAGCGCGCAAACGTTTCCTTCTACCCAATCAAGTTTGGGATTAATTTCCCCGCTGTGGATAATTACATATATACTTCACGATCAGAGTGAAAGTTCACTACTATTCCTTGTTGCAAACGATTACTATATTGAATAGTATCAGCCAACGATTGCATATTTTATTTGAAATTTTTGAAATAACCGTCAGTCAACAAGCTGCTAATAATCGCTTAGGGGAGATGCGAAAGATGAAAAAGGACAGCAGATATCTACCACACAAGTTTAACGAGAGGCCGATGAAGAGATGCACAATATATGAGACCGTCCATCATGCTGGGTTAAAACTCAGTGTAATGGTTAATAGCAAAGGCCACTAACAGCAATTGGCTAAAGTGAATCATTCGCTGTCCACAAAGTGATCAGAATAATAAGAAAAGCAACACAAGGTCATTTTTTTTCATAACAACGCTCCATCCGATTCGCGACATCTTGGAAGCATTCAACTGTGAAGCGGTAGGTTATGCGATTTACTCATCAGATTTATTTCGTTCCGATTACCACTTGTTGTGTTAACGTTTCTGCTAAGCAGGGTTTGTCGGTTCGTATGAAGATATGAAAAAATTGTTCAATGAATGCTACGCGGCGAACATACCACTGTCTTAAGTATACACTAATCAACTCGATGATGTGAAAAGTGTGTAATTAGCGCACTAGAACCTACTTACGCATTTAACGTGTTTCGTACTTGTATAGCTGTCACAGGTCTTTTGTGACATGTGAATGGTCTCGGAAAGAATTCAATTGAAGTTTTTGAAGAATTCGATTGTAGAAGATCTCGGGCAATTCCCAACTCATGTGGCAGTCCTTCTTTTATCGGAAGTGGACATTCTGCGAGGCGATTTATACTGTGACGTAAATTTTGCAGAGACTAGATTGATATGTGTTAGCTAGAGATAGAGAGAATATTATCCCATGCGATATTATATTATATTATAAGAATATGTTTGCTATTTACGATATTCTCGCAAAATGCATTTCATTTGCCATAGTTTAAATGAAATCGGTGCAGCCGAAGTGCTACACAAGTGCTGATTGTCACTAAGTCAACAGCCAGCTTTTTCTTCGTAATTTCCTAATTCATTTTATATGCATTCTAATGAGTGCACGCTATGACATTTCACAATAGTAAAATGCTTAACGAATGTACAAAAAGCAATAATTGATTTATTTCTTATGAGCCAAACGTGAAACTTTAATGAAAACTCTCGATGAAAGTGTAAACTTTTTCATTATTATCTTTTTATATTTTCTTTATTGCATCATTATCATAACGTGAAAAGCATTACGATAAGAAGGTAGAGGAGAACAATTAAATTGAGCAAATAACTGCATTTAATTGTTACTGTTTCTAAGTTATATGCATTGTATATTGTTAATGTAAATGAATAAGTATTTAATGTATATGTGTATATACGTTAAGTACTACTTACTCTATATCGCTTAAATTGAAACAAGGAACGCTTCTGTGCACATAAGTGTCGATCTGTCGTACTTATCTGTCATACTTAAAAAGGTAAAAAAAAAAAATAAACTTTCAACAATTTAACGATAGAGATGGGTACGTTTACCCGTACCAATAATGTTCAGGTCGCAATTAAATAAAAATGTTATTAACAATTTAGACGTGAAGACCTTGTAAAGTTCGATTTATTTCGAAAATAACAATTATGTGATGGCGCTGATGTTTTACTGGTTCAGTTTTATTCTTCTCTTCTTTTATGCGCATGTGTAAAAAGTACACAAAATTTGTTCATCTGATTAAAAGTAGACCTGATCGCTTGCAATGCATCCCATAAACCCCTCTTGATACGGCCTTTTGTATATTTTTACGATATATTCTGATTCAATTCCGTTCAACAAGCGGTATGTATTTTCAAGTTTTGTTGATGTTCTACATTTTTAATTGTCTTATAGCAACTTTCAAGTTTTCGTACTTTACACTTTAAACTTTCTTCCTTTCTCTCACTCTAATCGTACAATTATAATATGACTTTTGTACACACTTCACTTATATATATGTATATGTGCTTATATGTACATATATATATATATATATATGCATGTCAGAGCACAGCATTATTATTATTGTGTAGATGCTTACACAGCTATAAACAGATTTCTGAATGCTGTTAGTCGAATGCGCTGCATTGACGTGACATGACAAGGGTTCTCATGTTTTATTGCTTAACACTGACCTTGTCTGACATCTCATGTTTTCTGTTATGATTTTCATATATCTATTATTGCTGTTTGTTTGTTTGTTTGTTTCGTTTTAGTTTTAGTTTTGTTTTGTTTGGTTTTTTTTTGTTTTTCCCATTTTCGTAGTATTAGAAATAAAATAAAAATTTTTCTTTTATATCTGTCCAGAGAGCCACAACTATATTAATACATAATTGTTTCTCTATTTTTTTTACTACAGTTTCGAGCACCTCATCAATTAGCATTTAATTGCAGTTTCCATTTCTAATTACTTTACAGTTATCGCAAAATCATTTTTTCAAGTGATTGAGTTTTGTGGTCAATCGAAAACGATTTAAACCGTCACTGATGATGATTAGTTTTGATAAAATGGAAAAATTAAACAGACATGTATTTTAATTTTAATTATTCAGGAAACCAACTAAAGCCAAAAAAAAAAAGACGAGAAACAACACAACCAAAATTCGTAGTTGATTCTCTATATACCGTAGTACTTATATAACTGACACATTTCGACACTTTTGTCATCTTTGAGTGAACTTTATTACATACGGAATTCGCAAAAAAAACAAAAAAAAAAGGTAAAACACTTTCTTATATATAAAAGTACAGCTCCGCTTAAACATATTCCCACTAAAATATTATGAAGAAATTGAGCGTGAACGTGAATTGCACATAATAATAAATTACATATTGCGGTGAACAGTCCAGTTAAACGAACAGCACTGTGTGCCGAAGTCAATTAATTTTGAATCAACAAATTTTCTGTTTAATTATTTAAAACATCTGCTTCGTTATTCTATTACATTTGTCAGATTTTCAATGCAAAAAAAAAAAAAAATAATAATAAATAAATGAATGAATATATTTTGCCACAAAATATGTAAAATTGTATTAAAAGTTATTATATTTATAAAGAAAATGGTTTTACGTTGATTAACAAGCTTTTAATGTCCAAACGTTAAGCTCATTGACTAGCAAAGGTTACAATTCAAAGCCAGAGACGTCTATACGTACTTCTGAGAAACAGAGAGGGGGGAAGAGATACGGGGAGAGATGTACGGATTTGAGGAAGAAATAGGAATGGTTGGAAAGAGATGGTGGTATGGGTGATGGACGTTGAAAATGATAAAAGTTAAAAGTAAGAAGAGTTAAATAGAATTCGAAGACAATATTCGTGAAAATGTTGCTCGTAAAACATTGTTACAAAAGTCATATGTTTGATCAAATGAAAAATACATAACTCGATAGAAATCGAATTTCAAGAAGAAGATTGATTGAGAAATAATGAAAGCCAAGAGAGATTTTCGATCTGTTACCCGCCACCTTAAGCAGCCAGCCTGAGAAATTCCGCAGATAAAGGGATTAAAAAAAAATATCGGAAAGAATTCTTGTATTCGTGATCAGTTTTTAAATAGTTTATAACCAAAGAATTTGGTTAAGGTGAAAGGGGTTGAATTGTAACATTCAAAGTAAGTGGTCGTCCATCCAAGCGTTAATTAAGTGAATAGAGTGATGTCCTGTAAATAAAGTCTACGCTATTCACAATTCGATGACACGGAAAACACTTAAAATATAACAAAATGATTTACAATACATACGTAACACATATATATATTTATCATTTTTATACGTAAGCTATATGTGGGGATTTATGGGAAACATTTTGATTTTAGACCGACTTTGTAACTTTTGGTCGGGATGTTTTTGGATGCAATAGATTCTGTCAGTTATCTTGGTAATAACTTTTCCCAGGTGGACTGAAAATTAGGTTAAAATCCGTTCATACAGGTTGCACGAGGTCTCTCCTTCAGCTCGCTTTTCCATTATTTCTGGTTATCAACTAAAAACTTACTCTTCCGCCCTCTCAGTTTATCACTCACGTCTATCAAAGCCACGAATCGATGCTGCTACTAATCTCTCTCTTTCTCTCCCTCTCTCCCTTTCTCCCTTTCCCACTCTATATATATATATATATATAACCTCTACTATCTCTATATATAACCTCTACTTTTTAAAAAATCACCTATCTGTCGCAATAATTTACATATTGGATAGAGAGCAAAAACTTTTAGTAGAAATTTCCTTCATTAATAATGTTCGAGTTCATTTAATGTATGCGAATCTTTTTTGTTACTATTATATGGGGGCACCGTAATATGTTTAGAAACCGCCGTGAACTGAAACGTGTACGGATGCGCATTAAATTTGATTGATTAACACATAAAAATTGTATTTATTGTAGCCTTCATTCGTTTTTTTACTTGTGAAACGTGTCTGGAAAACAAAATTCAATTCTATGAATTTTCATTTCTATCTACATATATATGATATTAAGTTTTGTGTGTGTGTGCGCGCGCGCGCGCGCGTGTGTGTGTGTGTGTGTGTGTGTGTGTGTGTGTGTGTGTGTGTGTG